>NC_064905.1:11860223-12225223 GCF_929443795.1 Astur gentilis
ACAAGGCAGCGAAGGGGCGGGCGCCTTGCTCTTGCGATGCATCTTGGGAACTGTAGTTCGCCTGGGGGACGGTGCCGGCCTCGCCCCACCGCCTGCACCAGCGGCCTGCGGGGAGGGGGCTGCCCCGGCGGGCACTTTGGTGGTGATGCCGCTGTAGGCCCACCAGGTCGGTCACAGGACGCTGCGCACGCAGAGCCGTGCTCCCTGAGTCCACCCGGCGCGGAGTCAAGCCTCCGCTCCGCGGGTGCTGTGTTTGGGGCAGAGGGCCCCGGGTTTACCTCAGCATCACGCAGGCCCCTCTGGATGTGCGGCTCGGCGGTCTGTGATCCCCGTCCCAGGGAGGCTCTCGGGCTCCCCAAAGGATTTCTGCCCAGTTCCGACTTTGGTGCGTTTTTCAGTGGTGTAGCGAGGACAGCACTCGTGAATTCAGAAAAAAATCAATTTGCGTGGGATCATCCTGGATTTCCACCGGGACCTGAGTGTCATTCGTTACACCACTGGCAAAGGAAGGGTAACGCCAAAGGCCTACCCTAATACCGGTCCCTGCAGAGTGGATGAGCAAGGGGGCCTCTGTTAAAGGTGTTTTCTCGGTTGTGCATGCTTAGACTGCCGGTGTCGTTTCTTGTTCATTGTTCTGATTACATCTGCTAGCTACAGGGTATAAATTCTATGCATTCGTTTTATTTCTGCCCTAGTCACGTTGTATAGAGGAATGGAACTCGTTAGGATATTCCCATCCAAATGCAGGAGGACAAGCTGTGGGTGAATGTAATACTCCAATCCTCCACAAAGATGCACTGTACAGGTGCATCCTCACCTTTCTTTGTGTGTACTACTTGAAGGAGCAAAAAGATGGCAATGTTTTGTGTGCAACGCATTGTCCTCCTCTACCTGATTAAAATTCAGCAGCTCTGAGAAGCGGCATAAGCTGTCCCTTTCCATCTGGCAGCTTTGAGGAGGGAAGAGGGGAAAATGGTAGTGTGTACAGAGCCTGAACTTTACACTGACAAAAACATCCTGTGCAACTGTCGTGTTCTGCAGAGACACGCGAGGGCTCTCCTGCCGGAGCGGAAAAGCTGTCCCTCCGGCTGGACGCCTTGTCACTGTCACCAGTCCGTGTTGGTTATCTCGAAGTCTGGTATAAACCGCTGCCACGACTCATCCAGGCACTCAGAAGTATCCGTGGAATCACATTCTTGCCTGACAGCTGCCAGCGGCCCTTTCTCCCCACCACTTGTGACCAGCTCACAACAGCATGGAGTTTGCTGGCATCGCGCTGGTGCAGGCGCTGTCCTTTCACGTGAAGATAACCCCGGGAAGGAATGCATGAATCTAACTGCCCTAACGCCCTGCCCCAGTGAGGTCCACGGGGATGTGTTACTTACTGTTCGTTCAAGCCCTGTGCTGATGCAGTACCTACAGCAGCATTGACAGGACTCGCCGGGGACTTCTCCAACCAGCACGCAAACATTGTTTTATGGGACAAAAGCGCGGCGTGATCCTGCACCTCCTTGTTCTGTATCTTTTAGGGGACACGGCCCTGACTCCTCCCGCGGGCAGGGGACCCCGGGGGGATTCAAGCAGGTGGCTGCGGGCAGGGGCCGGGACCGGCAGCCCGGGCCCAGTTTCTCCGGTGGGAAAGGAACGGAAGGGAAAAAGGGAAGGGAATCGGAGCGGCAGCCCCAGCAGAGGGCAGCCAGCGGCCTGCGGCAGCCGCAGCGGCACAGCCCGGCCTCTCCTCCGCCGTCACCCCGCCAGGCAGGGACGTAATTCATCGTCATTAGGGAACGAGCAGCAGAAGCCAGCGGGACGGTCTCTCCCTGCCCGTGTAAATCGCAGCCTCTTAGGCAGCAGCAGAAAGAGCTAAGGAGAAAGTGGTTATTTTTTTTTTTTTGTACGAGCTTCCCCGAGAAGGGCTCTTTCCACCTGCAGGGCTGAAGGGCTGGGACCGAGCAACCTCAAAGGCAAAACCAGCCTCTCAACAGTGAGTTGCATTCAGGAGAATCCAGCCCAGGATTTACTGGGGACTGCCACAAGTGAGAATTCCTCCCAATTAACAAATTACTCAGAGACTTCGAGCATCCATGATGCCTTAGTGCAAACCTCTCATACCCAGGATGCCTCCCAGCTGCAGCAGTCAGAGCAGCTTCTTGCTTCAGGTAAATGCTGTCACCATCCCCGGCCATGGCAGCTTGTCTGGAGCTGCCTTGGTGGTTCTGAGATGGGAGAGCAGTGCTGATGCTGCCATTACTAGCGAAGCACTGCCCTAGTCCCTATGTTAGGCCTCTTCCTTTATCTGTAGGTGGGTGCAGTGCTCTGTTTCTCAGCATGGCACAAAGAAGCATGCAATTGGTCTTTTAGGGCATGGGGAAGGGGTAAACCTGGTATTCACAAGGATTCATAAGTTCCGCTTACAAGTTGGCTGGCCGTGTGACCTAGGTCAAGCAGTGTTTCATAGTTTTGAGATCTGTAGCTGGGGCACAAGAAGAACATAGTATTTAATTTAATCTCTCCGGGTATTTTTGCCCAACATCATAGCATACAGGCAAGCATATTAAATTGTGGTGCGTTAGATAAAGAAGTCTATCCCCCAGGGAGGAGATCTGTGGACCTCTCCTTGCATCAGATCTCTAGTACAAAACTTAGGAGATCTGTGAACTTTCCCTATATCCACGCCCTCAAGGCAGTTCACACAGTTCAGGTCAGTAGGAGACTCGGGAAGAGAGAAATCTTAACTGCACCTTCAAAAGCAGCAGCAAACAGGTATCATGATGGGATAAAAACTTAGGCTGTGGGGGAAGCAAACTTGTGAACCTTAGGGAGGAAGTTTATTGCAGGAGAAATAAATAGAAAAAAAATTACTTAGAAACTTATTTGGATCAAAATGACAATCCAAGCAATGATTTTTAGTCTTACTTTCCTACATTGAGACCCATTCCTTTGGTTGACAAGGGAGATGGGGATACTTAATCATAATTTCAGTTTGTAAAGGACCATCCTTCCAGAGTCACACTTTCTATCACAGATGATCAGAGCCAGAGCTCAGTCCTTTTTTTGTCCATGTTTGTCACCACTGCCTTTCAGGTTTCCTCCTTTCTTAGCCCCCACTCTCCACTCCTACTCCTGTCACCACTATCGCAAGAGCTGTAAACCAGCACCTCTTTCCACGGAAATTCTGATATCACAGGGAAAAATTTACCCTCTGCTACAGCTGCCTACAAAGAGTTCAGGACATGGCAATTGGCTGAAAAAAACCAGGTTGTTCCATAAAAGTGGTGTGAATGAAGTCTGGTTTCGTGGCTGCTTGAGTCCTTTCTGCTCCTTAAAGCTATCACTAAAAACTGCACCATTGTGCAGTTCCTGTATGATCCTTCCGTCCTGCAAGGGATGGTGTAGCTGGCAGTCTGGTGCTTGCTGTGCAGAATACACAGCAGTGGAGTCCTGCCTGCATTTTCCTCAGCCAGGACTCTCATTTGGGTGCCTGTCCACTCGGCTTCTGATTTTCATTAAGTCTGTAGAAATGCAATTACCATTGAGGGGTGTATCCTGTATTCTGTGTCGTCACTCTGTGCAGATGTGAGTTTGTTCCCTTCCTCAGCAGTGGAGACCAGCTTTCTACCTTTGTTCATGCTTTTGCCTGATACCTGGCCTGGTATAATCTGCCCATCTCCAGTGCTCAGGAACAGGTCAGCTGCTAGAAATGCAGAAAAAGCCAGAGTATATTGTAAGCCCTGTTTTGTAGAGCATTGTTGGCTTTTGCATGTTGGACAGAATTTCTGCCTTGGACAACGTGTGTAGCTTTTCTCTACAGAACAATTTGAGATACCAGCCCCTGATTGTGAGGATTTGGGCTGGGGGCAATCACTGTGGCTGGGAAGAGAGGAAGGTTCATTTTCCTCTCTCGAGGTTTTCCAGCTCCTGTATCATTGTTAAAAGACACAGACTGTAAGGAGGAGACATAGTTGGCAGTTTTCTCTTCCTTGTCCTGACAACCTCTGGCCACAAAATTAGAAGCCAGTTACTGAGTCTAGTTTCTAACAGCTTTGCCCTTGCCAATGATTAGACAGAGAAACCTGGAATTAGGTGACTGTGGCCAGGCACTGTGTGTGCTAAAACACAGATGGAATTACCATGGGGACAGTTGCAGAGGCAGAGGGTGAACCTACATATTAACACACTCCCACTGCCTCTCACACACGCACGTGCATGCACATTCAGATTGCTAGCAATAAAACGATTGAACTCTGGCCATTTTAACTGAAAAATTGTAGTGTTCTAGCAACAGCGCTAGGCCACAGAGCATTGGAACAGGGACTATGATTTTGCAATGCCTGTGTGTTTTGGGTTTGGGAATAGAGTAAGGAGCTCAATGTGTTTGGGAAAAAACTGCAATAGTAAATTACAAGCTGTATCAGTAATTTGAGAGTGGTGTCTGGGAGCAGAGGCTGCCTGGGATGGTTCTGAAATTGCAGATAATGCTCTCAGCATAACAGCTCATATGTCCATCTAAAGACAATGAATGGAGACTTGAATTCTTGGTGCTCCAAGATGTCCCTCATTACTAGTTCTGCAGAGCTTGGTGCTGGGAAGGATTTGGGGCAGAGAAAGAGAGGCAAATGTCCTCTTCTGAAATGAGGAATCAAGGTAGTGTGAAAGAAAGTCCAGGTTAACCCCAAGAGAAGATTAGACAAAGCTCAGTAGGTATGCAGGCATTCCCTTCTCTGAATGGAATTTCCCCTCTGTAAATCCAACCTATTTATAAATAAAAAAGGGTAGAATGAATTTTAAAGATTGCTCTTGTAATATTCATGTAGGAGAATCTCCCTAGGAATCTTGCCATGCTATCAAAAAATAAAGGGAAACCATTTTGGGGCCTTACTGGAGTTGCGCTTGGGATTTTGTTACCCAGCCTAGCATGCTCAAAATGGGCATCTGACAGATGTGTATTTTTTGGCAGGGAAAGTAACATCACTGCTAGATTTCTTCACCACCTCCTTCTATTTCCTGTGTAGGAAAGGCTTTCTGGGATGGAAATGGGGTTACAGGAGGCGGAGAAGACTGCAAATGGGGAACGCTTCTGCTCCAGCAATTCTGTGTCCCTGTAAAATGCTTCTGAAGCTAGAGTTGATATCAAGGCAGCCATAGCTTGTGCAATGTGAAAAACAGCTGCTCCTGGGTAGGAGCTGTAGAAGCTGCCTCCCTTTCTCCCTGTGCTGGGACCTCCAGCAGTACAGACCCAAATCTGGTTTGCTGTTATTAGCAGGTGAGCTTTTTCCCTGGTGTGTTTGCAACCTAGATATTGCCCTGATATGTCTGTGTATGAGAACTATAACGTGTAATTTAGTACGAACTGACTATAAACCAAGGTGAATCCATCAGCAGTGTCAATGAAGCTAAATTTGCTCTTCTCTGTTAGGAGAATACAAGCAATGCCTGTTGGATTTGGGCCAACTCTGCCTACTTTTTGTAGGCTTGTATCATTTTGCAGAAGCTCAGATTCTGTTCCTTTCACATGGTATGATGGAGTTGTGTCCAGGAATATAACCCTAGTCCTCTGCACTGTGGTGGTAACTAGAGAGCAGTGAAGAACCTCTGAAGCAGAGAAAATGTGTGTGTGAGGGCTTGGTCCATTTGGTGTCACCAGTTCCAAGTTTGCTGTTTAATCTTTGCATCAAACTTTGAACTAGTTAATGCAGTATTTGCCGTGCGTTTGGATGGATCGGGGTCAGCGCTGCGGTGAGCTTTCTTTGGCAGCCAGAGGAAGTGCCAGAGTTTTTAGATCCCGTAGATTTACAGAACGAACAGCTTGGCTACACAGGTGGCAAATTATTGAAAGAGTTGAGAAGTCGGAGGAATGTTCCCCAGCCCGTAATTCTCTCCTGAAGAATGTGCACCATGCACCCAGCCTGCCAACCTTTCAGAGGATCCAGAGCCCTGGAAGAAAATGTGTATTCCCTGCATGTTTGCCATTTGTGCTGGGCAACATATTATCCATGAAACATATGCTGTATATATGACACTTTCTGAATCAGCCTCAACTCCGATTAAGGCCCCAACCCTGCAAATGTGCGAATGGTAACTATTCCAGTACAATAGATTTACTCTTGAGCTTCAGTTTTTATGCGTTGCCTGCAAGACTGGGCCCTCTAGGATTATAAATATTGTTGGCACAAAACACTATATTGCAACTTATATATTGGCTTATTTTATATGTAAATATATATATACGCGTGTGAGCATGTGTATGCATAATATAACTTCAGAAGTATCAGAGAGTTATAACAGCAGGTATATAAAGACCTAGGTAGACAGAATTTGTAGAATGGTGTCTTATTCTATATCTTTTTGGTGGTTTCTGTCCTGTAACTGAAACAACTTGCAAGTCAAAGTACTGTATCTTTAATTACCTAAGGAAAATATATTTGTAAAGCAGAGCTGCTGCAGAACTTTTCAGGAGATGCATGCTGTGTCCTCAAACAGAAATGTCAGTTGTTCATTCTTATATCATTGTTTCCATTATTATGAAAGACTAAAAGCATGTGGGAAAAATAATATAAATATTATTGCCATATATGCAGAAGGCGGTAATCTTCCATACTAGATCATGAAATGAAACCTTGTAGTGTATCTGTGTAATATAAAACGTTGGAATAATAGTCTTTCATTTGAGGTTTTCACATGTTTTATATATGTTTATAAAAAAATGCCAATTAAGCTGATGAATTCAGTAATTGCCCCACTATGCAGGGAAACACAGGCTTTTTGGTGGTAAAATGAATTGCTTGTGATTGCTCTGGAATGTAGCGTTAGAGATGGGAGTAAAACCAAAAAACCTAGGCTATCTGTGTAAACTGCTGGACAAAATCACGTTTATCAAAGTGCAGTATTTACCTTTCTTGCCTAAGTCTGAGAAGTATCTCACTTTCCATACCGCAGATTTTACTATTGAGGGCAGTACTGCTATAAAAAACACTATGAGGAGTGATGTGTGTGGTATAAAGTACTGCTTATTTCTGATCTTTCCATTTTAGTATCTGTGTCAGGATAACATACTGGATAGTCAGTGGTCCCTTGCTTGTTTCTACTGCATTGTCTTTCCAGAATTTCTTCTCTGGAATTCTCTATAGTTTTGAACTTGAACAAGGTTTGACCCTTTTCTTCTCCTTGCCCTATCCTACCTCAAGCTCAGCAATGAAGCCCCGTATTTAGAGTTTCTGAGCGGGAGGAAAGCATGACACACTGTAAGCATTTAGGGACCTAATGCTGCCTGACAGCTGATTGGAAATACGCTGGTGTCAGAAAGGAAACCAGCTGTTCACTTACCTTCTGGAGAGAGGCAAGGACTTGACTCTGTTATATTCAGGAGTAGAGGAGCAGTTACCTTGACATTAGAGGATGAAAAGATGAAAAAAAAGAAATTAAGTTCTTTTGCCCCTCTGTTTCATGCATCCATCAGCAGTACATCTGGGCATCATGGATCTAATTTAAAAGTGTAATTTCTATCCCAGAAGTTCATATTCACTGTACTTCCTGCTTTCAAGTTCAAGGGGGAGCAAACATGGAGTAGAGGTTATTTCTGCCTCTGTATGCTGGTTCTGGAGCTCTGCTTTAGCCTGTCTTTTTGTGGATATGTGCATATGTATATCTACGCATAGCCTCATAACACGTTTTATGCTCCACATAAGTTACTTGTTCTTTATTTACAGCTTGCAGTTTTCTTCCCTTCTCTAAGGACCTGCAGCTCTTGACCTTTTAGCCTAGTAAATTATTTACACATGAAACAGTGAATCAAAACGATGGGGCTCAGGAAGATGCTGCTTATTCTCAAGGAACAAAACCACATTTCTTCATGAAATCTCCTTCCTGAGGCTTTCATTTTAGGCTTGTTTGTCCTGTCCTCCTCGTCCCTTCCCATTATGAGAAGGAGAGGCACTCCTTTTTCACACGGCTGTTCCATTTGCAAAGGGAAATGTTTTTCTGCCTCTAACTTTAAAATATCCCCTTGATATTCTGGGGATGGGGTGAGAGGACATTAGTTTGATATCTTTCTGGAACTTGAAAACAATGAAAGAATGCAAAGAAAAGGTGTGTGTAACAGCCCAAGTTGCTACGGAAATCCCAAACTGAGGGAGGTACCGACAGAGTTAGAAATGCTTAAAGCTCTAAACTAAAAACCGTCTGCGCTGCAGAGCTTCTGGCTGCCCAAACGCTCATTCTTTGTATGAAAAACTCCATCTGACATGAAGGCTGGTTGGCTGTGATGCCCTGAACATTGTGTCTGGAGAGCATGTCCATGACACACTCGGTTGTGCACTGATCTGTGATTTGAGACGCCATCCATACTGCATTTACTCATTGTGGAGCCTAAGGAACATCGCAGAGGAGACTTTCCAACATGTTTGCTTTTTAGGCACATCAGTGTCTGGCTGCCCAGGTGATATGCTTTGGGGTTAGTTTTAAAATTGTCCAAAGCCCCCTGATGAATCTTAAGTCTGTAAGTTGCAGTAACTTCCCAATTTTAAAGTCTGAAATAGATGCTTCTTACTGGATATTAAAAAAAAAAAAGAAGTTATTTCACATTAAGGCCTTCTAGAAAAGGTTATTTTTAATACACTGTAAAGTACACATAACACTGTTTCTCAGTAAAGCTCTTGCAGATTCTTTGATGAAAGGCGCTATTGTAAATGAGACAATTGTGCACATGGGGTGATGGGGGAATTTTTTTTTTCCTAGAGCTATATTAATCAAATTGAGAAAATGGTGTTATAGTTCTTGTAGCAAATACCTCATTGATACTCACACAGTTTTATCTGCAGTACAGAGAAAACATACACAGAGAAATGTGAACCCAACAAACAAAGTGACTTGAAAACAGAAAGTTATTTAAATACTATTATTTCTTACAACAGAATTGTGTGCGTTGAAGGAATGTAGCAAAAATAAATAAGACGACAACATTTGGAAAGCAACGATTTGTTTTGGAATTATCTCTATCAGCTTTTTTTTTTTTTTTTTAAAACAGTGTTTCCCTTCACATTAAAAGGTTGGAACATACCAAGCACCTCCTTTTCTGAAACTGCCCTGGTTCTGAGTCAAAAAGAAGAAGAAAGCATTCTGACATTATAAAACTGAGCATTTTCTCAGATTAAAGTGGTTTATTTTCTCAAGAGCATAAGGAATCCTATAATTCATGCATATTTAATGAGGAAAGTGGCCAGTTTGTGGATATTTCATGAGAAATGAAATTTCTACATCATTAAATGGCCAGAGAATAAATTAAAAAGGAACATGTATAATTTTTATAAGAGCTTTTAAATTCATTTGTTCTAGTTTTAGAAACTATAATGTGATGTGATAGTCCTGCTATTGCTACCGCTCATGGAAAGGTGAGTTACACCTGTCGTGTAGTGACATACAGACCCCCAAATGTTGTATCGAGGGAAAGAAAGACTTGTGTAAAGGTTTTTTTCACAGCATGGCTTGGAAAGGAATATCAGGTTGGTAATTGTCTCCTACAAATTTTACATTTGAAAAAAAAATAAAAAATCTGGGCTTGATCATGAAATCCTTGGAGTGAAAAATATCTTATTTCTTCCTCCCTATATATGACTGCATAAAATTGCCGCCTTCTGAGCTTTGTGCAGTGCTCAGCGCTCATCATCTGACTAACGCAAAGTAGCCAAACACGCTGCAGCTGGTATTTGAGATCCTTTTATCCATCTTTCTTCATACACACACACACAGAGACAAAAGTTAGTTTCCTTTAGGCAATCCAGAGCCCTGGGAGAGTGGCAATTTCTTTGATTGCTTATTGTAGCTGTAGCACTGGAGATAAAAGTTTAATGCATTCTTATTGTCTCAGTGCTTTTAAGTATTCAGCTGCACTGAGCAATGCATCTTCATCCATGTAACCAACTGAATGTAGTGGTTTAAGATTAACAGATACAATGTCAGCGCTGTTACCTTTTTTTGTTGGTGCTCAAGAAATCATTTGCATTTGAGGTAAGCATAGCTGTAATAGTCTCTGGCAGATGGGGAACGTACAGCTCAGGTACAAGACAATGCAAAGAACCCAGTTAATAGAGGCAATAGCAGCAATTCACAAATATGATATTACTGTAACAAACGTTGGGCAAATTGGCTTGGAAAAACTGAGACTGACCCAAAATTCACCTATGGAAATCTGCTGCTGTTGAGCTGCTGGGCTAAGCATGTTTGTTGTGGGTGAGCGCTGGGCCACGAGCTTCTGAGAGTGGAGGCACTGCTAAGACGGATCCCTTGTCTTCACCATTCCCTCCATTTTCCTAGAGGGAAATGAGAGAATTGTTTTAACCAAGACAGAAATTGCAAGGCTACTCCCATTAGATAGAAACAAAAGACAACAGAGGCCAAGTTTTAGGCTGTCCTAATTTTAGACCAACATTTAAATATTTCTTGTTTTTTGTCACAGTACTGGTTTCCCCTTGCAGCTCCTAGGAAGATGCTTATTGTGCTATTTTCCTGGCATTTCCTCTCCCCTCTTCTAACCACCATTCAGCTCTTGTTGCAAAAGGGAGGTCAGGAGAATAATGCCCTTTTGCTGACACACGGGTAACCCAATCCTCTGTCCTGTTGGTCTGCTGTGCTGAATTCCAACTCATCTGATTGCACTGAGGGCTATTGTACCGTCCCTGCCATCAGAGCTGGGTAATTGATATGCTTGAAGGGACTTTAATGAGGAAGAAAGCTAATTAGTTAATGTAAGGAGTGAAAAATAAGTCCGACAACCTTGTACTCCATTTTGTTCCATTGCAGCTTCCCACAGTGCTTAGCATGGAGCCTAATTTTGAGCTGAGCATGACTGAATGGAAAGCTTGGCAAATCCTAGAAGCAACTGCAAAGCAAATTTCAGGGTTTGGGTCTTAGCTGTGCTTGGAGACGATGGGGTGTGTGCTGGCACACACTGCTCTGGTGAGTGTATATGAAGTGGGGAGGGCTGTGGGGGAGCTGCTATGCAGACTCTGGAATTAGGAGCTTCCTCTAAAGGGGCTGCTGAGGACGAAGGTCCCTGTGTTGGCCAACCATGCTCACAGCAGCAGGGAGAAAGATGCCATTGTGGAGATGTGGTACCTCAATGTGTATAGCTAAATATTTCTAGTAACTTCTGCTATCCTCAGGCATGTGCAAATTCTCCAAGGTCCACTTAGTTTGGTGCGACACAGTCTTACCTCTCCCATGAGGAATGGAAAGGGATACGGAGGGGGAGAGCAGAGCTGTAGAAGTTGTACAAGTGAGCAAAAAGGATTAAAAGAAAAATAAGGCAGAGAATGAAAAAGCATACAAAGCAGATGTTGAATCTGAACTTCACATTCCAGGTGTTTGTAGAAATTAGCTAAAGCTGGATAAGTGACAAAGCTTCTGGTGGACTGGTCTAGGCTGGAAATTGCATCTTTCAGGTAGTGTGATGAAGGACTGGAGGTGTCATGGTGGAGCTCAGGATTCCAAGTGACCCTGGTGTGAGTGTCTACCACTGTTCCTTTCACTGTCATCTTCCTTTTTTTTTTTTTGGGGGGGGGGGGGCGGTTGGAAGTTGACATTAAAAAAAATTACAGTCGGAATAGACCACCCTCTCTGTCAAGTTGGTCAAAAAGAACAAGCTCAGCCTTCAAAGATGTTTCATCTGTGGCTTCCTGAAACCTCCCTGAATCCATCCTGGTATAGCACAGTCCTCACTTTTTTAGTACTGGGAAAAAAAGGTCTGAACTGGATGAGAGAAATTGGCCTAGATAATATCTCATGCCCTTCAGTTTGTTCACTGGTTTAATGCTCTCCCCATACTTGGACATGGTGAAATTAACTGAGGTGGTTTGTTGCCTGGGGAGGAGAGGTCAGAAGGTTTGAAAGGTTTCAAAGACCACTGAAGTTTGTGGAAGTTTCCTCCCTGACTTCAATGGATGCTGACTTTGTCCTCTAGAGAGGAAAATACAGTGAGGAAGGAGAGAAGGGATGAGAAGGAAGAAGGAAAAAGAAATGTATAGGAATAAGACAGCAAAGAGAGACATGATCGGATACAGCCGAATAATGTTTGTTATGAATAAGTTATGTTTCCCAGTGTGGCCTTCAGATTTGTATTCTTTGTGCAGAAATCCAGTTTCTGCTAGCAAGTCCTGTAAACACCACTTGCTTCTGGTGCTTTAGATAATGAGATGGGCTGGAACTAGACCAGACCTTGGGCACAACTGGGGCTGAGGCTGATCAAAGTGGGACAGCAGCAAGAGCTTATCAATTATTTGAGAGAAAAGAGTCAATAAAGAGCCTTTGTCAATAAATACAATCTTGTTGGATGTGGTGGGACTCTGGGGAGTGAGCTGTTCACACGAGATGAAACTTCTAGTTGTTGATGATGAGTAATGTTTGAAGACATCTTTGAGATACTGATCTAATAGCTACTGCTTTGTCCTTGCTTGCCTCAAGCCCTGTCTTGAGAGCCTGGGAATGCTGCACAGCCATGCTCTGTAGGTCAGTGCATTTCTAGGTCCTGGTTCCTTTTCCCTGTCACCAAATTCCTCCTCCCCAGAGTTTGTTCATCCTAGAGTCACATCGGAACAAGAATGCAAAGAGAAGAAAGTGTCCAGGTTTAGGAAGAAGGTATTCACAAAATCAAATGTCTGCCACTCTGCTGTTGGTACTCTCTCCCTTGGCAGTTCCTAAAGCACTCTGGATTTGTGCTCATAAGCGTGTTGGGAGTATCGTGTTCAGTTCTCGGCTCCCCAGGACAAGAGAAATGTGAAGCTACTGGAGAGAGTCTAGCGAAGGGCCATTAGTGGTAATTAAGGGACTGGAGCATCTCTCTGATGAGGAGAAGTTGGGAGCTGGGACTGTCTAGTGTGGAGGCGAGACAGCTCAAAGGGGATCTCATCAATGTGTACAAATACCTGAAGGGAGTATGTAAAGAAGACAGAGCCAGGCTCTTTTCAGTAGTGCCCAGTGGCAGGACAAGAGGGAACAGGCACACACTGAAACACGAGAGGGTCTGTCTGAACATCAGGAAACACTGCTGTGGGGGTGACCAAGCATTGGAGCAGGTTGCCTAGAGAGTTTGTAGATTCTCCATCCTTGGAGATACTGAAAAGCTGTCTGGATATGATCTTGGGCAGTTGGTGGTGGGTGGACCTGCTTGAGCAGAGGCTCGGACCAGATGACCTCCAGAGGTCCCTGCCAACCTCAACCACTCTGTGATTCTGTGACTTTGTGATGTGCATTTGCATAGGCCTGCTTTCTCCTGAGTATGCTTGTTTCCACATTTAATCACATGCTCTGTAGCAAAGGTGACCAGATGAGTAGGTCAGGCACACTGGCCTTGTTGCCTGCGTCTCTGTCTGTGCACCCACGTGTGCTATCCTTTGCTCAAAAATACTTGTTAGCAGGCACATACATGCACACACATGCAGTATACTCACAGGTGCTTCATGCCTACGCTCTCCTTGTGTTGCTAGTCCTGGTGCAGCTGAATGTTTGTTAGCAACCATGAGAAATTTTCCCCAAAAGGTCCTTTTAAAGGGAAAACTTGAGAGAGTGAAGGCTACTTAACTCTCCTGTCTTGTAGAAGAGGTGCAAAGCTGCCGTTAACAAGCAGCCAGCTTCAAGGCTTGGGTTTCTCAGACCCCTTCCTTTTGCACTCTGGACCCTGGCATTTTCATGGTATCTATATCATTTAAATTGCAACATCCTGACCTGTGAATATTCATCACATCAGTGTTCTGACAGTCACACTTGCCAGGTCCTAGGTGTGTTCATTAAGTAGTCTGTGTCAGAAGAATGATTATCAGACACAGCTACACGTGTGATACAGAGTATCTGGGACTTAATGAGATTTTTTTTTTCCTGTGTATCTGGTTGCAAAATCTAGGTAGTTCCTTACTGTTTGTGCTTTCAGCCTGATTTCCAGATTGTGCAGCCCCACTGCCTGGCTATCCACTGCTCGCTTTTCCCCTCAGAAAAAGCTTTTGGCCAGATTGCAGCTAGACTCATCAAATCACAGAGAAATGAAGTTCCTACAAATTTTATGAAAACTGATGACTGGATAGTAGAGAAAGTCCAAAATTAGTCCCCCAGCGAGAACAAAATAGGCAGAATTTAGCAATCAGCCACTGTTTGTAGCTCCCAGCCAGCCAATAAACAAGTTTATAGTTGTGACCCAGCTATCACTTCTGCTCCCTCTTGCTCTGCCAAGCAGAAGGGAGATGTGGGAGGGAGATCCTGGATTTTGGGAGAGGGAGGGGACATTGCACTAGGGAAAAAAAGTTCAGGGACAAAGGACACAAAGCTGTAGGGAACCAGGCTTCATTACTTCTGGTGTGCATGGAATAACTTGTTTTGATAAGTAGTTCAGAGGCCTTAAAAAAAAATCAATAATAGTAACCAGTGCTCCCTAGCAACCCTACAAAAACAAAGCAGTCTGTGCAGCTTAGGTTTTGTGAACAACAGTATCTGCTTCATTACAGTAACAGATTTCAGTTTGAGCCTTTCAAGGGGTTCCCAGTAAGCAGAGAGCATGGGAAGGATACTGGCTTGGCCCTGCGTGATAGTGTCCAATCCCACATTCCTCGCATAGAGAAGTTAATGGAAGAATTGGGAGTACAGGGAATTCTGACTTAGGGTTTGTGTTGTGCTGTTTAAGAACTGAGCAGCAGTAGCAGTCGTGTGTGTGGACGTGAGACAATTATAAAGCTCCTCTGTTTCCTTGCCTTGCCTCACCTCATGCTTTGTCTGTGAAGTACAAAGGATACAGGAACTTTATCTCATATTAAACTACTTCCTATATAATAATTACCGTGAGCGTGCCCATGAGATATTCTAGTTAGGATTCAGCATAGATTGCTTATACGAGCACAGTGCTCTCAAAACCCTTCTCCTAAGGCCAAAACTTTCTAAATTGCATTTACTTAGAGGCAGATTTATCATTTTGGGAAAGTAAGTTTAGTGAGTCAAAGGAGCAGGGTTTGATGATGGATTACATGTGGTGCAGGAGGAGAAGAGGCAGAAACCCTTCTGCAGGATTTACGGTTTGTACCTGGGTGGGAGCAGCAGCCATTTGTGTATCCTGCAGGACTGAGATACTCTGCAATTTATACTGTAAACAGCCCTCGTGCTTTCTGTGACCTGGCATCTGTGTCCATCCTACGTACGGGTGAGGTTAATGCCAATTTGCTTCTAATAAGGTGGCGAGCAGTACAGAAGTGTCAGCCGCATCCTTTCCATCCTCTGGAGCTCAGGTCACTGCTGACTGACTGAAGAGGCACCCCTTGCCCTTTCCCAAGGAATAAGCTGCTAGCTTTTAGTTCCTTTCTGGAAAATGAAACCAGTGTGGGCCACAGCAAGAAACTCCTGCATGGAGGACAGGCCCCCAGCACACAGAAGAGAGCTGCAAGTAGTGCTGAGCCTGGATTTTCCCTGGCTCACCACCCTTGATGGTTCCCATGGCATTTGGGAGCACGAGGCAAAAGGCAGAGCCCTTGGAGGGGAGCACTGTGGTTGCAAAACAGGAGCTTTCCCTGTGCTGCTCTGGTGAAGGTGGCAAATACACACGGGTCCTGACTCTTCTGCCAGATGCTTGGTGTTAGGGACTACCTGGGTTAAAATGTTACTGAATCTGATTAACTGGGTTTGTTGCCTTCTTGCTGGGGTTGATGGGAGGCAAACCACTTGCATTTGTATTATTTATGTGTGGCTGGACCTTATAGGCCTCCAGTGCAAATTTTTAGGTCAGTCCCAGACTGCAGCCCTGATTCAATGGCTTGGGGAAGTCTGCAGGACCACAAGGTAACCTGGGCTTGTTCTGCTTCTACCATGCTCCTGCTCCACCTCCTCTCTCCTCCAGCCTATCTATACCCTACTGTAGCCTGTCCCCAGAATGAAAACACATCCTGTATCTATACGTTGAATATTCAGTCAGAGGCACGCATGGGAATCTCTCACTCCACCAGAAAGCAACATGGTTGCATGCTGCACGGGATGGACCTGTTGGCATTCCTGCGCCAAGTGTGTGACTTGCATGGTTGGCTCCTGTCTTGCCTTCCCCCTCTGCTAGCGCTGCCTCTTGCAGCTCAGCACAACCACCTCTCTCCCCCTTCATGACCCTGAACTCAAGACACTGCCCAGCTGCCTCTGGCATGCGGGGTTATGCAGAAACGGAAAGTCGAGCACGCTGTGCTGCAAATAGCTGGAGAGCCGTTCAGCAGCCCTTGCTCTTGGTGGGCCGTGTTAATGAGCATGTACTCCAGCTTGCCCCTGGGGTCCCCTGCCACATCCCAGCATCGACTTGCCAAACACAGCCCCTCACCTCGTATGTTGGAGAAGAAGAAAATTCCCAGGTCCGACATACTGACTGTACATGCTGTCTTGAAAGAGAGTTTGTTAATATTTACCAACTTTTGTAATGACCTCTGGGATCCCTGAACAGATTTGGGCAAACCATATGAGGCTGCTTTTTTGGCTGAGATTTATTGAGCACAGAGCAGATTCAAATCCCAGCTCAAGGGAGTTTGCAGAGTGGGGCAGAATTGAGCAACACGTGGAACGGACCTGAGGAAAGTGCTCCAATCCTCTGCAGAAGGAAACAGCTGAATTTCACATGCTCTGAGTGGCTACCATTGTGGGCCGCAAAGGGTCACTGGAGTTGTAAAACCTGCAAATCCCATCCCTTTAACCCAGCACGACTTTTCAGCGCCATATAAAGATGCTGCGTCATAGCATGCCTATGTGCCGCTGTCATGGTACAACATAAGCATTACTGAGCTGCGGCTTCATAACCTTCTTCCAGCAGGCGAGCTCCCAAGAGGAGGCATCCCCAGAATACACTCCAAAACAGGCAGCCGGGAACAGAAAGTTCAGTGCAAGCTTCAAGCGCCTGCAAGTTCTGCTGCAGTGTCCTTGAGTGCCCTCCCTCTGCCCCAGGCCTTTCCCTCTAATGCTTTCGGCTCCTACAGCTTAATCCATTTTACAAAACGTTCCCTTCTTGTTTCTCTCCACCTTGTCAGCTCTCCAGCTCTGCTCCAGCCCCATCTCTTGCAGCTTTTTCTTTCTTCCTTGCCTCTGCCTTTTGAGATCACTCGTTCATATGAGGGCTTTGGATCCAAAGCACAAATCTATTCCTGGTGTTGTGGATCTGCATCACAGTTTTCTCTCATTTTGCTCCCTTTGTTGCTTTGTCATGCAAAACATTTGGGACAGCGTGGTTGTAAGATGTGATTAAAAATAGTGTTCAATCTATCTTGGCACATAGGACTATCAATCCCCACTAAAGCTTGGGGGGGGGGGGGTGTGGATTTGAAGGTGAGGATATTCTACTTCAAAGGTATATAAAGCCAATTTGCATTTTAAACTATTTTTCCCTAATGCTTGCCTCTCTGGAGTAATAAGGTGCTGTTTGCTTCAGTACTTCCTGCAGTATTTATATTTACCATTGTTAAAATGCAATGAACTCGGCATGGCTTTCAAGGTGAGGATTCTAGGTATGTGTCCTTAGTGGTCACTCAGGTCATCACAGACTGAGACAGAAACTTAAGAGTCTGAGAGCTGATTTTATGAAGAGTTAGTGCAAAATGGGCAGTAGCAGATATTGGGGAACGCTGCTTAATGCAGTGTTTAAAATGGGCAAACAGGAACCTCTGTATTGCAGCGTTCAGGAGCTCTGTGTGTACTGTTTAGGGAATACTGGGTTCTGTGGGCTGTGTGTAAGAAAGTGCAATGCAAATGGAAAGCCGTCACTTGGAGCAGTATCCTTTCAAAATTTCCCCAAAACTAGAAATAGGAAACCTTATAGTCAGAGCTTTTCCATGAAGGCAAGGATGTGCCAAGCTCTTTTTGATCCTCCTCTGTTCTCTGTATTAAAATTAAGCCAGATTCTGATTTCATTTGCACCACTGGAAATAATGAGAGCTGTTAATTCTGAACACTTAGAAAGTTTTCAAATAGCAAGTTGACAGTTCTACAAATTAATACTATTAGGAACTCAATTTCAGTGCAGTTACTCCATATTGACACAGATACAAGAGACACAAGATTTGGCCCTTGTTAAGGAAATATTATTATGGCTTTGTAGCACACATGGACAGAAGAATCTCTTCAGTGGATTGGAAATATTCTTTTCCAAGGCTTCCCCAGGTGGACTTCGGTGCACACACCCCAATCTAGTTGCACCTGAAATGGCATCAGTGGAGATGAATGGTGTTATGAGGAGAGGTGAGAATATTAACGTGACATTTTCTCTTTTTATTGCACCTAAAGCATCTGATCCACAGCTGCCATCTGGACATGTAAGCTCCAAGGAGCTCCAGTGTCACTGCCTTGGGCTGTGCAAACCCTGGGCATTGCAGACGTGGAGGATTCCCCTCGTGGGGATGCTCCCCACTTCTCCTCCTGCCTTACCAGTGCTGCAGCCAAGAATGCCGTAGCTGCTTGAGAGGGATGCCAAAGAAACCCTACAATATATGGAGAGCTGACCTTGGGCTGTTTGGCTGTGTGCCATAGACCAAGACACCATCATCCTGTAAAATAAACACCTCCTCATCCTTAGCACAGCAACATCTGTGAAGGATAAAGGCCAATCTGACTGCTGATGCTGCCAAACTGTCACCCCATTACAGCATTGGGGGAATCTCAGCCACTCATCCCAGCCCTGACTGATGTCTCCCAGCCTGGGTAATGAGATGCAAACGCTTTGATTTGCACGCCCGCAGCAGACAGGCCTGTCCCAGCGGAGCAGCCATATGTGCAAACTTCAGGTGTCCTCGCCGGGGCTGCATATGCTTTAACGTGATTTATTTTTCTGGAACTCTGTTGCCTTTGCTGCCAGACTGTATAATGTCTTTTCAGCTTGTCCCCTGGCATCCTAGATTCCATTTTAATGGAGTTTATCTTGCTGCCCTCTAAAATGGGTTATCAGTGGATGGCTCCTCACCTCTGTTAATGGAACAGATAGTGACCTCCCTCGCCAGCCTACAAAAAGGGCTGGCAATGCTGACTGTAGGTTGCTAGGGTAGTAGATTGGATTCAGCCTCTAAAACCTTGTCCTTGGATGGAGGAAACACCTATACTTTGATCTTGATTCAGAACCATGTCATTACGTTCTGTATCAGCCTTCAAAAGCTGCACTGAGTGCCCATAAGCATTGTAGAATGGGTGTGGGGGGCAGTTCAGGGTGGAATGACTCCGGGTGAAAGTGGCCATGCCATGATTTTTTGGTGAATTGAAGCTTGCGTTAAAGCCAACAATATTTGAGGGATCTTCAGTCCTTATGGCTTGAGGAAGGTCTTCTACAGATGAACCAGTGCAGGGTGCTTCTGTTAATCTAACTAAAGCAACAGCTTGAAGAAGTGGCCATTCAGCAATGGCAGGATATAAATGTCCCACAGTTGCTCTGGCTTTTGTGTACGTGCATGTGTGGCAGGACATGGGAGCTCTGGAGCTGCTGGGTTTGCCATCACAGGGACTGGGGGACACGTGGCACTCAGCGTTCCCGGGCAGTACTGAAAGGTCATGGGTTGGAGAAGGGACAGATTGTACGTAGCCACTCCAAACTTGAGCACTGGACCTGGATACTGAATGCCTTTTCCTCCGGTCCTCTAAGCAAATCTTCCATATGATACTCATGTGTTTTCTGGTTTTACGTGACAGCTTCAAAATCAAGACATCTAATGGTAGCATTGAAATTTCCGTAGGTTCATTGCCACTGATCCTCCTTTCATGTGGCTCTTCTTTGAATAAAGGGCGTTTTATGAATGATGATATGAAATGGCAATCAGCGTTGACATTACAGGCCATTACATCTTTTTGAAGAGTAAAACTTGTGTCCTGGTGACCTGGCCACAAATTCCAGTTTGCTGTTTTGTGTGAGTTGCTGTATCCTTTAAGTAGCTGTGTTTCTCCTGTGTTGTGAAGGACTCTGCTATTTTGGAGGACAAAAGATTCACATATAAAATTAGCATATTTATAGATTATGTAAATATTAACATAACTTATGCCAAAGCATTGTGTACTGCACAAATATAATCTCTGCTCCCCCCATCACACCTCATATGACCTATATGAACTTCATCACAAACTATCTGAGGCTTTATTGTGGCTTCAGATATCACAAGCAATCGCTAAAAGGATTTGGAGTGCAAAAAAAGACACAGAGCATCTACCAGAAAACTTCACATCTCCTGTCTTCTGGTTTTCCTAAACAAAAACCTTCCTAACCTCATAAAATATGTCTAAGTAGCACCCATAGAAATGTTTGCTGCATGTGGGTGTGTTTATGCAGAGTTTCTATCGCTTGGTACTTCTGCCTGTTGCCCAGTTATGAAATTAATGCAGGGGCTTGTGTCGTGGTGAAGGGCACACAACATTTGTACCTGTATGTGTGTGCACCATTTATGCCCACGTTAATTTCCAACCATTGCATTTGCAGTGCAGAGTGCCTAGGGAGGCACATACAAACAGTGCCAGCCATGCAACATGTGGCCTGACACATCTTTGGGCTTTTTAATTTTGTGCTGTTCTGGATCTGTCAACTTTGTTCTTCTCTGCTGTTTCCATGAAAACTGAAACTATGCTCCTGGCCAGTTAATTTAGCTCCACTAGCCCCATCCTGGGCTGTGATTTCTGACTGGGGAGCCGTCTGCACAGACCTGGGCTTTATTTAGTGGAGTTGCTGTTATCCACTTCCCAGGGATAGAGTAAGTGCGAGTGATGCATGTTTTGGGCAATCACGGGAACTTTAAGTCTATTGATAGACTGTGGATGATACAGTTCTGCTTCAGATAAGTGAGGGTCATCAAGTAAGTACTGTGTGAGCAAATGTATAAACAATTCAAATGTCTGATGTGCCTAAACTGAGGGAGCATCATCTTTGAGAGAGACCATTTTATGGGATGTCTGAACACAGAGGCTTTTCATCCTGGCTTGTTCAGTTAGGTGGAATCAAACTAGTTAATGAAACCTGGCTGCATATTTAAATCGCCCCTTGCACATTCTGCTGCCATCTGAAACTGTGGACACTAATCTCACTGGAATTAGGCAGGCTGGTTTCCTACTATCTGCTGTTGGTGCAGTTGCCAGCAATAATGTATGAAGCAGGGAGCAGCCTAGAGTCCGATTTTCTTTTTCTTTTTTTTTTTTTTTTTTTTTTTTTCCCCCTAGGGAAGTGGGTTCTTATGGCTGGCAAGCCAAACACACAGTCCTTCAGATATGCCAAGACACGTGACAGGCCAGTCACGCAGGCAGAAAGCTATTTGCTGCCATGCTTCCAAGGTACAAAGGATCAAATTCATGGAGGTTTTTTTAAAAGGGGGTTACCCCAGGGATGAATTTGGCCCAGGGAGGAGGCTATAAAGTGACAAGAAACAACACAGAGGGGGGAAATGAGAGCAATTAAAAAAATGAACCTGCTTGACCCTAATTTTGCAAATCTCTAGCTGTCAAAGAACGTACCTCAACTAATTATGTTTGGATGTGAAATTATGGAATCATTATAGCTCTGATTACACAGGTCCCCCAGCTCTTGCTTGCCATGGTGTCTGGCTGTGTGTGCTTTCTAATGTGATCTTTCATTTTATATTTGCTTTCTTGTTTTAGCTGTCCAGTTCTCCGGCAGTATTCAGAAATAGGCCTCCAAAAAAGAAATAATTGTATCCCACATCTGAAATTTGCTATCCTCAGCTGTCCTCCCACCTCCCTCCTTTCTCTTTCTCCTTTTGGCCTTTGGAGACCGGAGTCACTGCTGTAGTTGGGCAATTATGCTTCAAAGCTGAGAACTGCACTGAACTTTGCCAAAAACTGCTGAAGCAAGCGAAGCACTCCAGCTTTGAATGTATGGCGTGGATGTGCAATTGCTTCCCAGTCAGATGCTCTCAGGGTAAGAGCAGGGCAGCTAAATTTGAAGTAATAAGCTAATATGAATGTTGGGTGGTTGAGGAACTTTGAGTTCGGGTAGCAAATTAAGTGTAGTCTCTCTGATGCAAAATGTGTCTTTGGTTCCAGGATGAGGTCTGAGTTCCAGGATGAGGTCTGAGTATAAAGACTCAGGTTTTCTGGGTGTTTCTGAAAAAAGCACTTTCAAATTTGGTCAGCTGAAAATATACCCCGTTTTATTTTTAATTTTTTTTCCGTTCTCTAACACAGCTTGCTGGCAAAGTCCACACTCTTTTTTCCTTTAATAGTCAGACTGCCAAGATGCTCTGCATAGTATGAGAATAATTCAGGAATCAAAACTTCTATCAGGGACCTTGCTCTAAGAAATCAATATGACCTGCCATCCCCAAGCAAGGCTGAAAACAAACCCTTGCCTGCAGCTCTGATCATCAGGAGGAACTCTGCAACAACAAATTAATGGGCATAGCCTTGCACTTGTCATTCTGAGCCACGTCCCTACTCCAGAGAGGACAGTTGAGCAAGGCGAGACTGTCAGGACACAGGATCTGTAACCCTGTCCTTGTCATCAACTTTACAATAACGAACCAACTTTCTAGGTCTGCAACAGAACAGTTGGAGAAACAAACAAAACAACCCTCTGCTGCAAAACACTGCTCCCAAAATAGATTTTGGAGAGATTATTACATGAAACAGCACACAGAGAAAAGGGTGATTCAGAAAATAGCTTGCAACAATTCTTCAAGCAGCTTGGGATTGTACGGTAAATAATGCAGGAAGGAAAGGAAACTGCAGACTCTAAATGGATGTGCTGGAAGGTCTCATCAGCACCTGAAATGTCTTTGGAGACCTTCCAGCAGCAAGGAAACACACCGCAGACATAACTAGTTTTTCTAACACCTCCCTTGGCCTCCCTGGCTCCTTGGAGAAACTGAGTTTCTGAGCATTTAGGGGGGAGTAGGGTTGAGTCATGGGCTTGAGGGAAACCCTGAGCTTCAGTTCAGTGAACCCACCAGTCACAAGCAAATGCAAAGTGAAGGCTTGGATATCTTCTGTGCAATTCCCGTTGCAGGTAGCAGAGGTGAACAGAGAGGAGCAGAGGGCAGGATTTGGTCATTCAAGGCTCAGAGGTGAGGAGAAGTTCAAATTGCCTGCCTGTTTCATACAGTTCACGATCCTTCATAGCTCTCTTATAGTGCCTGACCTTCACAGCACTCTCAGGAATACCCTTTGCAGGCTGGCTGCTGGTCCATGCAGCGGTGACCCTGCTGAACAACAGGCACGGGTCTGCAGCTGCCAAAATTTTCTTCTCTGGCACCCTGAGATTGCTACTAGCTTTCCAGGATTTTGCCTTTCTGGCCTCCCCAGCTGGGTGATCATATCCCCATCCTAAAATGATGGCAGCACAGTTAATTGAGTTAAGTGAACTGATATAGAACAGGTATCCTGTACTGTAATCACCACGTCTGAGACATTGCTGGTTTTAGCTCGTTTGTTGGACATTTTAGTGTTTTTTTTCTCTTTTTTTAAAAAAACCCTATATGGCCATGAATTTAAAAAACCTGAGCTTTAATCAGGAAGGAGATGAAGACCTGGAGGGTAATAAGAACATAGCAGAGTTAGGAATAGGACCATACACCCCTGACCTCTTATCGCCTAGTACTACAACATTATAACATGAAAGCAACCCTTCGCTTGCAACCTGAAACAGAGTTAAAACTTTCCTTTCAAGGCCTCTTTGTCCTTCGTTTGCCCCCTTCTAGAAGGTGGTTTTTAAGCAGTGCCCGCATGAGCCTGGAGACCTGCTGTGTTGCTTTCCAGAAAGAATTCATGCTCATTACAGAAATGGGCAGCAGATTATTTCATGTATATATTTTCTACGTACTGAAAAGTGTTTATGGAAGCAGGTTGCGTGCTTTATCATTGTTCCAAACAGACACTTGCAAATGTATCCTCACTGAGACATTAATGTGTGTCAATGTGCGTGTATAAGCAGCAGCGTTTGCATGCTTAATCGGGCACGTGGCCTTTGTTAATTAGACAGTCAGTTAATGCTTTATGTCTGTGGGTCTGCATGTGCAATCATTTGCCCAGAACCTCATTAATTTTACTGGCTGCCCCTCCTGTTGGAGTTCACAAATCAAGCTGAGCATGCACACAAATCCCTTTGAGTAGGTTTCTCTAATAAAGCAAATCAGGCATCAGAGGAAACTCTCAAAGAATATTGAAACAACAAAGCTATAAGGGCCAACCTGGTGATTTTGCAAAGCGGCTTTGTGTTATCAAATGGGAGCTGCAAAGATCAGTTGAGAATTCCCCTTTGCAGCTAGGGGCAAGCAGGACTCTTCTGTCTTCTAGTTACTTGCTGTGCATGTATATGTATATACACCTATACACAAATGTGCCATCATTGTCCCTATGGATTTTTTGTGCACACTCAGTGTAGATGTCTCCTCTGAGACCTCTCCCTGTAGCATGCAGCATCAGCCAATTACCACATCTAACGAAATAGCCTCAGTTCACGATAACCCAGGTAGCACAGACTTGATGTACTCTTGTAGATTGCTTCCACATCCTCATTCTCAGCCCAGGAGAAAGGAAAGCAGCCAAGGGGCTTTCTTGAGAGTGGAATTAGAGAAATAACATTATCACTCACTGTTCTAGACTATGATCAAACGCGGCAATGAGGCCCCTGGGACTCATGGTGGCTGTGGATATTTGCAAGGGACGATTTTTCTTCTTAGTGATCAACAGATCAGTAGGGCGGAGGTGTAGGAGATTCTTGCTTTCTCTTCCCCTTGCGTTCTCTCAACTACAAAGCAATAAGCATCACTGAAACACAGCCTAGCATTGATCATGGGGTGAAATCCTTGTTCCCACGGACTGCAGTGCAGACAGTATTTCACTCAGGATCTTCCGGATATCGTTCCATGTTATTGTTACCCCACATAGCCTCTTCTATAGATAGAAAGGTGAAAATGCTCAGGAGTAGCAGTCTCTCTTCCCCTCCTTGCTGCCGGTGTGTTACGCTTCTTTGAGCTGCTCTGCTTGCATTACACACCTCTATTGGCGGAGGCACAGCACGAGTTGTGACTACGCTTTTGCCATCTGCACTGCAGTCCCCATTACGGATGCAGCGCTGAGCAGCTTATTTCACAACTGACTGAAGACAAGGGTATAAGCCTGCGTGTGTATATGAGGTTATTCCTTTCATCATTCAAAACTGATTTGGGGGTTGGTAAGGTAGAAGGTTCAAATCGGGAAAAGCTGCTCATGTAAATGTTCTCTACAAAAATAAAATGACTCATTATCATTTTTAAGGGACCAACCTATAGCACAGATATGGACGTAATTAAAAAATGGGTTAGACCTGCACCATGTAAAAGACTAGCTGCATGTTTTAGCCACATTCCTAAATGGAACTGTTTGTCTGGACTAACCCTGTGAGAGGGGAGTGTTATTTCAGTACTGCAAAGACACAAGAATATATGTGGAAATGTGGTAATTACATGGCTCGGTTCCACCTATATCTCCAAACTGGACTGTGTTATTACTGTGCTAAGGGATAACTGTGATGTAGCAAGGGAAAAGTGTCAGTGAAGCTGAGTTCTTAAAATAGAGAGGGGCTATTTTGCTTTTTCTTTTTTCCCCAGCTGTGTTTGCATAAATCTAGACTTAGTTCAGATGTTACAGGAGTTCCAATTGGTTTGGAAAAAAATCAGTTATAGTTGTTTTGAAATAAATGTGTCTCTGCCCTGGCTGGGTTGCTGGGAGGGCTGGGGTGACAGAGACAGACTCTTGTGTCTTTAGCTGCCCTGAAACAGCTCCAGAAGTAATGTTTAATCAAAGCAAGCTGACATTTGTCTATTGAATTGTTATCAGAATTGCTTAGTCATTCATGTGCCATTGTGTCTCAGAAGGGAGAGCAAGGGATTTATTCAGCTTGACATGAGCTGCTCCCAGCCATTAGCATTTCTCCAACATCTGACCGATATCTTCATTTGACAGTGCTAAACAAGTCAACTTGAGGCCGGGGTACTGCTGACCCCCTCTGCACGAGGTTTCTTATTAGAGCATTCCTGGGAGATATTTTCTTCTTTATTATCACTCAGCACACCAGCCCTCCAGCCTCTTGTGAGCGGCTTGGGGGATGAAGGGGTCTGCCTGCTCTTTGCATGCTGCTTTGGTTTCATGCCACCATAAATAACACTAAAGATCTCCAGTAAACACTACTGGCTCCACCTTTGCTGTAAATAGGCTTGGAGGCTCAGGACACTAGCTGTGGGATTGCTGGCATTTGAAAGCAGTTTGGAACAGAAGTCTTTGCCCCCTCTTATTCTGGGTCTCAAGAAACAGCCACTCTGAATTTTTAGGATGTGTGTGGGAGGAAGAGTGGAGGTGTTATTTGGAGTGGAGAGGGGGTGGCTGGCTGAGGAAAGAAGGGATGTCTAGTTTGTGTGGATGTACGTGCAAGGGAGAGGCAGGCAGACAGACAGACAGACAAAGCGAATGTGTTGCTGAATGCAGGAGTGAAAGCTGGGGAAAGCGTAGCCATAGAAACACTGTGTGCTTAGTAGTAATGGTTCAGAGCAATACAGCCCATTTCTTCAGCCTCGGGGAACCAGATATATTTTGGTTATATTTTAGGTCTGTGCTTGTGTGCATTGACCCTGGGCATGCACATGCATATCTTACATGTGTCTGTGGCTGCTGGTAAATACATGAGTGTCCATGAGGACAGAAGGTACCTGGGTAAGTGGCACACTACTGTTTAAAGAATATACTGGTCTGAGAGGAAGGCTGGAGTGGGGCCCTGGGCTTTATCAAAGAGCTGAGAAGGGGCAGCAGGGCAGTGGCAAGGGATGTGCAAGTGGAGCAGGTAGAGACGGGAGGTGGTTCCCCTCTGGGAGCAGAACAGTACCATGGAAAAAGCCTCTTTCCTTCTGCAGACAGAGGGTCTTTGCATGGGTGGGTGCAGGGTGGGCTGTGGGTGTTCTCTGCAGGTGTAGGTTTATGCTTGGTTTCAGCTCATCTAAGTCTGTGCTGCTGGGTCATGTGCTCTCCCTGGTGCCAAAATCAGCTCTTGAGTGATCTGCCAGATTAGGAATCTGATCCCTCTGAAAACGAACCCAGCAGAAAGGGAAAAGACAAACAGATAGTTTCCAGCTGGATCAGTTCCCTGGCTTGGCCGATGCTTATGCCAACAGAAGGACAAAGGTAGGGACAGGAGTGGGAAGAAAGTGAAAATACCCCTTCCCTTGGCAGTTTGAACTAAAATCAGCTTAATTACAAAACCACTGCTCCCTGAATCTCTACCACCTGCACTGAAAAAGCCAGGAGCTGGGATGAGGAACATGATGAGCAAACTTTCCACCTAGTGAAACATTGCTGTGTTTGCTGTGAGCTCAGTGGTGATGTTGGAAAGGAAAGCCAGCCGGTAACAGTGCAATCCCTTACCTCTGATTCTAGGCACAGTTTGCTTGAAGCTTATTAGTTAAGAGGTCAATGTCCCTGAATCTCCACTGATTGCTCCACAGCCCTGCATTCACAGCTGGTCTGGGAAAGAGTCAGGGTAGTGCTGAGTGGCTGTATATTGAGCTGAAAAAACATTAAGCCTAATCTGGACAGGAGGGAAAGAAAAACTGTAATATCTCTCACCCAGTATACAACATGATTGCATCTTTCAAATTGAAATGGCAAGCTGAATATTTGGGGTCTTCTTTGGTGTATCTTTCCGGGGAAAAAAGAATTATGTTGGAGTTTGCTTTTTTTAATACAGTTCCTGTTTAGGTATTGCCACGTGTGCTCCACTGTCTAGTGGACGTGCGAAATTGATAGGTGCCTGTGCAAATGAAATCGATGTCACAAGAGCATGTCACACAAACATCATCGTCATGTAAACTGTTGTACCAGTACAGCTGAGATAAAAGGGCAGCAAGGAGCAGTGGGGCAAGAGAATAGTTTGAGAGAGCATCACTGCCTCTTGCCTTGCATCCTGAAACCAGGGCCTGAGGTCGGGCCGAGGCTCCCGTGGCTGTGCCTGGCTTTCGGCTACTTTCCCGCACCCTCTGTGTTTTTTGTTCCTCCCCTCCCTGCACACTGCAGCCCAAACCCCAAACAATAACTAGAGGAAACCTCTGGCTGCATAGTTCTCATTCCTGAGCTGAGTTGCATATGGCTTTGCTTTGGGTGGAGACGTGCTTGTGTTCAAGCTTGGTTTTACTCCTATTGTTTCTAACCTGAGTGAAGCACAACTGTCGGACTCCCCAGCCTCACTGGGTCCCGACCCTCCCACAGCAGCACTGGTGCCGGTGGTGGTGAAACGCTCCCACCCCCGAGATGCGTGAGGCTGTGTGCTGACCTCCAAACCCAAGGCCCAGCGCCTGCGGGATGGGAGCGTGGGCTGCCTTCAGCCTCAGGTGTGTCTAGCACAGAGGTAGATAGGTAACATCAGTATCTCCATACCTCTGCTCTAAGATGGTTATAGGTGACGCCAGTGCACGTGCTTGTGCAGTTATACCTGTTATGAGGAGATACCCCTGTAAGTGAGGATTAAGCATGTGTAATGCCAAAGTCTTTTGCATATGTGCTCAAGATGTCACATTGGTGAGTCTGCTTGGTTTAATGCTATGTGTGAGAAAATAATGAACATGACCTGGCAGCTTTAACTCAGGCAAAACTTCTGTTGGGGAATGAATATAATCAGAGATGGGTTCTCTGATCCCAGCCTCTTGTATTTAATGGTAGGTTTTATTTTGCATGGCCTTGCTTTGAAATAATTTGTGTCTTTGTGCTTCTGTGAAATCAGATTATTTTTTTTTAATGCTGCAAGCTTGGGGGGTGTTTTCTGAGGGAAAGTGCATAGACAGGAACTTAATTTCTTCTGAGCGAGCATACAGCAAATGTGCTGCTTTGAAATGTCACTGGTTCCCCTCTCAGAAAAAAAATGTAACAAAACTGAAGTGGATGACAAAAGAAAAAAATCACGGAACTTCAAACTCTGGTCTTCTCTTATGAAAAAATAACAGTGCCCCCAGAAGTTAGTGTAAGGGATAATAAAGCTGTACTTGAAAAAGCCAGGCAAGAAACATTGATGATTTAGTGGGTGACAGGAAATCCTTTTTCCTGCTGCTGGGAAAAAATATGGAGTGTGAAGCAGATAACTCTGCTGCATGCACCTCTCTAATTGGGATGTTGCAGGAACACTTCACATCCTTTCTCTGGCAATGGGATTTATCCAGAATTAATCCCCATCATTCTGTACTCCCCAGTAATAGCAATGGGCAGAGAGCAGGGGAAGCTGTCCTGCTCCACCAGCTGCAGCTGGGCCTCACGGGAGATTCGATGTGGGAAATGAGGGGCTCTGTCCCAGCGTGACCTGGCTGAAAATGCTCCTGCCTTCAGCCCTGCTCCTCTTGGAGATCCCCAACCTGCTGCAAGGAGGTCTGTCCAGCCACTTCCCAAATCGCGAGGGTTTACGGCATTTTGAGGTAAACTGTCACCTAATTTAGGTTTATCTTTGAATGCTGGTTGTAAACTGCTCGTCAGACACAGTTTCCAAGGGTAGGGTAGATGGACCCAGGTTTAGTCTGCTCATTCCCCATCTGCCTGGATGGGACCGGCTGTGATATTGGCCTTACAGGCATAAAAGCGTGGCAAATATCATAACCATTAACTATAACTGAGATACTGTCTATATTTTTCAGTGCTTCCATGCTATAGTAGAAACTGCAATAGATTTTGTCTTGCTTTACTTGTTGTATCTGTTTCAGCTCGAAGCCCTTACCACAAATTACTATTTTATATGCCATGTCCCTGCAGTGATGTGGCAATATCCAGACCCCATGCAGTCTGGGGCTGCTGTAATCCCAGGAAAAATTGTCCCTGCACACTTCAGCTGGATGCCAGACTTGGGACAGGGGAGGGCTCGAAGGGGAGTTATTTGGGCAGGTGGTGTCTGGCCAGAGAGGAGCCCAGCCTCCCTGCTGCAGTGCAGGAGCTGCTCAAGGATGCTCGCTTTCGAAATCCCCTGGAAGAAGAAGGTATCACATGGCACTGAGGCTGGGTTATTCCTCACAGATGTGCTGCTTGTTGTGGGTGGGCTTGCTCCAAGTCATGCCCTGCCTGAAGGCACAGGGAGCCAAAGAAAGGTTTTGTTATCTCATGAACCCGATGGCTGGAGTCTGGGTACGATCCTGTCACGTGGGCCCTGTGGCAGCTCTTGGGGTGGAAGATGGTCAGGGTGTGCTGTTGCACCATAAATAAATAACAACCATATGTGTTCCCCCTCAAACAAGCACATTAACCGATAAAAATCAATGTAAGTATTCTCAGAATTGGGGAACGCATCCTTCATCTTTACATCTCTCAGGAAAAAATGTATATGGAAAGGCAGCTTTTATTCTACTCCCCCGAAAGCCCATGAACTGAGCTTGTTGTGTGTGGAGGGTCACAAAGGACAGGCTTTCTGTGTGTGCGGCAAACAGCAGCAAATGCTGCCAAAAGTTCTGCATCTACAAATTGAGATGTTCCCTTGCTTTTTCATTGAATTACCCAGAGCTTGTGGGTCTGGGAGGCTTGGGCTGGATGTTTGATGGGAACAGATGTTCTTCCAAAATTTCCAGTACGTTTTGTTTCAGATCAAACCAGGAATAGCATAAGAACAATCTTTTGTAGTAGCTGGCACCTCCTGGCCCTGGCCCCAGCCACAATGCAGGCATGCAGAGGCTGATGCTGCAATGAAACATGCTGAAGAGAGTGAGCTGGAATTTTCTGGACCTTGGAAAAAAGGCTTTAAACTGTGTGCCAGAGTTTGTACTGGTTCTGCCAGTAATTCTCCATCCTGGCTTTAGTAACTGGAGTTCCAGTTGGGGTGTGTTTTTTAAGGAGAAACTGGTTACTAGTGATAGATCTGGCTCAGCATGGGTATGCTGTCTTGGAGCAAAAGCTTGGTGTATATTTTTCAGACTGGGCTCATACGAGTGTAATGTGTTGAATGCACCTCTTTGTTCCAAATTATGTCCGTGCTCTGGAGAAATATTGTTGCTGGTTTTGCCACTCAAGCCCAGCTTTTCCCCAGTTCTGACTTCCTCCAGTCCTTTTCTGCATGAAGAGATGCAGCTCTTTTCCCTCCACCTTCTCGTTCACATCTGGCGTCAGCAGCATGTAGTTGTGTTGTAGAAGTGTTTCAGGTCAGTGGGTAGCTAACAGCTGAGGTAGCTTCAGTGGATAGACACTGCTGAAAGAAACTCCCCTTTAGGAGGAAGGAGGTTACTTAAAATGCTACACAAGTGAAAAAAAAACCCCAAATGCAAACCACAGACCTTCTCTAGGGAAAGCTGCTGAGGGACACACCTTAAGTGCTGGTATGGGAGGCAGCTAGAATCCCTGCATTTGCTTCTGATATTTTTCCTGTTCGTATTACGGGTGTTTCCACATATTTACTGAGACGCTCCCTGTGCACAGTGCCAGTGCTTGTACAAGCTTTCCTGGCATAAAATGAGACTGCCGTGATCTGAGGAACCAGTACCCGGCACCACCCCTGTCTTTGATGTACTCCATCAGCACGTCAAGATGCTCTGTCAGTTGTCCTTTTGCTTCTTGGCTAGGGAAGAGCTTTTTTTTTTTTTTTTTTTTCCTTTCAGCTTTCATCTCCATTTTCTAAGCACGGAACCCATCACATTCATTTGTGTGGTCCACCATGGCTGCCCGTTACTTAGGAAATTCTGTATCTTCAAATCCCCTGATGTATGAGCTCAGAAAGGTTGCCCCTTGGTCCTGGGCACAGCTTAGTCTTTTGGAAATGCTTGAAAGCTAATTATAACAATAATCACCATAACTAAGGAAATACAACAAACCAAAAACTTGCAGTGACCACGCATTTGTGCATACGTAAGCTTTAAGCTAGCAGCCTAGGGTATCTATATACTTGGTACTCCAAGCAACATGCCTGGTTGCAGCAAGGCGAAGCCCAGGTTGGGCTGCCAGCTCCTTGGAACTTGGAAATGCTCACATTCCTTGTTCGCTTTGGTTTCTACACTACTGCAGATCAGCTTTAAAGCTCAGCTAAAAGTTGCATTATTGCATGAGTGGTAATGACTGGCATGTAGATGCACCCACACCTAGGCCTTTTCTACATGAGATTTTTATGACTCCAGCAAACATGGGTTATCTTTATGCAATGCAATGCAAGATGCAATACAATATTTCTCTCTGGATTTTGCCTCAAATTGGGTGTGGGATGTCATCATCAGACCAGGATATGGTCCACAATAGCCAGACATTTTTAATAGCCTACCAAAAGCCATCAGGACTGAGACATCACGGTTGGTCTTTTTCCGGTGTTTTTTTGCAAACATATATATATATATGGCTGAGCCAGATTCCTGTTGGCAGGTGCAGGGAGGTATATTCATTTTTCTGAGCTGCAAAAGCCACTTCTCTCACTAAAGCACTTTGCTAGGGGAGAAGCTGGCTGTGTTTCCAGCCACCTTCTCCCTGGGATGCCTGGCGGAGCGATTCATGGGATAGTCCTTCCGCTCCGGCCGTGCCCACTCCAGTCTGCTCCATCTGCTCTGGGACCACATGCACGGCCGGCCCTCACCAGAGGGGAGGTTAAGACTGCCGCGTACTGTTAATTTCGGCAGCTTTTCTCCCCCTCCCCTTTGCTAGTGCCGGGAGCCCTGCACCCTGGCTCCCATTAGCAGAAGCTGGCACAAATTAAAAACAAATTTAGCCTTGGTGTCTGTGTTCTCAGTGAATTTCACCTCAGCTGATTATTTTTATGGCTTGTTGACAAAATGGTATGTGTGTGCAGGGAGTCTATTGCAGGTCCCTGGAAAATGCCAAATGAGTCACTTTGGGAATGCTAAAACACATCCCTCCACATGGAACATGCACATGTGCCTGCGTTTGGGAGACAGCGGGGCGAGAACAGGGCATCCACTGCAATTACTTGTCTCAGTAAATGAATTTTTTTTTTTTTTTCTTTTCCTGGTGCGTGTGCTCTAGCTGCTTTGTCGTGATAACTGCATCTGCTGTTTCAGGCTCATCATAATCAAGCCTCCCCCCCGCCCCCGCCTCTGAGTTGCCAGGCAGCGGACTGATGGCTTCAACGCCCATTGGGAACCCATTACTCAACTCATCTTGTGCTTGGGATTATTCACATTCTGCTGATGATATTTACGGTCACAGCTGCTAAAACGGTGTTTGCAAATTTATGCTGATTTGATTAGCTAGTTTAGTCATCATAGCTTCTAAGAGCAGGATCTGGCCATAAAATTGCTTTCTGCTGCATGTGACTCACTAATGGTGTGTCACATGAGAGCACGAGCCTCGGCGCAGCACAAGGGCTGGGAGAGACCATATGGTGCATCGAGAGTCCCCTCCACCATCTCCAGAAAATGTTATACCCTCTGCAACTCCACCACAGGCAAAGGATTATCAGCTCTGTTGAACCATGTAACCATTCATCCACCTTAATGATATACCAGTAAGTTAACAGGATTTTCGATGAAACTAGCCCTAGATCAGCCATGCCACTGAACGCTCATGGTTTCCTTACTCTGTGTCATCTTTTGTCCCATAGGGTGGTCAGAGGCTTCTCCGCCACTTGCAGAGCTGTTTGCAGCACGGCGGCAGCCCATGGATTTGTGCTACCGTGGTTATATCCAACCTGCTCTGGTTTTGTTTCCATTGGCTGCCCCTTAAGCAAGAGATGCAATCCCCAGTTATACTTTGAACTGCTTCTTGAGGCCTCTGCCTGATGGATTTGGGCATGGCTCACCATCTGGCATTATCTGTGGGTGATGGAGCTTTCCCTGCGGCAGCCACAACAGAAATAAACTCACTCCACCTTAAAATCCAGCTTACTGCCATTTAAAAGAAAAAAAAAGCTAAAACCTTGTTTTCCCCCAGAGAGATTTCTAAATTACTACCACTACTATAGATATGTTTTAACCATCTGTGTAATTCTGAAGTCTCTCTGGATGAAAAGGAAGCATTTGTTTAATAGAGTAAGTACTACTTAAGGAGCGGTGTGTTCTTAATATTTTTAGGGTTACTTTTACATTGGTAACATGTCAGTTCAACCTTTCCTTGTAGTGGTTTGTGCAGCCTTGACTTGGGAGACAACACTGTGGTAGATCTGCAGACATATCCTCCAGCTGAACTCCCTCCTTTTAACAGTGTTGGGTCTGTAGCCTGCCATTTACTGTTTTCCTGCCATTGCTACTGTTTCAAAGAATCCTTTCAGAGACCATTTCCTCATTTTCTTCAAAATGACCTTTTTTTAGGTCTTCTCAGACAAGTGCACTCACACGCTGCCATGCCTCAGGTTTTTTCCTTGGTTTCTCTGAGCTTGTCCTCTTCTTCCCCTGATCCCCCAGGCCTTTCAATTACTTTTTAATGTTCTTCTGGCCTTCTTCCTGAAAAGTGCTGCCTGCATTACCTTGCCTGTGGCCCTATCCAGACAGGCTTTGAGCAGGATATAAAGCAGTCGCTCATCTGGGATGTTGAAATCGGAGTCTTTCTGACTGTAAGACATCAGTAACGCTGGACCTCCTGCTCCTCCCAAGTAGGACTATAAATGCAAGAGAACTAAATTCAGCATCTGGTTATGCTGTAGGTGGAGTTGGCTTTCCTTATTGTCATTGCAAAGGGGGAAATGGCCTCTGCTCAGTGCTGTGATGGTTAAAGAGGTGAGGTGGTGGCTGGATGAAGCTGGTCCCAGCTCTCTGATAGGGGCAACATATGGGAGTAATGGGGAATGGTGGAGGTCGGGGAGAATGAGCGCCTGGTTAAATTTCAGGAGAGGTCGGCAGATGAAAGAGGAGCCAGCATTTGTAGTGGACATGAGTTCATTAGCAGTTGATGTTTGGTTTTAGGAGGACTGTTCTGAAGAGAATGAAGTTGTTATAATGAGTCTGTATTTCTTTAAACACTGTATTATTTAGTTTTAAAATGTTTAATATTTTGAGGTGGATTTCAGCTCGTGAAAATAAGGAATTTCCCAGAGTTTTTAGGAAATTATTTAACCCTGATGGTTGTAATTTCATTAGAAAGGCAAGCGTTGCCTTCACCTCTGCAATATGGTGAGGACATGAGCCCTGCCCTTGGGCAGTATCTGTTGCTTCAGCCCTGGCCCTAGAGGCCCTGTGGAGCGGTGTCCCTACTGTACCCAGCCTAGGCTCCCTCTGCCAAGGCTCTCCAGTCCTGAAGATGGTGGTATGGTTAAAGGAGATGGGTCAGCTTTCTTCAGAGCAGGGAATGGTTTGACAGAATCAGACTAAGCAGGGGGAAAGGCAAAGTGAAGATTAAGCAAAGTCCAGGCACCCAAGTGGTCCTGCTTTGAAAAGTGTTGCTGGTGGATTTAATGACAAAAAACCCAACAGGGAATACGGTAGCTTGTTCAGCTCCTCAACTGTGTATCGACATGGAGGTCCAACCCCAAATCACTTACTCCAAGCTCCAAGGTTCCCCTCCTGGCATCAGCATGGCAATGGCTTAGTCATTTCTAGAAAAGCCCCGTTGGATGCTTTCATTTTGTTTCATTTCAGCAAAATATGTTGTTGGGTTTTTTCCCATAAGGATTTAACACCTTAATCAGGGCTTTGCGTTTTCCATCTTGAACCTCAAACTGAGGGTAGAGGGCAGATTTTGGAGAAACGTGCCCAGATTTATACCAGGTTTTGATCGCGCTTATCCCTTCTGCACAGATTGTTTGCCCATATGAAGCAATTCCCCATCTTGCCCACATTAACATTTCCTGATGAGCCAGTGTGTTAATTTTGTGCTCCATGGTTCTCTGCTCACAGGCTTCTGCTGGCAGAGCGGCTGCCTTTCCTTCTGTTAAACCACCCCGCGCTACTGTGCCCTTAGCTCTCATCAGGCTCTGTTGGGTTTGCGAATCCATCCCCCCTGCCCCTTCAAGTCAGGTAGCACGTTTTCTCCCCCAGATTTTATCCAATGTATTACCATCTCTTTAGTTAAATAGACATGCTGACTTGATCAAGACATAAAAGGCATCGTACAGAAGCTCGCTGGCACACCATCAAGCAGTGTCCCCCATTTGAGCTGATAAACTCAAGGGGAAGCTGCCCTTTCAAGCCTCTGGAAGACTAAATACCAAGCCAAGATGTGATACTGCAAGGCCATGATAAGAAGGGACTAAATCACGAATGCTGATTGCATGGGAGGAATAAAGACAGAAAGGCAGCCCTGCGCTCCAGCAGCAGCAATGCCCCATATGCACCTTTTATATAGAAATCCTTGCAGGGAATCAGGTGGGAAGAACAGCTTTTCCACATCCCGGCACGAGCACTGCTTCCCTTCTAATATCCGCCGTAATAGCAGGGATGCAGAAGCCAGCAGGGGGAAATGCCAGGGAAAGATGCACTCAATTAAAAATAGAGAGAAAGTCCCCAAAGCTCTGACACGGTTTTGTCAGACAGGACTTGCAACAGATGATTCTTGTGAGGATTTCTCACTCTTGGGAAATGCTTCGCGGTTTGTCATCACTGGGGAGCAGGCAGCAGGAAAGACACAAAGAATAGAACAGGCCCAGGAGGAGCTGGTGTTGAGAGAGCCGTAGCTGAAAAATCAACATGGAAATTGTATTCAAAATGTTTGCTCTTGCTGTTTGCAACCTGGACATTGCGACAGTCATAGGCAGGAAGTGAAACCTTCTCGCTACAGCCAATTCCAGGAGCTCGAATCCTGTGACTCAGCCGTTCTTCCCCCAAAATCAGGGGGACAGTGCGAGAACCTCCTCCGTCCCCTCAGACAAGAATGCTCTGGGTTTCCTGAGCTTTTGAGCTTCACTCTGCAACCAGGAAGGCTGTATGCTTCTTGTAAGAAAACGGTGGAGTGCTGTATTTGCCCTCCCTTGATTCCAGGAGCTGGTGCTTTAAGAAACATCCTTCCCACCCACCTGCCCCTTCACTGCACCTAAAATGTCACGAGTGTTTCAGTAAACCCACAGGGATTGGCAAAATTGCTGCACAGAAGCAGCACTGTGATACCATGGTGATGGTTGCTACCGAAAATCCTTCACTAGGTAGGAGCAAATGCGGAAGGAAGCCTGCTCTGCCGATGGGCTGGGGAGCCGTGCCCAAAGCGAACAGTCAAAATGCTGGCTGATAAGTTTGGATTTTCTAGCTCTCGTTCTCCTCTCTGCCCTGGTTTAAGAGAGCATGCTGCTTTTTGCAATGTTTGCTCGCTAACAGCTTTTGTTTTCTTTTGAATGCCTCCAGCAAAGGGGCCAAATGTATTGTCAAGAAAGCCAAGGAGCTGTAATCAATATTTAAGTGCCTCTGCTCTCAGTGGGGTTAGGTTAAGCACTGTGAGCAGAAGCCATGAGGTTTGCCTGCTGCCTGCTCCAGTGTCTCTCTTGGCCCAGCCCTTGCCTCCCTATCTCCATGGGGCGAGCCCAGCATTTCCATCCAAAAACCACGTGGCCTGGCACGAGGGGCTGATAATCAACACACGCTCTAATAGGGGTCTTCCTTCTCCATTGCCCAGTTACACTGCAGGGCCGTATTTGAGTCCCATAATAGAGTACAGGCTGGCTTACCTCCAACCAATCGCTCCCTCTAGGTGTGTAGTATTTTTACTTTGCCTATCATGCTGCTATGAAAATGCTGAACTTAAGCGAAGTGTACTACTCTATTATTTTACACAACAATTCAGTGACTTGATGACTCCATTTTTGGATCACCTCATTCAAACTGCTTTTCCTTTGCTTCGCTATGCAAATGATGTCTCTTCTGTCTGGGTAATGACAAGCTTTTAGCGAAAGGTTTGTGCGAAAGATGCTATTATGCTACATATTCTTTGCAGTGCATCAGGACATCTTGTTACAGCAGCTTTGTTTCTTATTAACACTTGACTTAAGCCATCCAGACTCACACGCTGGGGGAAATGAGGGGGCTGTTATTTATTCTGACCTATTTGTCTATTAGTTGCAATGACTATCTGGGAATGCATGGGAGGAAGAAAGCTTCAGATCTTCCTCTGCAGACATGTTGGAGCAACGTGCTCTTATCAGATCAATGGAGCTCAGATGCCCAGACAGAAAGATAGGGTTGCTTTGCTCTCAGCTTTTTGCATATCCTAATGAATCTCATTTGCTCAGCCCGGAAGGCAGGTCATCAAAGGAGTCTGTCCCGCCGCCCCCAACCTCAGAGGGAACTGCAGGGTGAGGCTAATAAATCAGTGTGCAGAAGGACTGCTGCACTCCGGCCTCGAGCCGCTGGAGGGTGTGGGAAGGCGCAGGCGGGAGCTCTGCGCAGGCTGGCGTTGGCAGCAACGTACCGCACCATGTACAAAGGACGGGCCGGGCACTTGGTGTTTGTAATTGGGGCTTCTGGTCAACTCGCGTGAGTCAGCCAAGGCTTGTGTGTACATAGGTTGTGTGTACCTGCCCCAGGAACAGGGTCTGGTAGGAGGAGGACTGTGCTTTGTCTGTCTGTCTCCTGGAACAGCTGTTTAATTCTTGAAAGCTTTTCTTTAAAATTTGGGGAGTGGGAGGAGAAAAATCTTCCCTTACATTTGCTCGTGCTTGTAGGATGTAAAATATGGGTAAGATGGCAGACGAGAATTTGGAGGCAAACAGGAGGCTTGGCAGGATTTGTGCCACACATCCAGAGCTTGCACAAGCATTACGTTAATCTCTCGAACTTCTGCGAAATGTTATCAGTGTCCTTACTTCACGTACAAGATGACAGTGGGGAGGATTGAGCTGACCAGCCCAAAGAATGCCGAGCAAGCACTCGCCTTGCTCAGAGTTGGGGTCACGCCTTTGGACTTGCCTCAACCCTCCTTCTTGTGCTAAGCACAGTTAAACCTCAGGGAACTGCTGTCTGTTTGCACATCTCAAAGCCCATTCAATTTTCTGGGCCCCTGAGATGTTCTGAGAGCACAAAGGTGGTTAAACTCCCTAACTTTGTGGTTGCCCGTTTTTGGTTGCACCTCTGAGAGTGCACCTCCGGGCACGTACAGGCCATGGGGAAGCCTGCAGTTTATTTTTGAGGGGTCACGACTTATATCACACAGCTCTCAAGCTTGTTTTCTATTTTTAAGCGTGCTAAAATTGCATGTCTACCACAGAGCTCATGGAGCGTTTGGGCTATCTATGCAACAGGCAATTTGCTGTGCCAGCGCCAGCTCTGTGCGAACTCCAAGCCCAGTCAATCAATGTCATCTCCATAGAGAAGGGGGAAAGGAGTCACATCTATTGTAGTCTGTCAGCTTCCCTAACCACTCCGAGCCATTAGTTCTGAAGATTTTTCAAGTACATCCATATAAAATGCATCTTGCCATTCTATTCCAGGTGATACGCTTTCAACTCATTTTTTTATCCTGCTTTCAAAGTTCACAGGCAATATATTGATAGCAGAGACATACTGTCCCTTTATTGGGCACTCTGGGAAATGTCTGAGGGCAGCAGTCACCTGATTTCCCCTGTAACTCTCCAGAGATTTATATGCCAGTGTAATGAGAATGAACATCGAGCAGCAAATGGACATCAGAGATGTATAGCTCTGCCTATAGTTTTGGAAGAGGATGAACTTTGCATTCTTGGGTTCTGCTTTGAATAGGTGGATAAGGAGAAAATAACTGAGTAGCTGCCAAGCCAGAACGAAGCAATCTGAAAAGGAACAGCAGAGCTCTGAAAGTGAAACAGGGAGTTTAGGTCATTTATAAAGTTAGACAGGAGGTAGCTGCTGATGAAGTGGTTTGTGTATATTGGTACAGCTTCTGGGACTGACTTTCACATGAATAGGGAACAATTAGGAGATGTTTCAGCCTGGGACTTCAGTCCTGGCCACCTCAAAGACCCACGGGGTGTGCTGTGAAATGCCAGGAGTGATCACAAGTGATGGGTCCCCGAATTTAAACATGCTAGAGGTGAGATGTGGTAAGGCACTTTGGGGAATTTGATAGCAGATTGAGTTTTTTGTCTAAACATGACTTTTTTCTCTCTCCTGAGCTTTTGGGTTTGAATCTGGAAGTACTATCTTTGCTATATCACTTGCCTTCGAAATGAACTTTCCAGGTGAATGCACATACAGGAAAGAGTAGAGGACTCCTGTGCATTGTACAACATTTGTTACAGTGCAGCACAAGCACTACCCATAGCCTAGAAACCAGTGTCAGCAGAGTGTGAATGATGCCAGGGATAAGCATTTAAGCAAATTCTGCTACAAGGGGAAGCTATTCAACCTGAGATGCTTTTTCCATGATATTTAAAGATGGAGCATGTGCGTGCCTCCAGGTATATAAGTCATAACATAAGTCCACACTGGACCTTGCTACCACTCATCACAGCTCTTAAATAGGTTTACAGGTTTCAAACTGGACTCCAGCTACAGCTAGTCACATTGCTAGTATCACCAGTACACCCGTCACTTGGCATTTGTGCTGCTGCACAGGAGGGACATACAGTGGTTCTGTCCTATGCACTTACCCGGACCCCTATTTGAACTTTATTTAAAAATGCCTTAGGAGTCCATTAAATGCAAGTTCTCTTCTCACAGCAGTTCTGTGCCTGGGTAGTAGATGTCACAAAACATCAGCAGACAGGGTATAATTTTAGCTTCCTAAATTGCTTTCCAAGTTGGAAATAGTCTATGAAAAGCCTGTGCGTAATAGGACATCTGGGACTTACTCATCTGGGGTCTTGCATGGGCCCTTTTGGCGCTGTGGTTCCTTTCTAAAGTGATAAAGCAGAAGTCATTGGTGTTAATTTAATGGAAAGTCCCAGCACCCTCTTCCAGATGTATAAACTACCACATACTAAAGGAGGCAAAAACTAGAGCTGTAATATTCAAATGTAGAAACATATGCCATATGTGTATGTTGCTAACTGCAGCCTCTACCAGCCGTATCCCGTAGGTAATGGTATACTCCTTGGCATAATTAGCGATTACGGCTTTGTGCATCTATAACAGATGATGTGGCTATGCATGATTTATGCAGCATGGAGACAGCTTTGCATGTGGCTGGGATGTGACGTTGGTGGCTCTTTATGTGCCTCAATAGCACAAGGCAGGAGCTTAATGAGGAGGTTATTCATGTCCTGTCTGCACTGCTGATTTTGCTGCTGCAGGTATCTGCAGGCCTGTCGAAATGTTCCTGGCCCCATGTGTGGTATGAGCTCTCTCTGAGGGTTCCTCCATGGAAGGGAGGATGAGGAGGCAGCAAGTGGTACAGCCTGTGCCCTCCATCCTGCTGCTTCCAGACACGTTTATTTCTCCTTTCCTAGTGGAGGTATTTGCCTCTGGGCTTGGCTTGCCTGTGGCTTAGCTGCTCCTTCTCACCATCCCCAGTAAAGAGTTGGAGGACAAGCCCTCGCTACTGCCTGCTGGCTGTGTAAAGGGGCTCCTCATTTAAACATCATCACATCCTCCCAGGTGTTCAGCACATCTGACTTCTGTGTTATTACAGTGTTAACTGTAGCAGATTGATACAGATAGAGTTCACCTTGGCACATATCTGAGTTCTTCAATTGAGGAAAATCCTCACCACCTGGATGAGTACCACAGACTTTGTGGACAGTCTTTCCCTTTTCACCTCTGCACCATTTGTGACCAGTTTTCCAGCTGTATGTGTCTTGAGCATCCTAGAGAAAATGGACAATCCCAGAAGGAAAAAGATAAAGGGGTGGACTAGATGATTTAATAAGGCTTTTGGCTCTCTGACATCCGTGTATGTATGGATTACAATTTAAAGTGAAATACAAGGAACATTGTATTGGAGTCCATGTCTTGGACTCATGGTAAGGGAGTTTTATGTTTTATACATATTGGGAATGCTGTTTTAAAATACAGGTGGCTTATCCTGATGAAAGCTGAATTGGAAGCTTCCACAGAGACACACAGAAGGTAATGGAACTGGAAGGCATTAAGGCAAATCCTCAGTGAGGACAGAATTTGGTCCAGTACATACTATCATCCCATTTTAAAAATGAATTAGTATATAACAGTGCTTGCAGAACTGAGGAGGAAATGAGCCTCATGTGCACCAGGTATCGTACAGCAACCAGTAGAGTTCGTGTCCCAGCAGACATCCCTTTGCCTGTGGGGATCAAGGGCCAAGCCTCTGGCATGGGATGGTAACTCTCTATAGCACCCTGCCTCAAGCACTCACCCCCTGCGCCATGGTAGCAAGAAAACCTCCAGTACCAGCCGGTACAGAAGATCCATTGACCCGCTGCTCCCAGCCTTGAGCCCCACTTGGTTGCAGCAAAGGCTTACTCTGATCTTTTGCAGCACAGCAAAACCGTGAGAGCCCCAAAAAACTCGTTTTGGCCTGTGCTGGAGGAAGGAGGCACCCGCGGGGCTTGGGCAGACCTTGACGTGGCAGATGAGATTTAAAGAGCTGCCTTGGCCGCTCGTGGCTGAAGGTTTCTGTTTCGGAAGGGACAGGGATCGCCTGCACTGACACATCCATCACTGCAGCGCGGTGCCAGGGGAGAATGGGCCCCTTTGTTCATTGCCAGCGTGTCCTGCCAGAGAAACGCTGGGATCAGATCTCATCTCAGCTTCTCCTTCCTGCTATGCCCCCACTCCCGCTGGACCTCTATGGGCGCTCAGGCACTCGCCCTCAGCTCTTGCTCGCCCTGTGCCAGCAGTGTCAGGTCTCTCTTCTTTGTGGCCGGGAGGGGTTTGCAACCAGCGTGGAAAAGCTGGGGTTAGTGTGACACTGGTGAGCACCATGGCCAGGTAAAGCTGCTCCTGGCCCTTTACCTGGCCTTGCTCTGCTGGGGGGAGCTGAAATAGGACCCACCTGGAGTAGTTACAGTTAAATGCTCAGGGAGGAGTGGGCATATGCTGTTACCTCAAGGCAGGGAATAGGGTGAGAGATCCCAACGTACTGGCTTGAGCTAGCGTGATGCTGGGAGCCCTCAGTGCCCCCGACACTGGGAGGATTTGGGAGAGCTGAGCATGGCTGGCATGTGTGCTAGGGCAGGGGCTGCGATGCGGGAGGGCTTGTGTTTGGTGCAAAGCGGGAGGGATGCTGGAGACCTGAATGGCCGCAAATGCACTCCCCCAGATCTTGCCTTTCTGTACGCCCAGTGAATGAAAGCATTTCCCACATGTCCTCTCCCTGTTTTCCTGTTTACTGAGATCCCAGCACAGGTGCTTCACCTCTCTGGCAGCTGCTGGGCCGTCTCCTCTGCACTTCTCCTGGAGGAATTTCACAAATAGGTGGCTGGGGAGGGCTGGGATGGTGTCCGGGGAACCAGCAGCGTCTGGTGCCAAGGTCTGGCTGTTGTGCTGGGCTTGTTGTTTCTACCTGCTGATTTCATTCCTCTGTGTGTGTGTGTCTGTGTGTTCAGGGAGGTTGCTTTGGTTTGGGTGGGGTTTTTTTTGACACTGCTTAAAAATAAACTCCAATCTGCTAAAAATTTGGCATTTCACTCCCACTGGCTGGGTGCTGACGCATTCCTTTAGAAGGCTTTTGAATTCAGGAATCTGGGGTGTAGGAGGCAGGTTTTGATCAGGCGAGAGAGCCTGGCTTCAGTTTGTGGGTGCTGGAGGGTGCACCCAAGCGGGGCACCCTGCTCTGCACCCTGCTCTGCTGAGCATCACTGAGAAAGTCCTTGTCCTTTGGGAGAGTGGGGACCTGCCGTGCTGTGGTGCTGGGGGCTAGCTAAGGGTACCTTGCAAGCAGGGCTTTTGGGCGTACAGCGACTGCTTTTCTGCAGGGGTAGGAACCGAGATCAGCATCCCAAACCTCTGTGAATATCAGACCAGAGTGGGTTTCCCCAGTTCTGTGTCACAGGTTAGAGCCAAGGAAAGTAAACCCTGTGCCCGCTGCCTTCATGGAATGACGGCAGTGAGAAGCACAGTCTTCCTGTGGGCTCGGGCTAAGTCCGTGGATGCATTCAAGGTACAACTGCAGCAGGAATAAGTGGATCTGAGCTTGCTCTGATCCCCTTAGGGTGACTGTCTCTAGAGATGAGGCAATGATATGATCTTGTCCTGCTGCTGTGGTAAATTCTTGAAGCCTGGTGAGGACAATGGGTGGCCTGTGGGATATGTTTGGGTCAGCATAGGATACCTGCAGGCTTCACGCTGGGCAGTGAGTCTGCAGCATTACGTGACGGAAAGGCTCTTAGGTGAAATTTTGGCCCCCAGACATCCAATGCGTCCTGCACCACCCAGCGAGCCAGGCTTTCACCCCCTGCTTTTTCGTGTTGCGGCCCAGGATGGAGAAGTGGCGGCAGTGACATTTCAGTCTGGCTGACATGCCGGCCACCCTCTGCCATCCGCAGCAGCACACCCCGGGGCCTTGCTGCCGGCAGCAGTGGGGCAGCTTGGCTGGCAGCTGCCAGCTCCTGTTCTCTCTGGAGTGGAATCACTGGAAAGGCAACTTCGGCTGAGCTCTTTCGCAGGCATTTACCTTTCCTCGTCTCATCTCTGAAGAGGTGTATTTCACCCTGCCTGTTCCTCCGCCCAAGTGACCCCAGGACCATACGCACACACCTCCGCGCTTGCTTTTTCTCTCTCGTGCTCTCCCTGCTCGCAGCACCGGGCCAAAACACACAGTCCCCTCCCTGAAGTCTAGGGCACTGGCGGCTCTGCGGGAGCTGCGGGGCCCCGCTCTGCACCGCCTCGCTCTGCGGCACGCAGCGCACTGACCCTCGCCATGCTCTCACCATGGCACAAAAGCAGAATCTATCCCAGATAAGATCATCTCCTTGGGACAGAGCAAACAGTTAATCTCCTCATTGCTTAACCACTGTATCAACAAAGCGAGCTGACCTGGTACAAGGAATAAATGTGACTTTGGCAGTGTGGCCTTTAACGTTTATCACGCAGAAGAAGGTAAAGTCTCCCGAGGCATGAGCCGCGGGGCGGCGGGATGCGTCAACAGGCACGGGCATCGGGGTGGCACCGTCACCCCAAAAGCCCGTCGGTGAGGGAGCATGAGGAGCGCCGGAGAGGGCTGGAGGTAGTCAGCTCTTTGAAAGCCATGTTGCCATGGCTATCAGGAGTGCACTGGGAACATAACGCTGCTTGGCACAGGAATGCTGCTGTCTGACTCGTTTTGTGCAGCTCAGTGTGGAGCGGGGGACAGAGGCAGTAACCTCGCACAAGGACTAGGCTTAAAACAATATTGAGTGAATGTGCTGACAGGGTGAGAGAGATTGCAACAAAGGAAATTACTGAATCATATCATGTTAATCTAAGCATTGCAGGAGAGCTTATGGTTTAGTCTTTGTGAACAAACACCTTGTATCAGGAGGAGACTGGTTTGGGAATTGTCAGATAGAGCATGAAGAGGATTTTGCAGTGGTGAGAGGTGCTGTGTTAACAGCTATAAAACACAGACTTCCATCTGTCTTCAAGAGGGAAGTTAAATGTGAATAACAATAAAAGTCTCTATACCATCCTACCTCAATGCAGATTGGAGACTGAAAAGCGAGTCTGTTCTCCTGACACATTCCATACGTGGCCCTGGGTAGGAGTGCCAGCCAAGAGGACAATAAATGCCAAATGTCATGGTGTTCCTGAGATGGAGACACTTGCCCAATGGAAACTGGACTGGAGCCAAACTCATTTAGTATAAGCCATCAAACAGTCATGAATTAATTGTAATCTTTGACAGGTGCCTCAGGAATACTTTTGGAAAGACTGCTGTTTGCCCTGGGTGCATCTGGAGATCTGTGCCCACAGCAGCGACAGCATGGAAATGTTATCACACAGTATGCAAAGGCATCTAAACAAACAAAAGTTTCTAGGAAGTGACTCGAATGCTTGAATCCCCTTCTAGCAAGCCATTTGTGCTGTACCTAAATATATATACATATGCGCACATGCAAGATCACTTCCATAGCACCCATCCTTTGCTGGTCACGGCATGACTTACCGGTCTGAACCTTACCTCACAATAGCTGGCTTCATGGCTGAGGGAACTGAGCAAAGTGATTTCAGCAAGGTGACATAGGAAGCCTGTAGGAGAGCCAAATATAAACCCAACCTCTCCCGGTGCCCAGACAGGAGCTTTAACCACAAGACTCCTTCCTGCTAAATGTGTCAGCTGGCACTGTCAGCAAATGCAGCGCTATAATTCTTTGTCCTTTTAGGCATGTACAGTATTTATGAATGGTACACATATGAATTGTAAACTCAAGCGTTAGCAATATGCAAAAGGTTTAGGTTAATATTATTACTGCACACTTCCAAGCAAATGTCTACACATTGTGGTTTTGCGCTCTTAGTTATTTATAGTGTTGTTTTATACTCGGCTCCTCCTAGGAGGTGTTTAGTGATGTATTTGGAAAATTCACGCCTGTGCACAGGCTGCTGATCAACTCTCGCAGGTGGATCTGAATTGACTTAGTTTAGTGCTTGATGGGAAACCACTGAGGATATCACCACTGGCAAGTCAGAGGATATTCTTCTGAAATGAACAGTGTTTGCATGACCACACTGGAAAAATATTGACATTGACTGATGGAAAGAGATGTGTAAGTCTGGTGACGGTGGCCCAGCTACAACTTACTGTGTGTTTGCACTGCGGTGGTTACTAAATATACCATTGGTGGAGTGTGCACCAGGTGCTGTAATGACACAGAACATGAAGACGCTTCCTAACGTAGACCCCACACCATATTATACAGCTAAGCCAAGAAACAACAGTTGTGGGCAGAGTGAAGGGTTGCTGGGATTATGCTGGAGCAGAAGGGGATGGATTCTGGGAAGTTTATGTTGCCCTTTATGGCAGTTCAGCTGCAGTCCTCAAAGCCACTTCGGAGCTGCTCCAACGCACGGTGGAGTTCAGAGCCAGGATTTGAGGAATGCAGGCTCATTTGCAGGGTCCTCCCCCAGAGCGCAGACACCTGCTCCTGGGCTGCAAGTAGGGCACGCTTGGAAAATGAAGGAGAAAGAAACCGCAGCAATGACTGCCAGCACACGGGCTTGCTGATCAGCTGCAGACTAAACAGCATCCAGCAACTGCGAGAGAAAAAGGAGGCATGTCAACAGCATTGCCACCGGATCCCCAGCGTTAACTAGAGGAAACTGAAGCCCTATTTCCACTGGGCTCAGACTGATGACTGGAAAAATGTTTCTCTGTTTACAGGAATCTGAAACCTTGTAATTCTCCTCTGCTTTCCCTCCCCCTCACCCTTGCTCTCTCCCCTGCAGCCAACCAATCGCTAGCAGATGCATTTGGAAAGGAAGGTTTATTCCAACTTGAAACCTCTGTAATTTAATAAGAAAAACAGTTTAGGAACAATAGGAACCACAGCAGCAAGATAAACAAAATATTTTAAAAGTCCAGGGCTAGAAAAGTTTGGACAAAGTGCCCTGAAATCAGAGATGCTGGTATCCCCGGGGACCAGTAATAAGAGGTCAACCACCTGATACCACCAAGGGCTGGGTAGGAAACCAGCATCTGGAGGACAGAGCAGAGCTGGCATGAGTCCTGGTAGGAGCTGGGTGCTTTCCTGCAGTTGTCTGTCTCGGACAGATGCCGACACCAGAATCTTCAGATCTCACCCTGATTTTGAAGTGTGGTTGATTTAAAAGCTGGAACGTGAGCATCATGTCGCTGCTCCTGACTATGTGGGCCAAAATATAAAGTATCGCTGTTTGCATTTGGACAGTACAAAGGCTGTGACTTGTGTGCACTCTCCCCATGATGAACACAAACAGGCAGTGAACAGTTCAGATATTATTAGAAGAAGATTCATATGAACTACAGTCTTGATTCAAGAAAAATTCAGATATTGCATAAAAAAATAGGCCTCTTCTTGTCTTTACTAATTAATTTCCCAGGTCACTGTTGACTCTCTTGGGTTGGGCTCTTGCCTCCTTTCTCGACTCTTTGGTTTCATAGCCAGAGAGGTAGCTGAATCTCCACTCTGACTAGAGAAAAATTCCTCAAACTGACATATCAAGCAGTTGAACAGTTTGTCCTTCTCTTTCCGTAGCAGTAAATCTAGCAGTGTTCATGGAGTGGAATAGAAATGATCATTTAAACAGGACGAGGACATTTGGAGAGGGTTCTCCAAGTCCCTCTTGGACCTGCTGTGCTGTACGTTAATTCACCTTGCTTTGACTTCAGGTAAAGCAGGAGCTGGATTCACAGTTTGGATCCAGGAGGCATCTTCTCTAAACCAGGAAAATCCCATAGTTCAAATGAAAGCCTTCAGCTTGCCCCCTCTTTGTATGTGATGTGCATTATCTTTATTACTACTCGTCCATCTTGCATCTTATATGTCATCATTATTTAATGTCTCAATGCAAACATTTCATTCTTAGCCACATATAGGTTATTATTGTTTCCCGTTTTGGACCAAAGTTCACAGATGTTGAATGCAGAGGTCTGCTATGGAAGTCCTAGTCATGCTTTGGTAATTGTTTAAAATCTTTTCCCAATGTCTCTGAAATTATCCTCCTGCAAGGGGAGGTTGCTGGGCCCTCCGCAGCTGCCGGGGCTGTAGGTCCTGCCGTATCACTGCCCTGCGCTGGGATGTGACCGCAGCTGCCTGTGCCGAGCTCCCTCTGCCACGAGCTCCTGGGCGACCTGGTGCCCAAAGCACCCGCCTTGTTCCAGGGTGCTTGTGCCAGCACCAGGACACCATGGCAGACAGCGCCCAGTGCAGAAACAAAAACTCAAAATGCTGCACATTGAGGCACCTTTATTTTTCCTCATTTTTTCCCCCTTCTTGGAATCCTATTGTGAATTATTTTGTAGGCTAGTGCCGAATGAATCAGCTGTATTATCTCCTTATTACCTGTGTGAAAATGGCGACTGCAAGAGAGGCCAGCAATTTTAGCACCCAAAGGTGAAAATGGGAAGGACAGAAGCCCCAGGCAGCTCAGTAGGGATTTGCCTTCCTCTGACTTCCCCCTATTTCAAAATTGGCAGTGTTAAATCTTTAGTATTAATTGGGGATCACGTGTGTTTGAACACCAGAGATGCATTATTTACCAGCAGAAAATTCTGGCAGGTCTGAAAATACCTGCCAGAGATACTAAGTGAAGCAGGAACCTTTTGAATTATTCACAGCTTGGATAGACAGCAATCATTGCTGCTGTTGTAACGAGTTTATTATTTTGAATTATTATTTTTATTTTCTGGTAGTCTCTTGTGTGCACACCCATGCCTTTTTTTATGCCTCCTCCCCCCCCCCCCCTTATGTTTAGCAGTGACTTACAAACTTTCACAGGTGTGAGTATTGCCAGAGCAACTCCCCTGTCAGGTAGTTTGCTCATGAGGAGTAAGTGGTTTTCATGTAATACTTTATTGCCATCTGACTTGAGCAATTCCTGATGGTTGGCATGGGCAAAGTACCAAGATGTGCATGTCCCTCCAAACAGGCTGAGACTCTCCCAGAGGAGTGACCTGCCCCTTTTCAATTCAGTTTTTTATTTTGAGGCCCAAGTGTTGGGAGTTTTCTTCTAAGAAATTTTCTTTCTTCTTTCCCTTTAAATCTTGTAAATAGGCTCCTCTGCTTCTTGGGTAATTACAGTTATTTTTGGAGCACTGAATTCTCATTAAGGCAGAAAGTATTTACTGCAAAAGGCATAAATGCAGGTGGAGACGTTCCTGCACTATGGAGAACATTGCGTGGAGGGCTGTGCTGCACCCCACGACACACGTGAAGCCAACCGAGGCCGTCCCCACCCCATCCGTGTGGGACGTGTGGCTCCTCTATGCAGTGACAAAGCCTTGGGCACCTGAAAAAAGAGCCATGCTGTTGACTTCTGTGAGCTCTGCTTCAAGGAAAGTCGGTTAAAAAGTGCAGGGAACAGGGAGTGGCTGAGGGGACATTGGCCGATATGTGACCATTATCATCTTATCTTATATTCTTCTGGCCAAAATCTTTAGCCGTTCCTGGTGCCAAGGGACCAGAGCTCCCAAGGAAGCGAGTGCCACTGGGGGCCAGTTTATCTCCAGAGCCTGAGGGGTGAAAAGGGGAAATGGTCCTTCCAGGTAACCTATGGCTCTTTCCAAAGAATTGGGATCTCTTTATTCCCCCAATAGCCTGATCTCCCCTCCCAGCCCCACTATAGAAACAGATTTACTTTGGTCCTGCTTTTGTGCAGAGATATCCCTCCATAATCTCTCCACTCCATTTTTCATGGCTTTTAAAAAGTGAATTTGACAGGGGGAAGCACTGCTGTTGTGATAGCTCTGTAGACTGAACTCTTAGAAGAAAAAAACCCTATTGTCATTAGAGAAGAGCTGAGGGAGCACTGTTTGGATTGAGTTGGATCAGTCTGGGTGATAGGATTCAGCATTCAGGGCTGAACTAGGGCTGAGCCTCTTGTTTTGCAGCCATACAGTCCCATAAGCTGTTCCCCTGAGAATTCAGCTATGGATACCAGACACCTTATCAGGATTGCTATAGCCTCCTGAGAGCTGCTGCATTTTTAGCTGAATCTTTCATAGAAGTGCTTTTAAGATAACTTCTGCATCTGAACTTCTTCCAGAAAATCGTAGAATAATTTAGGTTGGAAGGGACCTCTGGAGGTCACCTAGTCCAACCTCCTGTTCAAAGCAAGGTCAACTTCAAAGTTAGATCAGGTTACTCAGGAGCATGCCCAGTCGAGTTTTGAATATCTCCAAGGATGGAGATTGAAAAGTCTCTCTGGGTAGGGTAAACACTCTCATGAACTGTTTTCCTATATCCCATCTGAATGGTCCTTACTGCAACTTACGGCCGTTGCCCCTCATCTCTTTACTGTGCATGTCTGAGAGGTGGCAGGCTCTGTTTTTCTATTTAGGTTGTGGAAGACTGCAGTTAAACAGCTCCAGAGACTTTTCTCTTGAACGGTAAAAAAACTTGGTCCTCTCAGCCCATGCTTGTGTGTTGTGTGTCCCAGCTCCCTGATGTCTCAAGTGCCCCTCTGCTGCACTGTCTCCTGTTTGCCAATCTCTTCCCTATCCTGGGGAGCCCCAAACTGGACCCAGTACCCCAGAGGCAGCCTCACAGGTGCTGAGGAGAAGGGGATAATCCCTTTTTTTGGCTGGCTGGCTATGCTCTTGCTAATACAACCCAACAAGATTAGTCTTCATTGCTGCAAGGGCACACAGCTAATTTATGTCTAACTTGATACCCATTAGGGTGCCAGGTCCTCTTCTGCAGAGCTGTCACATAGCCAGGCAGACCCCAACCTGCTGAAATAAGCCTTTACCAGTGTCAGACTGGTCATGTACGTGCTGTGATGGGATTCTGGATTCAAGACTGCATGGCCAATATATCTTGGAAGTTCGTATTTGAGGGTTCAACTCTGACGGTTCATGCGACAACCACGTCATGTGGTCAGACCTAGAGATTTTCCTCCACTGTCTGTAAAGATCACAGAGATATATAGTCACTGAAGAAGAAATAGGAATCAAAACTTAAGGCTGAAGTCAGATACACTGTCGTGGCTGCTGCTGTGTGAGGCCAAAAGGTTGCTGTCCCCTTAGACGTGCCAGCATAACTGCAAGCGTAATTGCTTCCTAGCCCAGTTCTGTCAAAATATTTGTGGTTACTTTAAACGCAGGGAGGGAGATGATGATGTTTGTGGAGAAAAGATAGGAAGGCGACAAACAGACTGCAGTAGGCTTGGGGATGGTAACCTCCCTGGGGCTGCAGGCAAGAAATACTGCAACTTTTTGGCAGTGACGTTTCTGACATGCTTGTGTTGCTGCATCGAGACAGATCTGGAGCTCCCCAAAGGGGCTGTGGCCCAGGTGCCTTCAAACAGCTTCCTGAGTGTTTTCTGGTCTGATGTTAAACGGAGCAGCACTCCAGAGCGCACCCACGACTGCGTGGCACCGCGGGGAGAGGACGTTGGTTCCACGCTGACCCAGAGGGACCTCGAATGGAAGCTTCAGCATGAGGGACAAAGTCAACCCAAGGTCTTTGAGAGCACCAACCCGCAGACCTAATGGTGTGGCAGGGCCTTCCCCTTTGAAATACGGCAGCACTGGAAAAGCCAGAACGCCAGGCATCAGTGATGCCACGGGAAGTCTCTTATGTATCCCAGGTATTCATAGGTCCCGCTCCTTCCCACGTGGGTGTTTTGAAGAGACTATTCGAAAGGACAGATGGCGGGTGAAGCCGAGTCCCACTGATTTTCGAAGGGCACAGAATTCCCTTGAGCATCTTTGAAAAATGTAGTTAATTAAATTAGACTTGCTTGAGAATTGAGTGGAATGAAAGACTGTGGGTAGATGGATATACTGTTTAATTGCACAAAAAATGGTCATTTAGCTTAGCTTTTTCATGTACGCTTGGAGTAGAAGGGGTGCATTTGTGTGTCTGAAACATCAGCTTCAGATCCCTTTATTGGTCCGTGGCTTGTTCTGGGATTACAGTATATTTGGGATGCTGTGAATAGAAGGCGGCTCAGGGCAGTGTTTTATGTAAGGTAGCACTCTGCACTATTTTTAAATTTTTATGATATGACAGGCTTGTTCTAGTATTTTAATAAAATGAGACATGCTCTTCCTTTTCTACAACAGCAGCAAAATCTAGTCTAGGGCTGCCCTGCTTGACAGCTTGTGGCAGGATTATAAAAAAGAGTTTATTCTGGGGCTATATATAAATGTTATACGTGGGTGGAGGCTGGACAGAATTGTCTCATGGGTCACATCCAGTATGTAGAGCACCCTTTGCACAACTTTCTTCTACAGATGCTGGCTGTCAGTAGCATGGAACTTTTTGGGTTTGGTTTTGTGTTTTTTTTTTTTTAATTTCACAAAACCGGGGTCTGTAGCTTTAATCTGCCTATTGGAAGAAGGGTTGGAACAACCTAGAGCCTGGCACCTGGCAGATGTGTGCTGCACACCTGTGGGGTGGATATCTGTGTCTCAGCAGCCTATATCCCTTCTACCTCGCAGCATATGTCAGGGATTTCCCAAGAAGAGCCTGGCTGATTTATCTGCCTGACAGTGGTGAAAGCAGATGGAGATAGGTGGTGATGGGTTTCTGCCTTCCTGTCCCCACCACTGCTGTCCTCCTCATCCCACGTGGACCGTAGCGTTCACCTGGAGCAGGCTATGTGCTCTCCAAACACGAGGCACATTTGGGCTCGAGGCTGAGACTGTGCTTCACATGTGCTATGGGCATCGGCATTGCCATCTCACTACTTCTGTCCTCAAAATAAACCCAATTCCTTTCCAAAGGAAGCAACCCCCTTCATTTGAGCTGCTGATGTCAATGTAGCACATTTTTCCTCTGCCATTTCCCCCCAAAATGTTTTGTCTGTGACATTTTTCCCCCCTATTCTGCCTTCATTATGTCTCCATACAGTAACTCTGGGTATGTTTACGGGCCTGATTCTTCACGGGTTCTAAGTCCAGAGCCACTCTGTTACAATCAAGATAAACATGTGCTCACTTAAATCATGTGAGCTCAAACAAACACATGTAAACTTCTTAAAAGTTAACTAGGACTTGCTCAGGTTTTGATAGTTTAACTGTGGTTAAATGGATTTTATCAGATTTTCCTGAATGATTCACCTCCGGGCTAAAAATAAAACAGGAGGCACTTTGGGTAATTTACAAAAGAAGTATGCATGAAAGCAGGGGTTTGGAGTCAAAGCATCTTCTCTTGTATAGTCAGAGTATTGCACGACAGCCCTGATAATTCTATGTAAACTGTCTGATGCGGGAGAGACAGGGAGATGAGAAAAACAACGAGGAGCGAAATTTGGCAGATTCATGGGTGTTACTCCATATTTTTTACTGTAGGAGCTGATGATAAGAATTTATCCACCAGGGTTTTATAAATTCAGTAATGATTTAAAAAAAACTCATGGATGTAGGGAAGGACAATGAAAAAAAAAAGACCTACAGACAAGATAAGTCGTTAGAGATGCAAGGAAATGCTGCTGTTGTCTTCAGGCTAAATCTATCGGAACAGAGCACCATAAATCGAAGATTCATTGCTCCCTCTGCTCATTAGCTGTGTGAAACTGTGACTAAGCTTGAAGGTTAGTTGGTGGAGCACAGTATTATTGTTCTTATTGCCTTGCTCTGAATCAGGCGCGTCGGCAGGCAGCCATGATTCACACATACTGCCTGCCTTGCTAGGTGCCAGATTTCCACTATTTTTTTTCCATGAGGGGGAAGATTCTGCAGCCTTGTATGTCTTCTGGCTTCATTAATTTTTGCCTGGACAAAGGCAAAATTATTCGAGTGGATCTCTTATTTATTAAAGGAATTGAATTTGTTCACTAGACTAGACTCGGAATGTAACAGGCAGCAATGTAAAGCATGAAGGATACAAGCCCAGTGGACATTTTTATTTTAACAATGAAAATATGCAATCTGTCTCAGCAAAATACAGCTGCTGAGCAAATTAACTTGTGTTGAATGCTTATTGGGGGCCCACGGCTCATTCTTTTGTTCTTCCTGTTCAGCAAATGTGTTTTTCTGACTAAGAAATAATAGATTGTGGCTCTATAAAGCCTTTCATCAGATGATCTCAAAGTACTTGGCAAACATTAGTGGTTTACTTGGGAGAGACTAAACCCTATAGTATATCCAGTGGATGGTACCTAGAGAGCAGGGTGAAAAGTACATTGCAACTACTAGAGAGGGCTGCAAAACGTTAGGCTAATATGACTAACAAATACCAGGTGATGCTTTCTGACTGGGTGTCTGGTGTTAAAGCTGAGATATTTCTTTTTTCATTTATGACAACATTAAGAGCATATAATAATGAGGTTTTAATTGATTATTTTGTTTCCAAGCTAAGGTACATGTGCCCACCCAAAGATCCAGATAACTTTATTGTAGTGTCTATGAGCCCTGGCTCCTGTCCAAGTCTTTGTTCCCATTTCCCTATGCTGCTCCTATGGAAAGTAGCTCATCCCATCTACCAGCTGGGAATTTCCCTGACACATGGGCATTCTCTGGGTAATATGAGATTGGCAAATGGTGTTGTGTTGCAACCCCCCCCCCCCCCCCCCCCCCCCCCATCTAAGCAATGAAGTATGTTAGGAGTGCCTGAATATTCAGTATCAAAAGACTTTGAGCTGTAGATTCTCCATGCTCTGTCTCGTCTGGGTTGCAGTCCGCAGGCACTATAGGAAGTTAATTAGGAAAGCCCTGGAGTTGTAGTAATTTGAGGTAGGGAATGGAGCGGTCTCCAGTCAAGTCCAGAATTAGAGCAGAGGCAATTTTCTCATGTCGTCTTTGTTGCTCCTACTTCTCTGTCTTGACTTAAAGACTGTAGAAAGCACAGCTGACATTGTCTTTGCTTGCAATTTTTAGACTCCTGTTGCTGCTATGCTATTCTTTTCATCCACCATTCAAAACCAAGTTTACAGAATTTCAGCATGAAATCAAGTATCTGCCCAAATGTAGGTGTTTTACACAGGTCTGGACAGAGTTCTGGGTTTGGGGCTAGACTGGAGCTAGAGCGGCAAAGCTGATACTCTCTTTCCAGCTGTCTGAAATTCACAGAGGGGAAAAATGCAAACTTCTTGGGTTAAAAAATTATCCACACAGTTCCTCAACTGGTAAGAGTGCTCTTCTGATACAGTCCAATGCAGCAGAATCTTTAAATAGACAGTAGTTGAAAATACCACTGAATAGTCACTTTGGAAATACAGCCTTATGAGAACCCCTCTGAATTGTGGTAACATTGGACCTAAGCATATGTTCTCTTTCAGACCTAAGCATGAATTCATTTGTAATGTAACTTTGTTATGAAGATCTAAGAAATCTGCATACCATCGTCTTTGACCCAGCTCCAGACAAAACCTATGAGAGCCGGGGTTTCATAAATAGTTTCATGTGGTGCTGATATAACCCAATGGAGCAAAGGGGGGAGAACAGGGTAGGACTGAGAGCAAGCCACTGAGTGCAGCTCCCGAGAGAAAAAGAAAACTTCAGCTCTACTAAGAGATTTACATAATGTCAGGAAAAGCGATTTAAATGCAAATAGCCTGGTAAGATTGTTAGAAATTTTGCAGTGGCTCTGGCAGCCAGGTGTAGCATAAAGAGAATGAGAGCTAAACAAACATTTCCTTCCTTCTGTGAGTTCATTTATTCACAACCCAGGTTCATTTCTTTGGCAGGTGTATTTTCCCCTTCACCTTAAAAAAACCAAACCAAGCAAAACCCCCCAAAAAGGCTGGGTACCCCCTCTTTCCTAAACACACTTTTGCATGACAGCAAAACGTGCACCCACCTGCAGACAGTGAATAACCTGTCCAGGTGCTAAGAAATATGTATATTTATTGAATTTGCCATCAAGTTCTATAAGGTGCGGCAGACATCAGTAGTTTAAAACAAATTTTCTTCTACCTCTCTTGTATCATTTGCTAGACACGGATTCAGGTGTTTGGAGAAATTACCAAATACTTTTTTAATTCTGCCTGTTTTAAAGACTTCACAAACTCTATTAAACTTTCAGCAGAATTTCAGGATTTGGCCTCCTGAAATGGCCTTTCAGAAAGCAAACCAGAGCAGTCATGTGGGCTGCTGGGGAAATGCCCCTCGTGGTCCACGTGTGCCATGAAACCAGGATGGTGCAGTTGGAGAGGGTGCGGTGAAAGCCTGAGAGACATCTCAGACTGTTGCATGAACGCTGAAGGCAAGAGGGGCGGTTGTTTTTCCTGCAGTAATTACCAAACTGCCTGGTGGGATTTTCTCAGTGCACGTGAAAAAAAAGAAACTGAATAAGCAGAGGGAAATGTTGTTTTCCCTATTAGGCTTGTGGGCACATGTTTTGGATTAGGGGTCTTTGCATTTTCAGCGTTTTGCTTTGGAGGAAGCTAATATCCTGAGATGGAAAGCAGGGATGATCTGATGTGACACTGCTGAACTTGCAGCTACAGCTTTCTAGTGGTCACAGGTTCACTCTGTTAAGACTTTGGGAAGGTCATTTAAAACTCCTAAGGGTAAACCTTGGCTGCACTGAGATCCCAAGATCTTTTTGCCATTGATTAGCATCATCTAAAATCTTGGTGCCTCAATTTCCCCCACTGTAAAATGAAGATGTGAATGCTCTGTAGAAGTCTGCGAGGGTCTATTTGTTTGCTGTTGGTACAACTGTGATCTGAAGATCAGTTGCTAAAAAACAGGAAAGAATTATGCAATTTGTATTAATTAGTTACCATTCACTGTCAAAGCAGTGCTAGGTGTTTTGTTGCCTTCACGCTGCAGTTGCTGTAGAGGACACTTGCAATGGATGCCCTTAGCAGAGAGCTGGCATGAACCCCTCCACAGCAAACGTTTCATCTGATAGACCACTCCTCTCTTCGTGACTTTGCAAATGTATTTGTTCTCTTTAGAGATGCTGCATTTAGAAATTTGCTGCGTCTCCTTTACATCTAACAGTTTTTTCTCCAGTATTAAATGATCAGCAATTTCTAAATGAAAAGAACAAACTGGAGAGAGGATCTATTTTACTTTGCTTGTCTTCCAATACTTGGGCAAGTTTAAAGTACCTTATCAGTCAGGCAAAAAGAAAATACACATCTTCAGAGCTAAAATCATGTAGCATCTGTTTCAACTTCTGTCAGTAGAAACACACTGTATTTCACAGAAAGGCTATCTGATTTATCCAGAATAGCCCTTATCAAGAGCATAAGCAGCCTAAATTTGTAGTATGTAATATTTTGGGACTTAGGAAGGACTCCACAGTCAGTTTGTCTGCCTTGTTGGCCGTGTGTCACCAGTGCAAGGGCTGGTGGTGATGGAGTGGGCGTGAGCATATTGGGACATCTCCCCGTGCCGGTAGGGATTCACACTAATGGGTGTGAATTCATGCAATTTTGAAAACATTTGCTTAAGCAGAGACTTGCATCCCAACTTTCTGGATAGACTGAATTTAGATTTGAAGGCAGGCTTTGGCTTGTGCTGAAAATATTTGTTCTCTATCATAGACCTACCCTGTGAGCATGACCGGCTGTGGCAGTAGCCAAAAGTGGTCATTGTCTGGTGGCTGCTTGGTGTGTCTCTAAAGAAGTGAAGTTTGGCTTTTGAAAAAGCCTCCACACTAGGAATTTTTTCAGCTTGGCCAAGAAGCCAGTTAGTGCCCCGGCTATGCTTTCTCTGCTCAGGGTTCCTGCAGAGGCAGCGAGGCAGCAATCTGAGGGCTGTTTTGGTCATTACTGATCCTGGCTGGGTTTGAAAGAGCTCCAGGTACTGTGCTGTTTCCTTTGTGTCATAGGTCTGTTCTGGCACAGTGAGGTTTTTTTGGTTTTGTTTTTAGACCTTTCATAAAATTTTCCCCCTTGTGAACTTTTTCTTTCTCCAAACTCTGCATTTTGCTTATTGACCTTTCAGTCAAATGGCTCCAGCTGGAGTTGCCTGGCTCAGTAAAGCATGTGAAGATGTCTGAAGATAAGGAGTTAAACCTCCACCTCGCTGATGACTGCATTTACCCTTTACTGCAGCCTTAACAGTCTTTGGAGCCATCCATCCCTTTCCTCTCCCTCCCTGTAGATCTCGGCTAGAGCTTTTCCCAGTCAGTCCTACTGCACCCATAGGACTGGAAAAAATATCCATGAGATATGCAATATAATATGTGAACACTAATCTAATCTAGCCATTATCTTCACTTGTGAGGGCAGATGAGATTACTCACCATGAGAAAGGTCATAATAACAGAGATCAGCCATCATGTGGTGTTTACACACACTGATTGTTGGTTTATTGCGAGATACTAAGACACAGGAGGAAGAGTTATCATGAAGCTGATGTGATTATAGGTACCTGCCTATTGTAATCGGATTTCTCCCGGTAACAGAAGAATGTTTGCGAAGGAATCCATGCCTGATGCTGCACTTTTGCATGCTCCATATAGTCATATACTTGCTTTGATCTCCAATGAAACTGTGATATTAAGACTAGTAGTTTGACCTTTGTTAGCTCTCAAATTTAAATAGAGTCAATTAATGATCTCATATAAAATCTTGCGGAAAGAAGATCCTAATTTTTCTATTTTTAAGCATTGTCATAGTTTTTCTCTTGTGATTTGAGTGCTCAATAGGATTTTATAGTACTTCTTTTTGGTTTATTTTGGTTTTTTTTTTTGTGTGTGTGTGTCTGGATCTGCTCTCTCGGCGAGGGAGGAGGGGGAAGGGAGACTTACTTTTCTTGGTAATAATCTTTATAAATTTTATATGCTTAAAACTACACAAATAACCAAGAGATTATCAAGCAAACCCTAAAAATCCAGACTACATACTGGAGAATCATCCTGTGTTTAAAAAAATGAAAAGGACACAAGTAAAAAATTAGTCAGGAGCAAATAATTGAATAACTAAATTACCATCCTAGGAGAAAGGTCTTCCTACCATGCTGAGTGGACTTCTATAGGTATAGTGCTGCTGGCTGAGAATGAATAAAAATATCGTATCTCTACAAAGCAACAGTCACTCACTCGTAAGAAAGGATGTTCTGCTACTCCTAACCCAGATCTGGCTGTCAAATACACTCTAAAGCTTTGCTTGGTTTCATTTTCTTCTAATTCATTGTTGCTTCCTTCAGATGGGTTAATCAATACTTTGAAGACTATTTTTAGATTCAGTGACAAGTCGACTACACCCTCAAGGCAAAGCTAAAAGTTTCCAGGTCTCTCGAAGCCCTTGGCTAGTTTTCAGAATGGCTTTGTAGGAGTGGGAAAGTGAGGCTTTTCAATAGCACAATATTTTTAAGCTTGGTTTGCTGCTAACAGGCTCAGGTTTTTCAAATGTCTCACTATGGTAGATAAACATGATTGAAGCTGCCATTGTATTGGAGGAAACAGTTTTAAATCTTGTTCTCCTGATTTGCAGTGGCTCCCCTGCTGTAGCTGTTGTTTTCCTGCTGCTTCCTCTCTGGGTTGAGCATCTCGGAGAGCCCTCGGTCCCTTCACCCCAACCATACCCCTGCCCTGCATCCCACCTGAGCCTTCAATGCCCACTGAGGTCCAGGTCCAGTTCAACCTCAGTGCCCAGCCATGGTCTCTGGGCTGAGCAGCGCTCCAGCCTGGCCGGCCCTTGGTTCCCCACCAAACCCTGCCGTGCAGCTCCAGCTGCCCGCTGGCTGCTCATCCCGGCTCCAGCCTCCTCTGGGCTCGCAGGGCTGACCAGGATGCCTGCTGGGAATCCAGCTCTGACTTGCGCACAACAGGGTACCGCTGTGGTTCTCGAAAACTAACCTATCCGCTCTTTTCCCTCCATGGTATCAGACGATAGGACGCAGGTCCAAAGTGTCGTGCCTTAAAAGACGGGGGATCAGCACGTGGCCGTGCCGCCTGTGCTGTGCCTCTTCAGCATCTGCAGCCACAAGGTTGGCAACTCTGCAGTTACTTTTGTCTTTAACCTCTACCTGTTTGCTTAGCTGGGATTTGAACAGATCACTGCATCCTTGTGCTAATTACAGTTTAATAATTAGTGCCTATCAAAACACTGCCTTTCAACTGCCATTCATTTTGCTCTTTGCTTGCCAAATAACTTCACCTTTCCCTCGCTGCAGCCACTGTGTTCAAGGGTGACAGAGTTCACATTTCTTAATTTCACATCCAGTTCCTTCTCCATCCTGCCCTTTAGCCCCTCAGTGGTATCAGTTTTACTCCGCAAGCTAAAAGATACAAATCACTTTCAGCATGCTTGTAAAGAGCAGAAAACATGCGGCGAATAAACCAAGCCCACGTTTTTTCTGTACAGCTACATAGCTGATCCTCCAGCGGAACAAAAGCAAAAGAGATAGCAGTCAGGCTGGGCAGTGCCATTTTAGGTTGTAGAGATTCATTCAGGTTTAACACGTTTTTGTAGGAATTACAGACAGTCAAACACACAAGAGGCTAAAGGGAGCCAGTTCTTTATTCCCAGGGTTTTAGATGCACTGAGACGGAAGAAAGTGGCTAAGGAATTGTAAAGTCAGAGGAAAATTATTTCTTGACCTTCAGCCCAATGATCAAATCGGTTGGCAAAACCAAGCAGTATTTGGCACTTAAGCTAGTGGCTTGGTGACTTTGAAGCCTGGGTAGCTGTCCCTTTCCATCTATTTGAATGTCAATAGCAAGGTTCATACGTTACTGCCTCTGCGGCAAGATGTAGTTGCTGCTGAACCAGTGTGAGTATATTGAGGAGGAACTGCACACCACCAGAAACTGGAGAGAAAACTGATGTTGCTTGCAGTGTAAATCACGGATCAGAAAGAAGCTGAAACCTGATTTGAACAGTTTTCAAGGATTTCTGTGCTACATCTCATTAGTGTTAATTACAAGCTTATACCAGTGATTAATCAAACATTAGAAATGCTGCAGACCAGGATCTATGTTATGTGAGCTTTGGATACCTTCATCACTTCTTGGTAGGGGATATTTGATCTGTTCCTCTTCATTTTACTTTGTTTTAATCAGCACAATCAGCCCATCACTGACAGTAATGCTGTAAAGCCCCTTTATACTTGCAGCAGTGGATCAATAAATGTTTGTCTCTCCCTGCTTTCTGCCCATTCACACATTTGTCCTCCAGAACTGGAGATGTCAGGACTTCTCTGCAGGGCTGTCGAAGTCGCAGCAGCCCAGAGTCGTGTCTGTTGTGTCAGTGATAAACATCCAGAAGAGCTGCAAATAGTTACTGTGCTGTCACCTTCTGTACAGTTCTAAGGTTAGAAAAGATTACAAAGATGTTCCAGCAGTCATTAAGAAAAAAAAAAAGAAAAAAAGTATTTAATGGTGTTGCAGCAGTAATGTGGATATGTTAGACATAAAGCCAAGAACTGAGTGGGTGCCTGAGACAGCATCTCCCTCCCTTTCAGGCTTGGGATGGCAGTGGGGCTGGACAGGCTGGGCACACGACGCTCTGCCCTCACTGTACTGGCCCCATGGGGAAATGGGACTTGGTCCTTCAGATCTGTCTCTCACCAGCACTTGAAGCTACAGAGCTCACCCAGTTTGGTGCAACTCACAGCAGAGGGGCACGGAGGGGCTGGAAATTAAGGCTGGATTGACCATGCTTTCTTGCAGCTGCGAAGCAGCACGTGATGTAGATGTGGAAGGGGCTGGTGATCGACCCAAGCTTTGAGGCATCTCCTTCCTATCTGAGGCAAGGAGCTGTATAAATTGCTGATAGAACCACCTCTAGGGGATTACTTTGACTTTTCTGCTTTTGTAGTCAAATAAGATTTCCTACTGAAATGGCTATAGTTCAGGTTAAAAATGTAATGCCTCCTCAAAACGTTCATAACTCTGAAATGCATATGCTAATCTGATCCCTCTGCTCTTTTCAACCACCATTATGGACACAGGAAACTTAAAAAAACCCACCCAAATGGTGATGTGTTCAGATATCAGTTTGAGACAGGACATTAACCATTTCATCACCTGCTCTTATCAATGTGGGATTGCTCAGCTCCTGCCTGGTCGGAACTGCTGTCGCAAGCACAGAGTTGGATGGAGAAAGGGCAAGCCTAACAAAATACAAATTATACAAATCTAAATAATCACACCAGTAAATACTAATGTGGCAGCTTAAGAAGCTCCCTGCTTCCTGGAGATACCATACTGCATTAACGGAGCAGGACAGATAAGAGCTGTTCAGGGAAGCAGGAAGCTCTCCCCGGGGCTGGTACCCCCCATCGTCTCAGCGGCTGTGCGATGCAGAGCCTCCACGCACCGTGTCGGCACCTGACTCGGCTCCTTCGCCTTGCCTCCAGCTCTAGTGGGGCTCCCTCCTATCTCAGATGCTAGAGAGCATGGAGGGACAGGGAGAAGAGAATCCCTGGCAAACCCAGGCTGTTCTCCAGAAGGAAACAGGCTTGGGGGCAACACACATGTACTTTTATAATCCTAATTTTTTCTGCAATGTTTGTTCTCACATTAGCATCAACAAACAGGCTCTGACCTTGCCTGTTGATGCTTTAAATGCCCTGTTACACAGCAAGCATGGGAATGAGTTAGTCACATGGAAAGTACTTAGTCTCACATGGGCTGTTCATGTGCAGAGAGGAAAAAAACCCCAGTCTCACAAATACAATAATCTCTGCAGGAATCTCTCTCTCCTCCCCCCCCCCCCCCCTTCTATAATGATGAAATACAGGCTGGATTTTTGCTTTAAGGCAGAATCATATCATGGTTTCAAGTCATTTAAAAAACATAGACAAATCAATACTTTATTCTTCTTAACAGCCACGGCATTAACTTTGTCACACGGGCCTGTTTTTTTAAGAAGCCACCTTTTTTAATGCACAATGCTTATGCACCTCAGCTAAGGGTAGGACGAGAGTCTAAAAAATGAAAAAGCAAAAGCCTCTGAAGGGAGTACATGGGCAGAAAACAGCCCAATATATTCCCCCTCCTGGCTGGCTGTTCCTAGGCCAGAGGTGAGCTGCCAATGCATCTGGAATTCGTGGAAATGCGAGAAAGAGGTGGGTTTTCTGGCTGCAATGCCTCATTCCCAGAAACACACACTCAGCACAGATCCAAGCCAAAGCCACTGCAATATGCTCTGAAATGTGCTCTGTTATGCTCTAGGACCCTTTCCTCGCTCATCTTTACCAAACAGACCCGAATTTTCCCAGAGACAAAGCACTCCTACTTTAACCATGAATCTATTTTAATCAGGAAAAACTGCATGAAGCAGCAGGTTTGGGTGTAGGCTGCACGGACACTGTTGCTGCATACATCGGTCTGTAAAGTTCAATCAATTCTCAAGGATTTCATTCACGTGTAATGGCTCTGCCAGGTAGTGAATTCACTGGTGTCACCCAAAAAATTCTTTCCATATTTCAAGGAAACCGCAGCAGGTGCACAGATGGCATAACCTTTCCCCAACTGGAAAACCTTCACGAACAACTGCAGGGTATTTTTTTGGGTTGCGAGAGGAAACTCTTTTGTTCCAGCTCCCAGAATAGCCTCTCGCAGTGGGACTTGGCAGCTGAGGTACACGTGTGGCGTTAGCCCTGCGTGATGCTGCTCTTCGTGGTCGGAGTCCAGCCAGTCGTCCGTGGGCCCGGCTTCGGGGCCTCGCTGCTGGTTTGTTCCTTCACCTCCACGCTTGTACCTGGCTGAGCAAAGCCGCGAGGCTGAATTAACTTTGGTCTGATAAAGACACCTGCGCACAGGTTACATCCCTGCACCTTGGCTGGCGCTTTACATCCATGTGCTTCTAAGTTACAAGAGTCTCACATTGCTTATTCGTCCAGCTGCATGGCTGCAGCCCTTCTTCTGCTGGTGATAGATTAGTTGGCCAATCTTCCCCGGCCGGGTCAGAGCCCATAACTCTGGCAGCTCCGGGCACCGGTGATGTTATCTCTCTCACAGCCAAGCGCCAAGATCAATTGTCCCTGTGGGATTTCATGGTAACCTTTCGTTTGGCTGCTGTCTCCATGCCTCATTGCTGCTGCCGACGGGGCTCCTATTTATGACTTCTGCACACACGTGTGTGCCTCCTCCCTCCGCCTTTCTCATTGCTGCACCTCCGTGAAAGCACCGGCATTTTCTGCTGCCTGAACACGTACCCAGTGCTACCATGGAGCTGGTGGGGGAAGAGGGAAGCAGTAAATCCACAGCCTCTATATCCATTTGAGTAGTTTTTGCTAAATTTCCGCGTGTGTCCTTGCAACGCCTTTGTGTTTTAAATCCCTGAAAGAGTGGCTTTCTTGGAAATTTGTAGTTTGAAAGCGTCTTCACCTGCAATGCTTGGTGCTGCTTGTTCTTTCTGGAGCAGAAGAGCCACAAAACCACATTAGCAGTGCAGCGGCTGACACAATTCAATGCTGCAGTGCATCAGAGAACTGGCAGTTGCTCTTGCTTTCCCATCCTGCCTGATGCCAGCTGGCCTGTAATGTTGCTTTTTTTTCTTCTGGTGTTAGAATGTGATTTTATGTGGGTGCAGGCCTTGCTCCTGCTCCTTGGTGCAGATCCTCATCACAGGATTGATGGGATGTGGCGGGGGGGTGTACACAGGCATGCGTGCAGGTTTTGGTTCTGTAATGGCTGGGCTCATGTGGAAGGCAGGAGAGCTGCGATACCATCACCTGCTAGAGGAGTCCAGAGAGAGGCATGTACTTTTTCTACAGCTTCTGCTGCGCCAAAATTTCAGCCTTTCCTCCACAAGCATTTATTCAGAGATTGTCTCTTCCCATGCCAGCCTTTGGACTGATTGCACCATGTAGCAGAATCGAGGCCTGATCAGTTTTGACAGTCCTTGAAAAGTGGTTCTGACCGTAATTTCCCTTAGCAAAGGACTTTGCCCTACACAGGCTCCTTCACAGAGGTAGATGGGTTTGAAAAATGAAAAGGGGAATCTAATCCATTATTAGCAATGATGCTCAAAGGTGATGTGCAACTCCCCTTCCTCAACGTGTATTTATGTAACATAATAGAGCAAATACTGAAAATACACCTGGGACCCCATGAAGAAAGCATGACAACAGTTGCTTTTGGCATTCATCTATTCTCAGTACATTTGCCATTCAAGCAGAGAGAATCCAAAGGGTACTTTCTACTGTTTTTTTTTAAAAAAAAAACCCCTGTCATTTTAGTACAATTACTGTAAAATCAGACAGTGTATTTTGTATACTGAACTTGCAGGGTACCACAAAATTAAGTTCCCGAATGAGCTCATATAAATGCGATGCCTTTCATACATGGTGCTCTATGTACTCAGAGAGGGTAATGTAAATGTTAACATAAGCAGGTATTCTACTGAATTGGAAGAAGCAAAGAGCTTTTCTTATTCTGGGAACATACAATGCTAATATACGCTGCAATGAAAGAAAAATCTTGACTTTTCACATGAGATGGAACAGTTTTCTGATTACACATTGGAACTGAACCCAATTTCTGACCCTCTGCCAGCTATATGTAACCCGTAGACAGCATTGTGTCATTCCTGGTTATTTATTGTTCAGGGCATAGTGTGTTGCTTTCTGTGTAATTACTGATGACCATAACAGGAAGCTGTACGTGGCTTTCCCTGCTCACAGGCTGCAGAGGTAGTACAGTTCTGTTCACGTGCGCAGTGCTGCAATGGCTCGTTTGCTGTTAGCCAGTCTTGACATTTAGCGTCGCCTTGGTGATTTTCTGGGTTCTGCAAAGTTAGCCTGAGCTTATAAAACATTGTCTTGGAAGTGAAAAAATTAATTTTGTGAGAAAACGTACCTGCTAAATCAACCTTTATTCCTTCTTGTTGCTCTCTCCTGATCCAAATCTGCTTTCCATATTCAGCTGCTAGGCAGAAGAGTTTGCTGAATAGCAGCAAATACATTTCAGCCTATGAATTGTTTGCAAATTGGGTGCTTTGATGATCTGTGGTGGGTGATGGGCTGCCAGAATCTCAGTGCTGCTCCCAGAAAAAGCGGCTACAGGCTTTAAACTGGAGAATGCTATCGGACTATAGCAGGTGACTGGTGCAGAGGATAAGTCTGTCTCAAATACATGAAGGGTATTGGGTTTTGATAGTTACTCCAGTTATATTTAGTGCTGTACTGGTTCCCAACAAGCCCAGAGGCTGGACTTGGTGAGTGTCAGCACTATAAGAAGAAGTAGCCAAAGATAATACCTGTGCTTGAGAAATAGCATGGAGTGGAGGATATGGTAAGAGTGAGGAGAGGTGCAGCCCGAGAACTAAGTGATCTAGGTAGTACCTGAAACTTTACCAATAAATTGGCAATTAAGTGTTTCACAGTAAATGATAAAAGCTGGTGTTTTAGAGGAGCAAAATCTCTGTGCTATTTGACCTAGCCCCATGGAAGCTGGACAAGCCCCTGTGTAGCCACCAGGTCCTTGTCCAGCCACTGCCCATCACAGGGACCACCAGGAGGTAAAAGAGCTTCTCTTGGACCTTCTTCTTTTCTCCTCAACTCCGACCTGTCATGCCCGATTCTCAAGACACCTCATTATGTGGACCCTCCAGTTTGGGCTGCTCTGAGCTGCACTAGCAGCCCCAGAAAGGCCGCAGCCAACCCCCCTGCAATGAGCTACAGTGTCAGGTCTGAGGGAAGACATATGCACTGTGGTCACACCTTAGCTCTGTGGAGCAACATCTGGTCTGTCACATGAAAAAAAATACACAATATTTATTTGTCTTTTAAATAATATATATTACTTAAGAATCTTTTGGTAATGAAATCACCATCCCCATCTTCTTCCCATAAACCAGTTCTCTGTGCCTTGCCCCCCACCAGGCAGAGCTCCCCGACTTGGAGCGTGCTTAATTTCCCAGGGAACCTTTTGTACACATCCTAATCACATGCATTAGTGGAAGAATAAAAACTGCTGTTTGCCTGTTTCAGGGGCTGTTGGCATCCAGAGCAAACTCCCCAGCATGCTGCAGAATAAACAACAGGGCGATGTGATTCCCTCGCTGTTCAGTGTGATTTCACCTCAACAGGACCATTCACATGCTATGTCCTGGCCATGTTTACATTAAGTGACTGTCCCTCCAGCCCCCTTGTCCCTCCTCAGAGAATCTTATTCACTTGTTAGGCTTTTCACTTGGAACCATTCAACCTTGCTGCTTTGATTTTGTAACAGGACAAACTCCAATTCCTAGCAGGATAAACAAGATTGCATGGCTAATGATTTGTGAGCTTAGTCTGAATGCAATTTACTGCAGAAATTCCAGCCTATGAGACTTTGTGACCTGCTAATAAAGCACTTTTGGCAGAGGCTATACAAATACAAAGGATTTCATAGCCTCTGATTCCGGGTTCATATCGCTCTCCCAACTTGCAGAAATGCTGGTTTAACGTACAGCTTCAAAATCTAGTGACAACTGTTGGAATGAGGCAGGATTCCACCCCAGTTTGATTTCACTTATGAAGTGTAAGGGATGCTCATTTCTTTATTTTACAAATTGTCTGCTTGTAGCCAGGGTCCAAAGATGCCTTATAAGTGAAATGGGATCCTGTCCTTATCAAGCACTAAATAATAATAAGCATCATTACATAGTAATGCCAGTCTAATCAATGTTAGGAATTGTGACTCAGCTTCATCTCGGTTTGGTTCCCTGGGCAGGGAACACAGGGCAACGGTGCAGTGTGTCACATGAAGGTAATCTGCTGGGGCAATACGTTGGATTAGGCATTTCCTCAAGAGTCTGGGTTTGTAACTGTGGCTCTGTCCCTTCGGATTTGACCTTGGGCATGTCAGTATGCTTGGAAAGAGGAGATAATAATTCTTCTTTGTGAAGAGAAGAGCCATGAGAGTCTCATAGTCATTATTTTAAGTGGTGGTCCCTCTCCTGACCTCCTTGTCTGGTGAAGTTCCCACAGGCGCCAGGAGAAAAAAGCGGACCTACAGCCAAACACTGAAAATCAGCAGCCTGTCTTCTCCACTTCTTTATACTGCTGAAAATCTGAGGGCTGACCTGGGATCACAGCTTTGTTTATCTGCTGAGATTCAGAGGCCAGCTTCATTTTATTGATTGCAGAGAGTCTCTCCTCCCATTCATGGATGCCATCCACTCCCAGATTTTTAGATGGGATGATGAGGAAATGTCTGGTTATCCATTTCTTTGTCAGAGTCAGAAACCTCTTCCAAACACAGCATTAGCTGACACAGGCAGACTGCTAGCTAGACAAACACTGGTCTGCGTGTCGCATTCGAGTAAATACCTGCATTTGATTCCAAAGGGCTCCATTGATTAAAACCAGCTCCCCCCGCAGACCCAGGGAACAATCGTTACAATAGGACACTGAGCCATTAAACATTACTACACAAAAATGCTGCTGGATCCTTTCATGTTTGTTGCTGTTCTTATTATTGTTGAGATCTGGAAAATTACCCATCAATCACTCCTTAAGCTGCTCGTGGAAGTTTTGCTGAACGTGGGGTCTGAGTTTGCTGCTGAATTCGTTAATACTCGCTCCTGAAAAAGAAATAAAGCCACAGGAAGCCTATTGCACTTCCATTAGGTTGTCTCAATAGCTGTTATTTCCAGCCTGTTTCAAATGCACTGTTACTGGCATATGAGATAAGACACATGATTTCGGATTCTTTATTATAACATTGCCTACAGCTGTCATTTTTTCAGCACGTTGGGTAGATTTGCATGATATCTGTATTGGTTAACTTTTTAGCCTTTTGTTGCTAGGCCATATAGCAAATACCTTTATAAAAGCCTAAGAATAGAGTGCAGTTTGGATCAGAGCAGGTGTCCATCTAGCCCGGTATCTATCTTCTCTTCAGCAGTGGTTCAAAGTGGATGTAATGTGTAGAAAAAAGTATATGAACAAGCTGAACAGCCAGTGATACCTCTTTGGTATATTCTTTTAGCCTCAAGCAATTTGTGGCCTAAGCATCAATCCACTGCAGTTGAGATGGTTTTGGTCTATAAAATTGAAAACCAGAATAAAGTGGAAAGACATCTATCCTTGGAGTAATAGGGTTATTAAAGCTTTTATTTAGCCTGTGGCATGCATAGCATATAACACCTGTGGAACTTAGCAGAAAAGTAGTCAGGGACTCCATTTGGCAAACAAAATGCCTTTGGGATAAGGTGGTTAACTTAGGAGTCAGATATAAGGCACTGGGGTGCTGATCTTTTACGACTCAGTCTTGCAGTGGGTGGCAGGTAAGATAATTATTGGGAACGACAGGCGATACTAGAGGAAACTCCACCTGCTAATTGCAGAATGATAAACTGGGACTGCAGTCCCTGCCAGTGTACAAATCCCAGGAAGGCTATCTCAGAAAGCCAGGGAAAGGAGGGTTTGGCCAACAGAAGGAGCATAGTCATGCTCGGGAGAGGATAAGGGCAAGCATTCACAAAGATGTATGAAACCGGCTTGAAGAAACTAAAAATGATTGAAGGGAATAGGGAGACAGTGGCAGGAGAGCTGGCGTTCGTTTTCCCCGGCGGTTTTACACAGGTGGCTCTTCTACCTCCAGCATTCACGATGAGCTGAATAGTGCTGGAGTGGCTGAACGGTTAAATCTGGAGGTGGAAAAAGCCCCACAGTTGTTGGAGTTTGGATCAAAGGGAGACGTTTGCTTTAGCGTCTTGAGATTTGATTTTCTCAATTCTCGGTTAAATCCCAAAGCAGAAGCTGCTTATTTCCTTGTTCAGATGTGACCATAAACTTGTAATAACAGCCACTCCTGCAAAAGCCTGACGTACGATATTGCACGACTTACGAGAGCAGAGAGTCTTGTGAGATTTCCATCATTTTATGGAAGGATCTCTTAGATCAACTTTTATGATAATAACAGCGTTGAATCTGAACCTGAATTTTAGGCTACGTTTTGTTCCAGATCTTTCAGTCATTCTAAAATTAACTTCCCGTTTCAGCTCACACGTACGTACAGGGAGGAAAGCAGAGGAATAAAAAGCCATCATAAAATGTTTGCTAATGAAGAGAATGAAGCACCTGTGATCTCACACGTATTATTTCTATTTCAAAGACGAATGCAAAGTCCATTGGGTGGAATTTAAACCGCTGTCGCTGAGCTAGCTGTAGGAACACGGCGTTACTATGGAAAATTCCTGATTAAAGTCTGTGAAGAATTTCCTATGCAGAGGCTGTTTATTAATAGGTACCTCAGCCTCGCATCTGACATTGACAATTCTGCCCTTTAAACGCATCATTTTGCAAGCAGCGTGATAAAATACCACACTACTGGGTTTTTTTGTATGAAGAGAGAGCCTGTCCCAGCCCTCCCTCTCAGGCCTCCACCAGCTGTAACCGCTACAGTTTGCTTGGCTAAGCACAGGAACAAAAACTGCAACCATGAAATTATGTTAACAAGACCATAAAAAAAAAAAAAAAGACAACAACAACAACAATTTGCCCAAGTGATGCTTGGAAAAAAAATAAACTCCTCTCTCTAAACTAATTAAACTGTACTATGTGTCCTTGTGCAGTTCCTGGCATTTTTCTGGTTCACTCAGTTTCAATAGATGCACAAGGACTGGAGCCAGAGCTCCTGAGTGACTAGTTCAGAACAAAAGCAGGTCTCCTGAGTATTCTTGAGCAGCCAGCAAATTGAGGGAAAGTTATTTTGGGTTAATCAATGTACTTCAGTTGCAATCACATTTAGCTTCTAACAGAGGAGCCTGCAAACAAGGAATTACTGTTCTGGGCTCAGCTATGGATGGGACTGGAAAGTGTTACTGGCTAGACTGTGCTCTTCTCAATGCCTTTTTTTTTTTTTTCCTCCTTTTTTCTTTTGCGTCCTGAATTTGGTTTGGCAGTTTTACGTGTCCTCTCCATTTGCATTTCCCCCCGTTTATTTATTTATTTATTATTGGCACCGGGAGCATGGGAAATTATTGGCAGTTGCTTAAAAGTCCCCGCAGGGGAGAATTCTTACCATGTTCTAGCCAGGCCTACCTATGGAGCTAGAGCAATTGTGATCAGTGCTCAGCTTCCCAGCAGTAAATCCCTGATTTATGCAGGTTTATGTTTATGAGGGCTGGCAGTCGAAATCACTGAGGTGTGGCGAAGCAGGGGGATGGGTACCTCCAGCATCCTGGAGGACAGGCAGGATGCAGTACGAGCTCTTTGGATCAGACTCCCAGGTGAGTTTAACAGCCTATACTTAGGCGTGTAAATATAAAATGAATTCTTTTGACAATCACGTCTCCTCTGGAGGATCCTGAATGTTGGAAAATATGACTCCCTTCCCCCATGTCCTTTTGCAGATCTGGCTGCTGGGTATGAGGTGTGAAGTGCTCGCAGAGACCACCTGGGTGAGGGTCCCAGTGCAAGGGGTGCTGCAGGGTGCTGCAGTCTCGCCTGCCTTCCGCACCGGTTTTGGGGCATCAGTGCCACCGCAGTGCCTAGACCAGTCCTACCGAGGCTTTCTGGCCCTCTAACCAGAAGCTTTCATAGGTATTTACAGCCCTGAAAGCCATTGTCTGTTAGATGGACTCCTAAATTATTGCTCCTGCTGCAGTGTTTTATTCATTCAGCCACTTCTTACCATTCACGTATGTGCTATTACGCTACAAAAAAAATGCCAGGAGTCCAGGCACTCAGGCTGTGCTGGAAGAACCAGTTCAATAGATCCATATCTATCAGTTCAGGCAGACCCATTGCTCTCAATGCAGTCCCCAAATCCAACTCCTCTGTCCTTTTGGATTGCAGACTCTCCTCCCCGCAGTGATGATCTTGCCTGTTCACATGCCAATAAGCCCCCCAATACTTATGTTTCATTCACCCTTTCAGAACTTGGCCAGTTAAAAGGTTGAGATGCCCAGACCCCACTGAATTCATGCAGGAGTTTGGGGTTCCCGAAGCACAGGCAGAAGGTCTGCGTGTTACCTAATCTCTTGCAGTTAAAGGTTTACCTGGACAGACAAAAATCCAGGCAGCTTCCCAGACAAGTTCAGATGTTTTACATCCCATTTGTCCCCCTGTAAGATACATACCAGTATATATCGCCTTGAAGTTTTCACTTCACCAGGTTGCTCTTCAGGTCAACAGAATACTGTTATTGGGGAGCCTTCTTGAATTAAAACATGTTTTCTTTCTGGTTTGCACAAGCCGGAGCCCTAGCGCAGCATTATTGTGCAACAGAGACCTGGCTGTGCCTTCCTCCCAACCTATGCCTCCCAAACGCTTCGGTGGGCTGTCTAGCAATGGTCTGTCTCTCTCTGAATGGAAGAGGTGGGCCTAAACTGTGATTTCACCTCCAGATACCAATGAACTCTGGATCTACATCCCAGTCTTGCAGCTTTATGTACCAGGATGACATAAGCGCAGTGTGCAGAGTCCTGCTGCCCAGCGGCCTGACTGGGACGCGGTGCCCTGTTAAGCGTGTGGTCCTACAGAAGGCCCTTAATCGGACTGCAGTCAGGTGTAAGTGATGCACTGTATCACAACCACAGATCTGTGAGCCCAGCAGCACTCGGCCCAAGGAGAGTTAAACCCCCAAATTTATGCGTTGAGTCTCACAGTCTCATAAAGGTAAGTGAACACGAGCACATCCAGATCTATAAACGCTGCTTTTGTTGTCACTCGTACTCTAAGGATGGGTAGGAACTTCTGCGGGTGAGACCTTCTGTTTCAGAGACTTACAGTCCATCTGCTCTGGAATTATATGTGAACATTTTCTAGTTCAGCTCCTTCTGTTAATTTTTGTTTTGAGGGTCTGTTTAAAAATGTCTGTATCTGGCTTTGCTTGTGCCATGCTTGCAGGATTCTTGGGTGGAAGCCATGTCTTGGAATCCCGTAACTTTCTCAGGCATGTTTTTCAGTGCTTACCGTGCTCTGCAAGGGTTGTATCTGCTGCCATTATTTTTTTGGCTTTGAAATAATTATTTTTATCCTTTGTCCATCGTTTTCCTTTAGCATCTCTTCTTAAAGCAGTTTTCTTCTGGCTTCCTGGAATAAATATGTATTCAGACGTCCTGCTTTCTGGAGTTGCATTCAGATGTCCTGCTTTCTGGAGTTGCATCTGAACCAAGATTGTAGATTTAAGTGCTAAGTGTCAGGCTGAGACAAAACACTACTTTGTCTTTGGCATTCACATTTTCTGAGGCTGTTTTGTTGAGACCACATCAAAATGCGAAACAGAGATCTGGACCTGTAAGTGTGAAAACTTGCTTACTTAATTGCAGGTGGTTTTGAAGGGCTGTTTATAAACACTTGAAAACTGAGTGTTACAAGAGTTGCTCTGATTTGTTGTGCCAAGTAACAGTTAAACTTTGAAAAGTCTCAGTGATTGAGAGAAACTAAGGGTTTTGGCATGCAGATCAAGCTTTAGTACCTCTAGGCAATTGTATAAGACCAAATCTGTTTGGCCTGAAGTTCACCCCCTTGGTTTTGGGGTTTCACACTGAAATACTTGGTCTGCCAAGGCAGTGCCAAGCCTTAAACATTCAAAGCACTTCACAGGATGTTAAGCACACCAGCCCATACCTTTAACGCAGCAGGAAATTTGCACAACCAACCCCAAATACTCTATGCACAGATTTGAAAGCAGGAAAACTTAAGAGTCTAATTTGATCTGGGAGATGAGAGGAATCGACTGCAGAGAGCAACTGAATGTGCTCAAATGCTGCCTCTTAAGCCAGCCCATGTCGTGCTGGCTGGAGCAAAGAAGTGCCAGTGTCAGGCGGGACTCTGCTCCCAGCTCTGCCAGTGACTCACACTGGGTGACCGCAGGACAAGTCACTTCACCTCTTTGAGCTACAGCTTTTCTGTCCATAATGTGCTAGTGTGAACCTTAAATAATCAACGCCAACAAAGCCCTCCTAGAGCCTCAATGAAAAATGCTTCCCAAATGTGAAGCGTTATAGCTGCTGTGCCAGAGCGGTGCAGTGGTTTTGTGTGCGGTCCAGGAGGCAGGAATAGCGAGCAGAGGAGTCTGTCCTGCCCGTGACCTTGCAGTTTCTCACTTTTGGCAATTTAGGTCAGGTCCCTCTTTTCCTCTTCTTCACATTATCTTCACATAGCTGTCTGTGAGTCTTACTACAATGGGCATTTATTTTATTCCAATAAGTAGCCCTAATTAAATTAAGCTGCTTTTATGACCAACAGGTCAAATTTCTCAGCTACAATTGACATTTACATTCCTATTGTGTCTTCCTTATTGGATTAAGTCTCGATCAAGGAAAATCATTTACTGGGGCAGCATCCACAGAGGGACAAAACAATATTCTGTAGCCTGTTCACTGCCTGTGTGGTTTGGGAGGCACTGCAAACCGTAGGGTGATACAGGGCTGTTTTCTACAGCTGTTTGCCAACTTGTTGGCCAGTGGTCAACAACAATTTTTCTTGACTGAAAGCTGTTAGCGCTCAGGTATACTTATTTATAGGCTTGTATGTTCTGACTGCATCATGGATGTTTATGATTTTAGCTCCTCTGTTCTCTCCGAGAACGTCCTATTTTGTTGGCAGTTTTTACAAAGGCCAAGGGGAGACCATGTCTTGACAGTAAATTCTCTTCACAAACTAGGAGGGACTTACAAGGTCAGAGCTGAAATATATATCATATATATTGTATTATGTTTATTTTTATGTGTAATACTTATATATATTCTGAGTGATGAAAAATCAAGACTTGGTTCTGCAGCCCCCAGCTTCTCCCTGCAAAAAAGAAAGTCTGGTTAAAAAATGTCCTGAGCTCTTGCTTCTCTCTTTTTTTTTTCTTTAATAGGGATGTTTGGGCTGAGTTTAAAAAAGAAATTATTTAACTTCTGATTTATGAGGCTTAAGGGTCATGTTTTTAAGCTTTTCTTTGCAGTCATGAGACCTAGGAAAAAATGAAAGCTAAGACTTTCAGTTAATGAGAAGAGTCCAGGAGTTTAGACTTCATGAAAAATACCAAATTCCACAAGGCTTGCAGGAAAATTGCTAGTGTTGTCAACCCCAGCCATCCCCTGGGGAGGGTTGTTAGGAAACACCGCCTGGGCTTCTACTCCTAATAAGTGAGGATCTTTTAGGGGAACAAAGCGAGCTGGCTTCGTAACTCCCAGGGCAGCAGTACACCCCAAACCTTTCTGTCTCTGTAAATGAGGTTGTATTACTCGCTGCAGCGTTATAATCCCATCGTAGGGAGAGCGCAGGTTCTCAACAAGATTATAGGCTGGCACTGCTCCAGGGGCAAACCTTACTGATACCAAGGGAGGAATTTAAAGCTCTCAGCCCCGCTGTGCACATCCACTGCCTGACAAGGTGTTTATCTGTCGGTCTCCCGCAAGCCTTCTCCATCCCCAGCTTTGTGGCAGGAAGCACGTCTGGTGCCCCAGCTGCAGCTCCGAAGCCTGTTTCCTGAGATAGCACTTCTGCTGCTTCACCAAAACTTTTCAGACCATTATCAAAGTTCAGTATCAGTTCTCCCAAATGGCACCAGGAAGTAGCTCGGAGCAGACGAACACCTGCACACCCGAAGGCACCACCACCATCGTTAGAGCTCAAGGGCTGAAGCAGCACCCCGTGGCAGGGATGCTGATGTGACAAACGATGTCTGCGCAGGCAGCTCTTCATTTCTATGGTAACGCTGTTCCTCCTCCTGTTTATGTTCATCCGCATGTGCACACACAAGCCCGGGTTGTTTATCCCCATCCACACCAACAATTACACCATTCTCAGCCCTCCACCAGTTAGTCCAAGGAATTAAAAGTGTCCCTTCTCTTGCCATGTTTTAAAGTCTTGTGACAAAGAGGAAACATGAACGCTTGGGCCACAGGATTTCTCTGAATTATTAATCGTGGGAACAAAGGAGCAGGAGGTTTCCTTGCCAGGAGTAGGGCGAGCGGAGCACGGCTTCTCCTTGGGACTATGCAGGAGGAAAAGGTGATGGCTCTGCTACTAATGGACTGGTTTAGCCAGCTTTTGATTGTTTTGGATACACTCAGGGATGCTGCAATGACTCAGACAAAATTGCTGCTTTGTCTGAGAGACACGTTTACTTCTCAGGGTAATGAGTTGATCTCCGCTCTGATTAGATTTCACTGCAGTACTCGTTACCAGTGGGTGTTGGCAGGAATGGGAGTGGTGGAAGGTTTAACTCAAAGGAGAGAAAAGAGAGGAACCTGCTCTGCAAAGGGATATTAAAAAAAAAAAAAACACCAAACATTAATTGCAGCGTAAGCTGGTCATACATAATAGCAACCTCTTTCTACCTTCATTCCGACAGTTTCTTCAGCTTGCAGCAGACTGATCTGTAGTAGCTCTGGAGATCAGCAGGAAGCAAAGGTGATTTACAGCCCTACCAACATCTCCTTCTGCCCTCCCACTCCATCTCCCACCGGGCAGATGCATGGGTCCTACTGGGGGGGGGAGAAATTCCCAGCGCAGAGGGTGCAGAGAAGCTCTCCCCATGGCTCACGCCCTGCAAAGGCGGCATGTAGGGTGCCTCTGAGCGTGAAAAGACCTCGGGAAGCTTGGGACGAGGTCAAGTTGAAGCACGTCCAGCTGCAGCTGGGAGAGGAGCCCGGCGGAGCTCACCCCGAGCTCCAGCCGCCAAAAGCCCCGGTGAATGTCACTGCTGCTCTGTATTCATCTTAAATATTATGATTCATTATAGTACAGCGGAGAACTTTGTCTCAGGCAAACATGACATAAGAGTACAGCTGGGTGAATAATACCGGTGACATTTTCTACGGCAATTAATTAAAACTGAAATTCCAGTTTGATCCGGCCCTCTTCAAAGGCCTTCTCGAGGCATTCCCACACAGCTAAGTAGTCCTCGTACCGGTACAGGTGGAAATACTGAGCTCACGTACGCAAGTGCTTGCGGAGGAGCAAACTTTGTATGGGCTCTCCGTGAGCTTTCACAGTGGGAAAACTCCACAGCAGTTTTACTTGTCACATTACAGAGCAGGAATGAATTCCAGCTGGATAGCTAAATATCAAATAATGATTAGAGGGTAAAAAATAAATAGCTTGTCAAATGATTTTGAATAACAGACGAAAACGCTGCCCGCTCATGGGCTGTTTCAAATGGAGGGAGAAAAGAGCTTTGCTTGCCAAGGTCTCTTGCAGCCCATGTGTGACAGGCCAGCACTTCTGCAGGGTGCTCACAGATGGATTTGTCAGCTCAAGGAGAAACCACAACGGCCCAGTCAGACCCTAGCATCAGGGCCCAAATTGTTGGTCACTGCCAACTCCCACATGACACTCAAATTAACTCCCCCTCGGCCTACATGTGTTGCAAGTTCCTCTCTTCTCCCCTGAACCCTTCATGCCATAGCCGAGTCGTTCATTCTTTCCTGCCTGTGTGCCGGGCTGGGTTGTTACTCCCAGCTGCGTGCAGAGAGGCAGAACACAGGAGTGGAGCAGGAGGGTGCTGAGCTCCATGCCCTGCTGTGGTGGTGATGCCTGTCTCTGACAAGGGGTCCCTCTGGTCCTTCCTCAGGGCTCCTGCTTGGAGCTGTGGTCTATTCTAGCAGCAGCGTAACCGCACAGGCACACAGCGCTCCTGCCATCTGTCCCAAACTTGCCTGATAAATAATTGATCATAAACGCTTTGCAAAGCAGCCTTGTGCCTCTGGTAGCCCCTCAACCCAGCACACAGCTCTGAAAAGGGTCCTCTTCCCATCCCTCCCAGAAAACATCTGGTGACAGCACTCAGTCTTTTCTAAGCCTTCAGGAAACTTTTGGTTGAGGAGGTCGGTATCTCCGTTGCTCACCACCAATGGCCAGGTCAGCTCTCCTCTTCCATGTCAGTATAATACTTTCCACACCAACCTCCGCAGCCTCCGAGAGGTCAGGTCTGAGCATGAGTCACACAGTCCTGGCTGATGCCATCGCTTCAGGTCGGAAATGATATTTAGTCTCTTGAGCTTTCTGAGATGCATGTATTTTGGTGTCAAACCCTGCAAGATATAGAGATCGGTTTCCTGGCTCACCACCTGGGCTGGAGCGTCTCTCACCCTGGGGTATCCCAGAGAAATGACTGCCTTCATACGCTATCCCAGTCCTATCTGTCGTTTCTGCTAGGCTGTAGAATGCTTAGATCCCCGCTGTGTTTTGCCTTCCTCTTCCATTTTTAGAACATTTCTACCCTACACCCCCATCTTTTTTTTCCTAGAGCCTCTCTTGTGCTGGTAGGTACCTTCAAGACTGCCCTCTCCTCTTCCACATTCTTTCTCAAAGTCCTCCTCAGCCCAGAAGTGCACCAAAAACTTCAGCAGTGGTTTGGCAGCTGACAAGCTATCCAGATAGCCAGGCTTTTTTCCACGTGGTCTTTGCAGGGAGTGGGGTGGGATGGTTTGCCTCCAGCCCAGCTGTTCCTTCTGGCAAGGACAGAAGATTTGGGAGGAAAAAAAAAAAAAAAAAAGTCTGGAAACCCATTTTGGTTTAATTTTGAAAAAGTCATAGAAATGTCCAGAGCTTTTTTTTTTTTTTTAATCCTTGTTTTGATTCAGGCTGACTCTTCATTTAAAAATGTTCTGGAGTTTGGTTGTTATGAAGTCCAGTGGGAAACATTTTTGTCCAGTGCCAAGCTGCCTCTTTTTAACTTCTAAAATCTTGGACAAACAAAATTACTCATTCATGTTTACAGAATTGTCAGCAAACTGAAAACTCATTTGCTCTCATGCTCCTTTGCCTGGTCTGTCTGTACCCACTTGTTCCTCTCATTCATACCTCGCCACATTTTTGTTGGAAAGTGCTGATACACCACTTAGCGCAACAGAGCCTCTTTCATTACTAAGCCCCATTGGGCACTGTTGTATTACAATAATAATAATAATATTAAATGGTTTGATCCACTTCCCTCTGCAGGCAGTAGATGTCCAGCATAATGTTTCTTTCCCTTTCAAGTCACATGATGAAAGATCTCAGAAATCCTCTCTTTACTGTGGCTTTTCTACACCTGTGCTGCCCAGTGCTTCAGCACAGAGCTCATTAGCTGCTACCGGAGAGATGAATGCTGACCGGGGAAGGGGCTGAGTGCCAACCTGTCAGATGGAAATGGTTTCCAATAATTCTCCAGAGAGTATTTTCTGGGAGTATGCAGTTGTTTGCACGGTAGTACGCTTATTGCAGCCTGTATCTGGAATAGTACATTACCATACCGAATCTTGCTACTGGCTCCTCTGCACCAACGGGAATTTCTTCTCTAGCATTTATTTAAGAGTGCATCCAGCAAGCTCTTGCTCTGAAGACCAGTGAAAGAGAAAACAAGAAGTTTTATTAGGGTCAGGGCAGCAGAGCTGATCCCTTTCTATCACAAAATGCATCCGAGTTAGGGTGTTCCACCAAGCTTAGTGTTGCTGTGACTGGGTAAACTGTATGAGCATAAGATGGGAGAACTGGGCCATGCCTTCAGCCGAGGGCATGTTTCTCATGGCAGGGAAGATGTTTTCTCCCTCTCCCTCACTCTCTGCATGTTCTCCCTCGGCAGTGACAAACCCAACCACCAGCACTTCCCAAGTGAGTTTGGTGTGTGAGCACAGGGAATGTGTTTATTCACCTGCAGAGTAACAAATCTGAGACTTAATCAGGCTTCTATTTCTTTCATTGCCTGAGGAAACCTGCAAACTAAATAGTTTTTCTGGTCTTGTTCTTTACATTCTAGAGGGGATTTTTACAAATCACTGAGCATTTTGCTTTGGTGGGCAGGTTAGTTCATGTTGCAGTATTACCAGCTATTGCTGTTATGCCAAAGGATCAATAGCATTTTCCACTGTTAATGAGCCTTCCCTCTTTCTTCCCCATTCCCCCCCATCCCCCCCCCCCCCAGCCTTTTTGACTTTGTGGACTTTGGCTGTAAGGCAAGCGGTTCCCTTCACTTTGGGAAGCAGCATCTTCTTCCACATAGAAAATTAGTTTAGTTTCGGAATTTCAGTGAAGCCTAAGATGTGTAGGTGCACAAACACCAAAATTAGATTAATCTAAATCCCAAAGCAGCTTTGAAAAATCTCTGTTGAGGTCCCTTTTATCACTAAGGGACTTAAAAGCAAAATAAGTTGGTGATGACTTCAGATGCCTGATTTAGGGTCTAGAATATTTTAGTTCCTTTGGTTTTTATGTGTTTTGGTGGAGTGGATGGGTGCTTCAGTAGCAACTGGGTTAACCACTCAGTCGGCCAAGACTGCTGACAGCAGCATTCAGACCTACGCTCATATTTGGACAACAGTGTGAGAATTTGGTGGCAGTGCAGCTGATGTTAAGGCCTGGGTCTGAAAAATCAAAACTGGAGGAAAGGAGACAAAGTGTATAACCTGGTTCTCTTTTGCATTACTGTGTCCACAGATGGACAGAAGACGTGTCAGAAGCTGTCACTGCCCCTCTTCTGCTGGACACAGACATGAGTGGGTCAGACCTCTGCCGGGCTGGGACAGAGCTGGGCGCTCTTGTGGGCAGCTGGGTCGGATGCAGAAGGGCAAAGCAGCAGATGTTCTAGGCAGGGACTAAGGCATACAAGCTTATTGCGTGGGTAAGGCCAGAAGCAGGTGAGGGCGAACATTACTTTCCCTGGCAGAGGTGTTTTGACAGCTGTGGGAGCTGGGAACTGGAAGAGCAGGTAGAGCCGTGTAGGAGTTCAGGGCTGGAGCGGTGGTACCTCCGCAGGGCTGAGCCAGCCCCTCCTGCCAGCAGTTCTGTGCTTCACTGCCCAACCCTTCGTCCTAACCCCACATCTTCCACCTTCTTTTCCATAAGCACTGCATGTGAAGGGCATGGATGTGAGGGCGTAATCGGTGGGAGGCTGTGGAGCAACAGGAGGAATAGTCTGAATGGCTTTGAACAGGTAATACCGGCGACGTTGTGGCAGAAAGAAGTTTGCCACAGGCAAGTCACAAGGCAATTCGTGTTTGGGTTAGTTTTCTCAGTGTGGGAATAGAAGAAAGGCTAAAACTGAACATACAGCAGAAGAAATGACAAGCCTTTGACATAATGTTGAGTCAAAGACTGAGTCAAGGAGGAAGCCAAGGCTCAGACTGGTAGAGAAGGGACATTAGTACTTTCTGCAAAAGCAAATGTGATAAGAGAAGGTTTGGGGGAAAAGATCGAGCACATACTTGGTTGCATGGCATATGAGGACAGTTGTCCTGTGCTGTGACAGTGTTACCCAGTGAGGTGAGCCCTGGTCTGTCTCAGAGTAAGAGGTACATGTTGTTGAGATGGGTAAAAACCACCACTGTCCTGACATTGAGCCCAGGGCTCAAAAGAGAGAATGGCAAAACGAGATTCTCACCACTGAGCATCTCCAAACGCAGTCACTCACAAAGAGCTTTCCGAGTAGCTCATAAAGCTATTCCCAGAGGCAATATTCCTCAGGGGACTGTCACAACACACGCTCACTTGCCGAATTCACTTGCACATAATAACAGGTGAGGAATGCACAGAGTCATGTTTTTTTCTGAAGATAACTGAGAAAAGGTGAGTTTCAGCGGGGATCTGCAGTTTTTCACCCAAATCAGCAAAAGCAACAACAGGACCTGAATCAGGACCAGCCTGTTTTGAAAGATGGGCCCTGGGAACAGGAACAGGTACATAACCAAACTGGAAATCATTACAGTACAGGCTTGCATGTGTATGGTTTAAAGAAGGCATTCAGGTCAGCCTCCACCCAGGAGGGATCCAAGCACACTCTGTACTGGGAAGGGAAAAGTCTGAGCCAACTATGTAATCATTCTCCACCTTATCATTGCCCCAACATGACTAATGAGCTAGGGACAGTCTGGAGGGAATGAGGAACATGGAAGCAACAGCAAAAACAAAGTAGGTGTTTGCAACACCTCTTGTTCTGAACAAGTGCACTGAAGTTGTGCAGCAATCCTCTGTGCAAAGCAGAGGAAATGGCTCTAGATTAGGTGTTAGATGATTTTTAAATTTCTCCTCCAAATTAGCAGTCCTTTTTTTCCCCCCGACTTGGGGGAGTGGGGTGGGTGGGTGTGAGAGTGGAGGAATTGTTATTTTATCTTTCAACTCTGATCTGACCTTCAGTATCAAGACTTTATTTCAAATTCTTGTATTAGACCCTAGAAGTCAAAATGAGATTAGTTTTATAACCAGAGTTGCTGGTTATGTACATCCTGTGCTTACTACATACACATGGCCCTGTTGCTTACTGCTTTGAAGACGAGGTCTGAACTAGGTAGATTTGTGTGAGCAATCTGCAGGGCAGGGACATGCTATGTCTGCCAAACGTCAGTGCTCCTCATCTTTCTTTTCAAGTGGTAGATCCCACAGGTCAGGGGTGAAGATCCTCCTATCCAGTTATTTATAAAGTGTCTTTTGACAGAGCTATGGGCGAGGGAGAACTGGCTGTATTGTCAGTGACCAGAGCAAAAAAGCCCTCGCTTTCAGGAACAGTAAATTAACTGCAAAATAAATAAATAAAATGAAGAGCTTGCTCTCGTTATTGTGCTGCAGGCATCATTTATTAGATGCTGCTGTACTGCGGAGTCCTTATCTCTCCCTCCAGATAGTGTAAATCAGAACTCCTGTTGCTGAAACCCCGAGAGTGTTCTCATCTGTCAGAGATTTAGCTGCCCTTTTCTTGTATGTTTTCCTAGCGAGTGATTTTTTATTTTTACTTTAACCCTCAGCATACTCATCATTCATGGCTTACACACTCAGGAAATAAAGGGCCAGGGAGGGATGCTCCAAGGTCTTTTGTTGCTGTTGATGAACGTTTCTTTCTGTCCTTACTGAGAGGATCTCTGTCAAAGGCAGATGCTTCAGCCACGCCAAATACATGGTGCTTTATGCAATGTAAGAGTCAGGGCTCACAGACTGATTTCTCCCTCTCTTCCCGATCCAGCTGCAGCCATCAGGCTTCACCCCCCCTGCACTGTGGCTTTCAGTATTATTCCTTTAATGGGCTTAATGATTTTTCCGCTTCTGAAACATGAATCAAATATACAAATTACCCTGGAAGGTACTCGGAAAAAGCTGTGATTTTATTTGACTCCAGTGACTTCTCTCACTGAGAATCAGTGGTACCTCAGCCAGAGGCAGGAGAAGCAGATCCCATGTGGAGGGGTGATCCATCTCAGCAGGCAGTACATTTGGTGATTCATAGCTGCTTTACCTCGTTTAAAAACACTTTCCATTTGTCCTCATGACTTACTGTGGAGACGGGGCCAAAACCCCTACTTTTAATTAGTTAGTGGCTCTCGGACTACAGCAGGACTCTAGAAAATATGTTACCTTCTCTGCCCAGTGGATCCCTCCCCGATAGTAAGGGACTTTGTGCAAGGAAGTCCCTTACTTATAGAGCATGGGCTTTATGTGATAACTCTGCTTTTTGGTAATTTATTTAAATACTTGTGTGAGTAAAGTAAAACTACTTTTATGACCTTTCTGATCCTTCTTCCCTCATGTCCCTCTTGTCAGTGGGTCTCCTGGCCTTATTAAACTTTTATGTCTTTCTCTAAAGTCACTCCAGTGCTCTTCCCTCCCTTAGCCATCAAGCTTATGTCATTCATAACTTATCTGTGAAAACTGTCAATAAGGAAACAGCTGAGTTTTGAGAAAAAAAATGATAGTGCCTTGTCTCCAGTAAGACCGTATGTTAACTATTTGTGTAAAATCCCCCAAATTTTGTTTGCAGCAAAGACGTGGTTTTAGCTTGATTCTTTCTTTCAGCAAAGGTCCTGAGTAAATCAAACTGCTGCATCTGTTTTTACCAATTTTTAATCTATCTGTGAAACAGAGATGTCCTCAGGTTCTACTGTCCAGTCAGAAGAATAGAAAGGAACTTTAGGAAGAGCTCAAACAAATTAAAATAAATGTAACATGTTGACAAACAATCTGAGTTGTGGTAAAGGCATTTAAAAGCGTAAATTGATTGTATGTTTTTCAGTTGGTGATGAAGGACTATGAAAAACTAAATGGTGCCTAGCTCTATTACAAGTGTTATGACAGCTAAATGACATACAGGAATGCTAAAAGGAGGTTTGTTTGTATACACTGTATATACATGTATATGTATACACACCACTTTAAATATGAATAGAAGTGTATATTGTATGTGTGTGCTATATACATTCTGGACTGAGATATTCTGCTCCAATCCTACTGCAAATGAACAGTGTCAAAAAAATCTGGTTTTCATTCTTGAATCTTTCAGAGACAGATTCAAACAGCTGTTTTGTGCCCAGAAAATATTAGTCTCAGGAAATGGAGTGTCACCAAATCCAATTCCCTTTTATGGTGATTTTGATCCAGCTGTATTTAGCTTTCAAAGCTTCTTAAAAATCCAAACAAAGCACCCATCATTTTAGGAGAACTTCAGAAAGCAGCTCTGAAGCCTCCTAGCAACAACTGCTTAATTATCTCTGCAGGTTGGTGTTCTTGTTTTAAGCATCGGTAAAGCAATCTGTCACCAACCCGAACACGCAGTGCCATAATTCCTGGGCCAGTTTCTGGTGCTCAGCAGGAGCTGCCTGTTGCAACACATTTTGCAGAGAGAGCATAGTTTGGCTTGAAGATCTACAAAACCCTGGATGAATTTCAGCCCACAGCCTACAGTAGTAGTTGACTCTGGGACAGGCCACATACACCTCAGGAAAGCTGCCAGAATTAAGTCAAGGCTGCACAAGAAGAAATAAGCCGGTGGGTTTTTACTGGCCCGATAGGTCAAATGTACCACTTTTACTATCCTGAAGAACCATAACAGCAGAAAGATAGCTTATTATTTCGGGTGCTAGCAGATGACCTGGGGACACTTGAATTGCTTTGCTACAGATTTATTGGGTGAACTGTGTCCAAGTCAATTGGATTGAGGTACTAAAAGATGTTTAGATGCTTGAATACTATTGATACCAAGACAAATTAGATTCCCAGTTCTTCTTTAGGTGCCCACCTAGTCTGCCTCTACTCTTACTTGTCAAATGTGTCCTGCTCCATTTCCTTGCTCATTTTTCATAGGGTGCCAGGGATAAAAGACTGCGAGGCACCTGCTTCAGTGGTAAACAGCCATTTAGAAGATGTGTGTACTTTCCCTGATATGTCTAAATTGATGTAGCAGGAGATCACAAAACCACAGGTTGAATTGGGCTGGCTTATAGTACATTGGGATGTAGCTACTTTTCCTTAATAATTTTGTCTTGTACTGTAGAATCTGTTTTGGTTTGGTTTGGTTTTTTTCCTGTTAAAATTATGCCTTTAAATGCTATGATTAAAAGATTATTTTCAAAATGCAGATTAATTACATGGAGTGCAATTGGCTCAGGTATGGCGAGAACTTGAAAAACATCTCAGAGGCATGCTAGTGGAATAGAGGGTATACATACAAAAAGTACCAGGACATCAACCTCGGGGATGGTGCAAGTACACTGCAAGAGAGGACCTGCCTTTACTATAGAAAATTGTGTTGATGCTGAAGCTCAGCTAAGGTATTTGTAAACCTGTCAGCATGGTCTGGCTCGTATGATTAAATACTAGTCAGCGTGTCCTGCTGTCACCTCATTAAACTTCGGCATTTACTGATAATTGTGGATTTCCATATGTTGTTGAATTAGCTATGCTCTGCAGCTTTTATCCATGGATAAAAGTGGAGGAATGATTCCAATGCAAGAAGTCAGCAGAGTCAGCTGTCTGTAATATAACCTGGAAACACAATACGGCTTAGAAACGGGCTTGTGTGGCCCAAAGGATATAGATAGAATCTTTTATCTCCATCAGATATAGGCCAAAGCAGCAAAGTTCAGATCTAGTTTTGGATCACTGAACTAGTTCAATAATATCCAGCAGGAACCTGACCTCACCAGATACCCCGTCTGTTTGCGGGGTTTTGGAGATCTGCTTCTATTGCATGCTTCTACCCCGTTAGACCAAGTTACACCAGTGTCCAGTGTAGAACTGGGTCTAGTTCTACCATCCACAGAACGGGGGAATGCAAACCGGGAAACCAGAGAACATCATCTGCCTTTTTAGTAGGTGGAGTTTAGACTGCAGTAATGGAAGGCTCAGTTTGGTTACTGAAAGATTTAATTATTGTATTTATTTTTATTACTAGTTGCTTTTAGGGCACCAATATGTTGTGGGGTACTGTACAAACACAGGGGAAGAAATGGTCTGAAGAAACCAGAGGGGTGAGAAGGGCTAGAATGAGCTGAAAGATCCTCCAAGGTAGAGAGGACGCCGAGGTATGCAGGATGGGTGATTAGTGTAAGGGAGTAATGCATGAAACTGTGGTGGAGGACACTTGAAATTCCAAACTCTAGAACTGCAGATACTGGACATTTCATGTTTCTGATGGTTCTTTTTTTGATCCTCTCCCTTTACATGGCACATCTTCCATTTGTTTTTCAGAATTTCAATTGTAAACTTCAAATTCTCCTCCTCATCCTGCCTTTATCTTATTTACATCCAGGAGATTCTTGTGCTTCTCTGAGGGCTGACATGCCCTGGCTTAAACTGGAGCTGCCCTGAGGATGATTTTATATTTAGTAGCTCCTTATGAGCTGCTCTCATTTGAAGCAGCCCAGACTGCCTGATACAATATTTACTGCGGAAATCTCTCTCTCGCCTCTCCCAATCGCAGTATAATGATACGGCTGAGCTTGAGAAGGGGCCAGGGCCTTACCCAAAGCGTGCCTGGGTAGCAGAGCCTTGCAAGGCACAGTTTCTAGCCCCTTTATGCCATCAGAGTAACCCACAAGATCTGTGCTGAGGGACGAAATTCTGTCCCACAAAATCTGTTGCCAGGAGAGCACAGCTATCAGCTTGTATTATTCAGAATACACCTGTATGAAAGGCCTAGCCAAGTGCAACCTCTGATAGTCTCCCCTCATAATGTTGGGGTTTTTCTTCTGCACTTATTACAAGTTGGCCCCTTCTTAGAGTTGCATATTGATTTGGAGGGCTCAAGAGTTCTTCTGCAGGAGCAATACGAATGCAAAATCACCTGGCTTCTCCCGTCCTTTGGGTGTCAGCTTTTTAACAGGGAGCTTTCGGGAATCCACCTCTCGGGTTTTATACAAAGCTCCTGGCTTTAGTATCCAGGGGCTCTGGTATGACCATTGCTCCCCAGGCCAAGTCCTTGTGATAGCGATGGGGTGGAGCTCTGACCTGCAGCTTTCCTCTTTCCAATGGAAAAGTCAGCAGTGAAGGTTCACGGGACTGTGAAAGACCCACAGCTCTCCCTCCACACACACCACTGGGCTCCAGCCTGCAGCAGGCAGGTCAGTCCCTTTTAAAATGGTCCCTCTTTCAAGCCTGCGATGATTTTAAGTATGACAGCATGTGGGTGGGAAGCAGTGTATCAGATGGAGCACTGTCGCAGCTCTCAGCATCGTGAGCCTGCAGATTAAAGAAATGGCACGATATTGCCTCTGTGGAGAGCAGCCTTTCCTGGAACATTTGACTGAAGCGGCAACGTGCTAACACAGGCTCTGGTCTCTCTAGATTGTGTTCCTGGAAAAGCTGTTCAATTATTGATAAGGGTCGCACTGACAACACCAAAAGATGAGGCTCTTGCTTGCCTTTAATAATTTCTTACTCAGCAGATCTTTCACTTACAGCTCAGCAGAATTGGCATTGCAGACACATCAGCTGAAATACAATATGCATGCTGGAAAGACAGACAGGCGACTGCCCAGCTTTTTCATTTGCAAACTAGAAAGGAATATAGAGCCAGCACCCTGCGTCGATTCTGCTCTGCAAGATGGTAACTGCCATTACGAAGCTGGCACTGCCAGGTCTTCTTTCCTGCTGATAACGTTTCATCCTTGTTCATTGCTCAGAGCTGTTCTTGAGTTCTTCCTCTCCCACATACCATACATGCTGGAAAGGAGGATCTCCCAATAAAGGTAAAGAGAAGGGATTGATACTAATGCTCCAGATCTAATTCAATTTAACAAGCACTACTCTAGCTAGTAAAGCTGCTGCTATTTTGTTCAAAGTATAGTGCTGACAGCTAATGCAGGGAGGAGCATTAACCCCATCTGTTCTTTGTACGAGGTTTAGTATTCCAAGATAACTTTTTTAATTAGAGAGAAAGCTTTAAGCCTAAATGCCCCTTTGAGACCTGGGACTGCCTTGTTTTTTTTTCTGTGAATGTGCCCTACAGAATCAGCACCAAGTGGGAAGCAGGGTGAAGTTTTGGAGGACCCACATGAGATTCTGGCACTCTCAAACCTGAACCCATAGCGAGTTTGGATGGGAAGTTGAACTGCCACCTAAAATAAAGAGTCCATTTTATAACCTGTTTTATTGGTCATGGACATTTCTGAGTCTTCTGGTAGTGCTTCCCATTCACCTAACTAACGGGATCACTAGCCGCCTGTGAAATAAGGAGCCTAATGATTGAGACTCATTAGAAAATGGAATTGAGAGACTCTCATATCAGCAGATCTGAATGTCAGGCAGGGATTCCCATCAGTTTGAAAACGTGAGACCTGTAACTTCCCAGAAATTCCAGGTGGTGCTGCAAAATCAAAACTGTGCACCAGTGTCACGCCTGGGGAAGGGTCAGCCTCGTCATGGAGTTTCACTTCAGCACTCCCATTTTGTCTGAGGTTTCTGCAGCCTCAGAAGCTGTCAAACCCACTGCTTTTCCACTTCTATCCAGTTTTAACAGGAAGAGGTATCTGTGTGTTTAAGGAACCTGTTTACTGTGCAAAGGTAAACAGTCAGGTTCCATTTTCACAATTATTCCTGTGTTAGAGGTAGATGCAAACATTGGGTTGCCAGCACTACTGCGTCACAGATGCAAACAATTTTCATCAGGGTGAAAGCCCGGATGATACCACCATGGCAACCAATTTTAAATAGAAACAACAGGCCAGCTCCTTCACTGAAATAAAGGCACAAGACCCGAGGATCTGGTTCCATATTCCTACAACAGACAACCCAATTTTTGAGCATTCATATTGTCTGCGTTTTTATTGCTTCTTTCCTCAGAGCATCTCAACATGCTGTTTGCAATTTATATGCAGTAAATACTAATGGAATGAAGCCATCTCTGTGGGGCTAGCAGCAGTCAGAAAACAGCATGGTGGATAAAGAAAGTTGTTGCCAAGTTCTTTATCTTTTCAGTTACAGAATCTTTAAGTCCCATGCAGAGAAGTCAGTTCAGTTTTTCCCTTGAAAATCTCAAAAAAATAAACAACAAATCATTAACATTGGAAAGATGAAGTGCTGAATCATGCCTCCCACGCTTTAGAGCTTGTGTTCCACTGAGTCTAATTATTTCACACTTGCTACACAAATCTTTGAGCAGTCTCTTCCAAGAATATTCATGGTGAGGGTTGAAAAAGAGAAAGTTCTGATGAACAGTCAAACATGGGGATAATAGTTCTGGTCAAGCTCGCTGGAACCTGATACTGACTTATCTCGTAGGAATGGGGTTTTATTTGGCCCCAAACAACCTCAAGCAAACTTGAAATTGCCATGAGAACAGTACAGTCAATGTGCAGCTGACTGAGCATATAGAAACTGCAAGAAAATATTGAACGTATTTTTAAGCATTTTAACCAGTGTCTTTTGTGTATCTGAAATGAGGTGAAATTATATTAAAATCCCACCAGATCTCTCTCTCCCTTGTTGCAGCCAGCATGCCCTTAACAGAGTCAGTGGGTGTAGAAATAGGAAACTACTATTTGCTTTTGCTTGTGTATTGGGGATAGGGAGTTACTATTTAAAACAAACAAGCAAACAAACAAATTACTAACCTACAGCAAATTCAGGAAGGGCATGTATCAAGTACTCCACAGCTCTTAATTCTGAGAAGGAACTTCAATGCTCTGGCATTGTTTTCCCCTGTGCCATTCTTATCTGACAGGTAGTATCAGTTGCCAGAAATGATGTAGGTTTATTCTGTACTTTGTATTCTAATATAAATGGAGCTGAATACTTGTCATAGTCCTTTGGGCAGGGCTCCTTACTGCTGCAGAGTTTAATATTGAGATTGGCAACACTAAGTTAGCTGATGTAATCCATTCCATTACAGATATTTACGGCACGCCATATTACAATACAAAGGCAGAGGTTTAGAGACTAAAAAGATGTGACAAGCCAAAAAAGCCAACCCATTCAAAACTGCGGCTGACACTGCGGGGGTCTATTCCCCTCACTGTACATTCACAAAAATTTCTTTTAACGCCATTAGGAGCATACGTGATGCAAAATTCAGATCAGGCACAAAGCAAACAGCAACTCCACTGATGGCAAACAAAATCACTGTTATACACACCGCATCTGACTGTAGATCTGTCTTTAACATTAGCCAGTGACTCATGATCACCAGCATGTATTGTCCGAAGTCACTCCTAGGTTTCCCCATTCTTTTCCAAACATCACAAGCCTTGGCTTATTGTAACGCAGGGGAAAGGAGCAGCACAGATGAGTGTTTGTTCCTCTTTCCAGCAGCCTCTTCATACTCCTGCAGTAGCCCAGGAGCTGATACAGTGATCTCTGAGTTATTACAAGTCAGAAAACTATGTGCAGCTTATTTATGCTCTCAAAGTCCTGGATATTTCCTTCTTGAATGTCTTGCTTACCTCTAAGTCTCATCAAGCCTCATCAAGCAGCTCTTTCAGATTCAAGGGTAGAAGCTGAGTGACTCCCTACCTGTTTAAGAGCCCATTTCTTTCCTACAGCTCTTCTGGAGAATCTGCAGCATCTGTTGTGCAGAATCAGCACTTTCATTAGTCTTAATGGACCCTCTTCTTGCGGAAGACACTGGAGAGGCTTTGCATGTAACTGAGGAATTTCTATCGCAGACCATCAAGGAGATAGACACCCCACACTGCCTGGTGCTTGTGATTTGAAGTGAAAAAAATACTGATAATGCGGTATGAATGCAGTGCTGTGTTTCTGATACAGATGGGCCCATCCCAAGATCTTGTTTCCCTGAATTTCTTAAAGTTCGAGGGAGGTTGGAGCCAAAGTGCTTAACTGAACAGTCTAATTTTGTGTTTAGTTTTATATGTTATGTAAGTGACAAAATTGGCTTTATGAAACAAATGTTGTTTGCCATACCATTAAATCAGTTTCTTCTCTTTTGCAATGGCTTCTCAGTGCTGTTGGTAAAAATAACGTTGCTTTTCCAGTATATCATGTAAAGTGATTTCAGCTGCATTTTTTCCATTCATGACCTCTGCAATGCTTGCATTTTAGACAGTTTTATACACTTATTGATTACCTGATGTACTGTTCTAATTTCTAGGAAGTAAGAACATAGCCCTTAAATCATCCAGACTCTGAAATGTTTTAATTTCCTCAAGTAAATAGTGCATATTTTGCCAGGAATCTTAAACGTATGATACATGGATCTGATTCCACTTTTATACAGGTCTTGTATAACTCCCTTCACTTCAGTGAAATTACTCCTGATTAGCATTGAGAATCAGGTCCAGAATATGGGGAGGAGAGTGGGTTAATGCCATTTTTTCTGACATTGAGTGCTTTGAAAGCACTCTGAGACTGTAACGCATTACCATTTCTCAGTAAGTGCCCTCTGAGAGGATTGGGAAGGATTGAAGCGTTTTTAACCAGTAAGTCACTTCAGGTCTTTCACAAAACAGTAGCGATTTAGCCATTTCTAGCTACCGGCTATTTGGTGATTATGTATAGTCGGTAGGCTGGTGGTCTCAGCCACCAGTGGACAAGTGTCCACACCACAACCACTGCTATCGAATTAGCTCCCCCGCTGGCAATCTGGAAAGAGGGCAAATGGAGGATGGGTCTGGTTCTCTTCCCAGGCTTTGCAAGTTTTCCTGTCAGCCAGGGAGGAAAATGTTTTATAAAAATGCTTTACAAAAGTGTATTATTTGCCTCATCCAGAATTGTCATGCTCCAGCGCCTGAATATGAAGGCTGATATTCTCTAACAACCCCGTCAAACTCCCACACCGTAGATGACTGCTGCAAGTTATAAGCACTCCTAAAATAGGGTTGGATTTTCACAGTGATAATTGAGAGCCATAACTTTCCACCACGGAGGCTCTGTAGGTGGGAGCAACAGCAGAGGCAGTAGTATCAACAGAGTCGGGGCTTTTTACCAGGATGTTATCTAATTTTATTATAGTATATATACCATAATCCTATCACTATATAGCCTTTCTTTAGTGGACATCTCCTGTACAGTTATGGACCCATCTTTTGCCAGTGTGAGAAGAAGAACCCTAGGGGAGCTAAGAAAAAGACTTTGCTCTTATGACTGCTCTAAGCCCTGGTTCAGGAAAAATGTTCATATTCAGGACTGTGCTTAAGCTTTATGGACACTGTTGAATCATTCTGGTTTCAGTGAACTGATGACTAGAAAAAAACGTTCATGTAGGGTTTTGTTTTCCTTCAAAAGAACTGAAAAGGTTACTTAGTGCTACCACTACTAAGGAAAACCTTAAACCACACCAACTACTCATTATCTCAGTTTTGATGTGAATATCAGAATATTTAAATGCAAGTTAAATAATAAGAAGCTAAACAGAGCAATTTTCTCAGTCACTGTAAGCAATAATTGGTGTTCTTTTCAGACTACGTGGTCAGAAAGACTGAATCAAACAACCCTTATGGGTCACGTTCTTATCCGGTACACCGCCACCTCAATCAAATAACACCACAGTTGCATTGCAGCAATTGCTGTTGAGATCAGAATCTGCATATAGATATTCTGTCTCTCAAGTTCTAAAAGTACTGTTATATTTCAAGTCAAAGAGAAAAGAGAGAACAAATAACACTATTTATTGCTGCAGATTATTTTTATGCCTGTGTGCTCCACTTAAGAGAATAATCTGTAAATGACTTATTATCAAGAAAAGTTATTTGTTTGCACTAATCAAGCCTTAAACTTGGAGGCATAATATGGAACTAATTATTTTCAACTAACTAATCAACATGTTTCATTCATAAGTTGGGATTTATCAATATAGCACATGAAAGGAGAGAACATATTATTATTTCAATTTAGATAATATGCAAAAAGCACTGTGTTTGTAATGACCTGCTTTCACTGAATATAATCAAGCTCCAAAGCTCTATTACAGGCTGGAAATAGCAGCAGCTTACTTTAATGAGATTTCTGGCTCTGGGCCCCAGCTGTTCTACGCAAGGCTCTCCCTTTGCTCTATGACCTACCAATATGTGCTGTCACCAGTAATGAGACAGGACCTATTTCCTAACATGGGGAAAAATTGGAAAGCATGAGTTCATTCTACTCTGTTGGTGGAAACACACCCTCCTTCCCCTGCAAGGCAGAAGGAGGGGTACACTGAATATGCAACATCCCCCCTCTCCCTTGCCAGTGGAAATATGACATGAAACCCATAAGGTAGAGAACTCAAAGGTAAGACCGAAACTCTCTTCTTAACTAGTCCCCTTAGCACATAGAAAACCAATATTCATTAGGCACACACAGAATATGCCTCTCCCCTGTGAAGTACCCCAGAAGAGGACTTTACATTATCTGCAAGGCATGGGGAAGGGGGAACGGTAGCAGTCTCAGGCTCTGAATTTTATGGATTTTGTGAAATTACGCTCGTCTCAGAGCCGTGTTGGGAACGTGCCAGGAGCCAAAGAGCTGCACTTAATTTGCCTAAAATGGAGCAGATTACCATTGCTCTCCTTTTTAATAATGGAGACGCAGCCTGGAGACTACAGATTCCAGCAAGCAACGCTCCAAAATGAGCCGAGCAGCCCAGGCGCTGCACTGGAGACAGAGCATTGCACACTGGGACACAGCCCCGAGGGCTGGGTCCTGAAATGCTCCACTAAGGGGTACGGTGACTCCCGGGTGTCAAAAAAAAGACCAGTCTCATTTTGGTCACTCCGAATTGGACTCTTAACATTGTTCTCTTTGCTTTTTCTTTATTATATCCCACACTTTTCAGAAATTCTGTTCTTGAAAATGTTTGATTAGCTAACATTCGAGGGGTTTTATGCTATTTTTATCCTTGAGCTGTCACTTGGATTCATTAACGCTTCACAGGTGAATCTGTTTTTATTAGGACAAGAAGCCAGTGTTTTTTCCCCTGAATAGCATTGTTAAGTATTTCAGGAATCTAAAATCCACAAACTCTTTCTGTGCCCTGAATACAAACCTCTTTGGAAAAAGCCAGTGAACATTTTAGTCAGAAAATTGGAAGGTGTGTGCTTAATGCACTTTGAAATTAAATGATTTGGTGCTTTTCAATTTGTCTTTTTGCCCTTCCCAAATACCCAAAGGCACTAGCCCACTTTGTAAATGAATAGGCTATGAAATCTTATTCTGAGAAATGAAGGTGTCACCGAGTTGCAGTAAAAATTATACTTAGCACCAATGCACTTTGTAAGCCCTGACTAATTGGCCCTTGCAACAGCCCTGATGCATTTCTCCTTTATTAATAGAAATTAAATAATCAGTTATTTTATTTTAGAAGGGGGGAAAAAAAACCCCAAACCCCAAGAGATTGAGAAGCTAAGTCTCCATAGCATAAACAGCTTCTCTCCCATTAAATGAACTGAATGGCTACTGCCTTCCAGATGCCTCTTGGACAACTGGTGGGTGCCCATGGACAGGCTGTCCTGGCATGCCTGGGGCTGGCTCACCCACTGTGCTCAGGCTCAGCCTCCCAAATATTTGGAAAAGGGCAGCCTGGCCGTGCCCAAGGCCGTGCTTGCAGGCTAACTGCGTTCATAGCAGATGAGCCTGTCTTGAAAGGGGTTTGGGGCAGCCCTTAGCGTACAGACCACGCGCCAGAGAGCTATCTCCCTCTTGCTTCCCCCATGGATGCAATGCTGTGATGCAGTTGTGGTCAAAATTTAGGGACTTTCAGCTTCAGAAATCCCATCTTAACACAGAGATATGTGAGGCTCTCTGCAAAAGCCTGCAGTGGGCAGACAGACACCCCTAGTGTGCCTTTTTCCTTCTACAATTTCAGAAATAAAATTATAAAGTTAGCTTTCAAATTTGCATTTTAAAGCTCCATATCTGTGTGGAATTTTTTGTCCAGCTTGAGGAAGCGGTATCCTTAAATGAAAAAAAGAAAAACGCATTTCCAAAGGCCATATCGCCAGATTTTGAAGTACAGTGGTAAGAACACCATCGCCTTTGCAACACTACCTATTTCCTCTTCTAAATTATTTATGTATTTATTGTATTTTACATGAGCCATGGAAGCTAGAGGCATTTTTGCAGTGTCAGGTCATTCTGAAGTACATTCCATACAAAGAATAGGGCTGAAAAATACAGTTGTACGTAATATTGTTCATTAATATTACATAATTACTGCACACAAAACAGTTCTCTGGGCAGTGATAAGGGTTTTTTTCATAAAGACTAAAGACTCCAAGGCAATGTATTCCATTAAGGGGTTGCTTAACGTACGAGGGTATATCAATATATAGTATCTTTAGCCGGTTGCAGAAAAATGACGAAGCCAGCTTAGCCAAATGAAGCCATTAGCATGTATAATGTGTTTTACACAAGAGTTAAATGGTTTACCAGGTTTATAAAATCATACTTTGATATTGCAATGACCAAGCTGAGATATGATCTAGCAAACAGCAGTTGCAGCTGCATCAGCACAAAAATGAACTGTTGGATTTTCTCTGCGGCCTAGAGAACATTTCCTGCAGTCTTTGAAAATTGCTCTGAAATAAAAAAAAAATCTCTACATGTAGGCTAATATTAGCTACTGACAGCTTGCCTAGAGTTTTTAGCTCAGCCCTCCTGGAGCAATTGTTTAGGATAAAATGTTGATGCAGCTTTTCAGGTCTGTTGGTTGCCTTTATTACCATTGAACATGAGCAAGTCCTGTATCGTATATGATACATTAGACCTTAAGTAATGTGGAGGAACACCTGAGTGACTAATAATCCCATAAATGATCTCTTTGAATTTTAGTATAGCCCAGTGCACCCGTCTTAATTTTGACTTTTAATTTGATTTACTAAATTGTGTCAATATGCTGTAGAGTGTTCTATGGACAAGGTACAATAACCATTATTAATATAAAACTGGAGATCTGGACATCCTGATAGGGCTTTGGACATTCAAGAAAACATCAGGCCTTGTTACAGTTTTTGATACCTAAGATACAGTTGATAATTCTGCTACTAGAAAAGATGCTTATCCTCTTTCTGCTAGTTTTTTTTTTTGTTTGTTTTGTTTTGTTTTTTTTTTTAAGGCAGAAGATGACTTTAAATGTACAGCAGTGAGACCTGAATTCTCGCTTTCCCCACCAACAGTGTTAAATAGGTGCATCAGTCTGATGTTTCTGTAACCGGCAACGTGGGCAGTGTTAACGTTTGAACTTTGTGTGTTGAATCACCGAGGGTTCACCTTTCTTTCCAGATGACACTGTGACAGCTGCAATCAGCAGATGTATGAGAGCTGACAGTGCTTTGATTTAAAAAACAAGAGGGTTGCTAGCAAGGCATTTTCCATAAGGAGTTCCTTCTAAGTCATTTCACTTCTTAGCTCAATAGGACCTTGATTTGATAACACTCAGGGTATATCACAAACCGCACATCTGCTCTCCCAGAGTCTCCCAGGATGAGGGGTGTGAATGAGCTGGAGAGGCTTCTTGGGGATTCCATTTATTTCAGGTTTAGTTTATCTGTGAGCTAATTCTACTCAACTATGGTTAACGATTCCACATCTTATGGATCATATGACCTTACCAAGGCTATGCGGTCCACCCGACACAACTGTTCTGTTTTGCCCTGAAGATTTTCCCCTTTGGTGTGTTTCATTGGGCTTGTAACACTGAAAGGTTGAACGGGCGCTGCACCAGACCCAAGCGAACCACAGATCTCAAGATTGTTTCTGACTGGGTAGAAGTGAGCAAACAGATTTTTCTACACCAGTTCAGCCATCCTCAATTTTTCCTGTGACCTGAGTCACAGTCACACACTTATTGGGTGATGTGTTACGGTGAGACTGTCAGAATAAAAGCAGGGTAAGAAATCTAATCCTCAGAGGAGAGCAATATGTTCCCACTTGTGATTTAGTCTCACAGTGAAGAGGTTGTCAAGGGGTTTGCAATCCCAGAGATTGATTCTGGGGGGAGCCCACTTAGTGCACAGTGTCATTGGCAGTCATCAGCTAAAGCTGCCTAATGATGTCAGCTGGAGTGGCCAGGGGAATCCTCTCCTGTGAGGTAGCCAGAAGAGTTAAATTGCTTCCAGAAATGAATCCATTAGATGCTGATAGTGATTAGTGGAAGGTACCATGATGACTAAAAGACTTCAAGTGTAATTCAGTCTGAAAGCCCTTTCAGGTGAAGGGTGTTAGATACATCACAACTGATCTGCAGGTACCTATTTGGTGGATGTGGCAGCAAATCTGCCTGATCTGAATCTCACCACTGTATGTGAGCAAATGCTACTGAGAAAACTCTCCCCCTTCATTCCCATTGAAAATATCCTTGGATATTTATTGTTGAGGTAAAGGGAAATTTAGGATTAAACTTCTGAATTGGTTAGGTTCACATGATTTTGATGCCCAAGGGTCTGGGTTTTTTTAATTATTTGGATCTTACGTTTCAAGTTTCATCCAAAAGTTAGGTCATGGCATAAACTACAGGAAAATCAATGTGTCACTTACTACACGATAAAGGGTTAATTTGACTACAAAGTTTTGAGCTTATGGCTTGAGTGATTAAAAAAATCTTCCTTATACCGTTAGCCGTCTGTTGAATTAGAGCAATAAGAAAGTTTTTAGCAATGCTTGTCACTATTTTAGTGTGTCTGTAATGAAAAGCAACAACAATAATACCTTCATCGCTCCATGGAAACTAGCTTGGTTTTGCAGTGTTAGACATCTGGGAAAGGAAGATTCTCTCGTGTCAAAGAAGGTGGCAAATGAAATTCTATTGCTATTAAAAGTAATTAATTTAAAAATGTTGGACAAATTTTTAAACTAGTCATGTAGTTGATCTGATGATTATTTTCTACAAAACTTATGAGGCAAATAAAAAAAAAATCCTGTTGGGTTTTCATGCACTCCACATAAAGCTCACATTATTTGAAACTCTCTTTACGTCATCCAGCCATCAAAGTGGCAACTTCTTCACAGGTTGTTACATGCTCTTATAGACACCACTGACTTTCTTCAGTGAATTATTCTTCTTTGCAACTAATTTAGTGACTGCAATCCCTGCATATTGTTCGGGCATTTTTCCTCAAAGAGGTTGAATAAAATGACACAAATCCTGCTGGGCAGCTGATACCATCAAAATGTCAGCTGTTAAGAAACCTCCCATGGTTTCAGCAAACCATGTTTGTCAAGCAAAGTGATTAAAGTCAGATTTTGGAAGTTCTGCTCATATCACTCCAGTTGATCTGCATCTACCCTAATGCATTGCAAGGGTGTGCCTGAAATTAAATTAAGGCCATCTACTCAGTCTTTCCCAAACTATTCATGTAATAGCAATCTACTGCTGGAGCCAGCTTCATAGCTCCTTGACAGAAGTGCTTGTTAACCCTGAATCTGATGATGATGATGATAATAACAGTATGACTAGAAAAATAGAGAGGAAAATAATACTTAGTATCAGAGGGGCTCACACAGGTTGCAAACAGTAAACAAAAGGGGAAATTATAACCTAGTAATTACTTGCTCACAAACAATGATGTTTTCACCCTATGTAAACAAGTCCATTTTCACACATGGAAACAAGGTATATATGATTGCAAAGAAAAAAGTTTATTTAATAGAATTGTTGAGAAATACTGGGTTTGGTAAAAGTATCTGTATCATCCAAACTTACAATCAGCTGACTGAGTAGGCTCAAAAGTCTTGGAGGAAGTAGGAGTGGACATCCCACTAGTAAATGAAAATTATTCAGGAAATGTTTCTGCATGTTTCCTTTTCCACTGGATTCTTCTGCTGATGTATCTATGTATAGCTACTTTAATGTCACTATTTTTTGTTATTTAATTTTGAACTATGTTTTTATTTGCATATTTTAATTTGCAGATGTGTAAAAAGGCACCCATCCCAGAAATGAACTATTTTACAAAACGGATCTGTAGTAGACAAACGTTTTGATGCTTGCCCTTGAACAATCCACATTCCTGTGCAAGAATATATTTTAAAGCGCACATCAGTTTTGGACCCATGGTTGTGCCCACAGGCCACATAACTGTATATACAAAAAGCCAATCAGATGTGCAATGTATGGTGTTATCCATCTGGTAACCGCCATCGAAGTAAAACTGGAATTTCACTTTGTATGCCTGGCAGCTGGGGACAACCAAGCCCGTTGCTTTTATACAGATTTGCTATGCATGATGAAGTAATAATCACTAAATGCTTAATAAATAACAGAGCTATATAAAATACATGCTGAATTAATATTTTATGTTGTACAACTTTTGCTGTAATACGCATTCGCTTTCAATCCAGAACTTCCTAAAGTATACTAGAAACTATGGTCTTTGTATTGGTTACTGGGACAGAATTTCTCACTGGGGCAATCCTGTCCTAGGGTATGACGTGCTCGAGCCAGTTTTACACCAGGCTGAGGTGAAGGTATGGTAGTCCAGGAGGCACTACATGATCCACAAGAAAGTTCAAGATATCAGAATAATGCAGCAAAGGTCCTCTCTTCCCACCACCACTCCAGCCCTGAGAGCTGCACTTCAGTGGGAATGCATCTCTGTAATCCCCCTCCCCATAAACACCTCTATTTATAGTGCTTAAAACGTTGTAATGGCCTCATTCATCATCCCAAAAGATGAGACTTGCCGGCTGTCACAGCTCAAACCTCCTGTCCCTTCATTGACAAATACAGCTGAAAATCAGAAAAATCCCCCTTCAGCCTGTGTGATAGGTAGCAGTTCCCCTCGCACTGGATGGGGAGGACCTGGCTGTAAAAACCATCCCTGAAAAACTCCAAATTTACTGCCCATTTATTCGCTTCTATCTGTTTGTATCTTTCACTGATTAGTTTTTTGCCTTTTTTAAAACCAATGTAACCCAAGTTATTTGGGAAAGCCTTTAAAATACCTAAGTGAGTCGGAGTTTGAAGAGACTTTTGGATAGACAATCTTGGAAAACTCCTAAAGTTTTTCACAGATTTTTAATATGACTGTCATTGTACCCGGGTTCCATGTTTCAAGAGCTAAAAAGCTGGAAGTCAGTTATTGTGGTACTCTCTCCACATAAGTTCCCCTCCAAACATTTTGTTGCGTTATTTTGCTGACTTTTCCATTTCATGAGCGAGGTGGCTCCACAGGCCTGCGCCGTTTAGGGAAGGGCAAGGTTCGCTCGAGGGGCCTCGGCCCTTTTGTGCCAGAGGGCGTTACACACGGGCAAGCGTTCCGGGTGGGATTTGGGGTTTAGATATTAGCCCTGGCGTTACAATTTGATGTTTAGATATTAGCCCCGACGCTACAGCCGGGAACGCCGGCTGATGGACACCGGCTTGGGCTGCCCGCACCCAGCCCGGCCCCTCAGGGCCCGGCCCTGCGCCGAGCACGACGACCTGCCCTCCACAAAGATGGCCGCTCGCGGCGGGAACCGCCGCTCCTCAGTCCAAGATGGTCGCCCCGCCGGCATCCGTCTACCCTTCTGCCCATACTTAGGATGGCCACCAAGCACCGGGCGACGTGCCCGAACCAAAGGTGGCCGCCGCAGCCGGGGGTGGGGCGGGGGTGGTGGTGGTGGTGGTGGTCCCTGCCCTTACCAAAGATGGCGGCGCCAAGCGGCCGGCGGCGGGGCGGGGCGAAGCGGGGCGGGGCGGGGCCTCCGCCCGAGGAGCCGGGCCCGGGGGCGGGGCGGGGGCGCGCCCGGCGCCGAACCGGAAGTGCCGCGCTGCCTCCTCCAGCTGGTTGTCATTTCGTGCGGCAGCTCGGTCCTGAGGAGACGGGGCTCGGCAGCGGCCGGGTGGGGAGGAGGGAGGCACCGGCTGCGGCACCGAGGCAGGAAGCGGCGGCCGCTGGGGGGGTGGGGGGAGGGGAAGGAGACAGGAAAAAAAAAAAAAAAAAGAAAAAGAAGCAAAACAAGGCGGCGGCGGCAGCAGCAGCAGCGGCAGCAGCAGCAGCGGCGGCGGAGGCTCCGCGCGGAGGACTCGTCGCGGCCAGGCTCGCCGGCTACCGAAGCGCCTCCCGACTCCCCGGAGCCGGTGTGGCGGCAGCCCTCCCCCCCCGTCTCGCTCTCGCCCGCGGAGCCTCCCCCGCCCCCTTCCACCTCCCGGCAGCAGCGTCCCCCGCGGCGACCCTCCCGGTGCCCGGCCGGTTTACATGAGGGGGAAGGAAGCCCGCCTGGAGCCCAGAAGACGCGCAGCAGGGGAAGGACTGCTCCGAGGAGCCGCCGCCGGACCCCGCGCCCCGGTTAGTCCGCCGGGCCCCCCCTCCGCTGCGCCCAGCGGCCGAGACCCTGTCCCGTAATCTCCGGGCGATTTGGGAGAACCGGTTAAACACCTTCCATGGGGGAGAGAGGAGCCCGGCCCCCCGCCGCCTGCACCTTCCCCTCCCTGCCGGAGGCAGCTCCTCTCCTGAGGTAAAAAAAAAAAAAAAAAAAAAAAAAAAAAAAATCCCTCCTGCCTTCCCCGACACCAGGAGTCTTGCGAGGGAGGGGGGACACCGCGGGGGGCACCCCACAGAGACCCGGGGCCTGGCGAGCCGAGCCTGCCCGCGCCGCCCGCCCCTGCCCCGCTGGATGCCGAGTCCCTGAGGAGGAGAACCACGTACGGGCACATCCAGAGGCGGCCTTCCAGCCGGGGGCTCGCTCGGCTGCAGGGAACCCGCGTATCTGGGTGGAAGGAGGCGAGCCCCGCATCAGAAAGCACCCTCCCAGCAGCAGGAGAGCAAGAAAATCTCCTTCCCCTTCCTCCTGCACAACTCGCTGTCCCCTCCCTTCCCTGTTCCCGAACGCTGAATGCTGATTCCTGAGATGAAAATCTTCCTCTTCGGACAGCCAGGACTCGTATGAAGGACACGCAAATTCTGGATCGTAAATACGAAGCGAGTCTGGCGAGCTCAGAAACCCAGCCCAAAAGGAGCAGCATCAAGAATCCACCCTTCTCCTGCACAACTCACTCCCCACCCAACACACATAGAATACTAATTTCCTGAGATAAGATCTTACCCCTTTAAACAACCACACACACGCATACACACACGCACGCACAGAGTGTATATTATTACTAAATAGAATAGGTTAAACCTAGCAGCACGGGAAAAAGCCTCTTCTGCAACTCACTCCCCCTTTTCACCCTTCTGAATGCTGAGATTCTGAGGTAAATTTTTCCCTTACCCACAGCAAAGACTCTTTTTGAACAGGACACAAATATATATTAGATTATAGAGATGTATTAAATTATTCCAGATTTAAATCTATTTTTTGCTGCCAAGGGGTCGGGGGACCAGACGTCATTGTATTTTTTTTTTTCTTCCCTCCTAACTCATTTATGGGCGAGTCAAGGCTGCTGAGGAGGAAAAAAACAGGATAGTTAGAATCTCTTTATCCTTATTCCCCAGAAGCTTTTTCTCTCATTGCTGTGCATTTCCTTTAGAAAAAGGAAACCTTATTTTGTGAACCAAAGATTTATTTTTCCTTTCTTCCTGGCCAAAGGAAGGAAGCGGACACAAATTGACACGTTTAAAGAGTTGAAGAGATCTATCTTTTGCAAAAAACAAACGTCTTTATCCAAATCTGAAATAAATAGTGTGGAGGGAGAAACTGGAATATCTAGCTAAAACCAGGATACTTACTAATCTTGCCTCAGAAGAGGACAAGGTAAACACTAAACATCAACTTGTTCTTACAGGGAGGATTCAAACCCTAACTATAATAAATGGGGGATTACGGGTTTGGAGTGTTAGTGCAAAACAACACTGGAAATAAGTCAGCTTTTCCAGTCAGATTTCATCCACATCTGCAGCCTCCACACCATCATCAAAATGCAACCCCTAGCCCTGCTGCTTTTATAAATAATAACACAGCTGCCAATGGCAGTAGTGCTGGGTCAGCTTGGCTCTTTCCTGCTCCAGCTGCCCATAATATTCAGGATGAGATTCTGGGGTCAGAAAAATCTAAAACTCAGCAACAGGAAAAGCAAGAGTCCCTAGAAAAACAGCAGCTTTCCCCTGGTCAAAGTCAGGAAGCAGGCATGCTCTCTGAACCCGAGAAAGCTAAAACTGAAGAAAATCAGGGTGATAATTCTTCAGAGAACGGCAATGGAAAGGAGAAAATAAGAATAGAATCGCCGGTGTTAACAGGATTTGATTATCAAGAGGCTTCGGGGCTAGGTACTTCGACGCAGCCCTTGACATCCACTGCATCTTCTCTGACTGGTTTTAGTAACTGGTCTGCAGCTATAGCTCCTTCTTCTTCTACAATAATCAATGAAGATGCAAGTTTTTTTCACCAGGGAGGGGTTCCTACTGCTTCAGCTAATAATGGTGCTCTGCTGTTTCAGAATTTTCCACATCACGTCAGCCCTGGCTTTGGTGGTAGCTTTTCCCCCCAAATTGGACCCCTCTCTCAACACCACCCTCATCACCCCCATTTTCAGCATCATCACAATCAGCATCAGCAACAGAGGAGGTCTCCTGCAAGTCCTCATCCACCTCCATTCACACATAGAAATGCTGCTTTTAATCAATTGCCTCATTTGGCTAATAATCTTAACAAGCCACCTTCTCCATGGAGCAGCTACCAAAGTCCATCGCCTACACCATCTTCATGGAGCCCCGGTGGCGGTGGATATGGCGGGTGGGGTGGGTCCCAAGGTCGAGACCACCGCAGGGGACTGAACGGAGGGATAACACCCTTGAACTCCATCTCGCCCTTAAAGAAGAATTTTGCAAGTAATCATATCCAGTTGCAGAAATATGCTCGACCCAGCTCAGCCTTTGCTCCAAAGTCGTGGATGGAAGACAGTTTGAATAGAGCTGACAACATTTTTCCTTTCCAGGTGAGCATACTCTGTTATATCCATAAGAAAAATAGCACGTAAGTGCATTAAAATGCTCTAGAAAGGGTCGGGTGTTTGAACAGTACAGTCTGATTGTGAGACTTCTGTGCTTGCAACTAAAAAAAAAAATATATATATGGCTAACTTGAAATATCATAGTGTGAATTACGCTCCAACCTGTGAACCATGTTGTGGGTTGGTGCTTTTTTTTTTTTTTTAATAGTGGTGGCCATATAAATATCTGTTGCCCATCAGACATCTGTACTGGCCAGTTTCCTTCAGCTTAATACTTACATGCATTCAGAAATAGCTGATGAACAAATTTAGTTACAAGTAGCAAGTATATCTACAAAAAGGAGTAAGGAAAAAAGTGCTGCCTGATGAAGTATGAAAGATCTGAGGCCTTCTAAAGTATTCAAGAATGTACCACATCTGAGAAAAAAGTATTAAGTGATTGTATTTTGTTCTATAGTATCATACAAACTTGTAGTGCAACATAATTATAGCATTTTTTTTGGAAACTTTGATTTTTTTTAATTTTTTTTTTTTTTTTTCACATGATGGTAATCAATGCAGTTTGCTTTCCTGAGTAATGACAGCAAATTTTGGTTACAGGCCACTAAATCATCACCAAAAATAGATCTGGATGAGTGTCAGTTGGTGGTCTCCTATATTTTATTATCGTCTTATCCTGGCAGGAGGCAGGTTGTCTGGCAGTTCAACCTCTCCTTCTAGGATGACTTTTCATGGATTTGAGAAGAACTGTATGATGTTGGACCTAATTTGCAGTAAAAATTAAAACAGAAGTACTCTTCGTCTGACCACTAGTTAAATCTAGCTTTTATGTGTATGTGCCTTTTGTAAACTCCTTTAGGGTGAATCCAAAAAACCCAAGAGTTCTTTTACTTGTAAAGGGTTGTTTTTCAGGATCTTCAAATGAGGGCAAAAGTAAAAATTTCAAAATGATTGCAGTATTTCTAGCCCTGCTGTAAGAACCAGGGTGACCTACTTTAAAATAATTTGAAAGATCTGTAGATAAAGACTGTGCAATATGTCTCATGTTATAAACCACCCTAAAGAAACAAATATATTTAATAATGACTTTGTGGATTCAGACACAGGAACAGTTCAGTTCTTCGTAAACTGTTCAGTTTCTGTTTGGTTTGCAGGGCCTGCCTATGTAGCCTTCTGACAACAGAGCAGCTGCTGGCAATAACTTTCCATTAGAGACGTTTTTTCTACTGCAGAGCTACTAGCTGGTTCAATATCAGGTAGAGCCCTTGTAAATTTAGAATGCATAGTAATAATTGATTTTAATGTCAGGATTTGTAATTAATATAATGAACCTGTGTCCAGCATACCAAATTTATACACTGAAGCCATTAGAAAAAGGGACACAGCTGGAGTCGGTCTTTTTTCAGCCTCACTGCAGCGAGACTTGGCTCACAGTTTAATTCATTCTGTACCCTGACACATAGCTGATGTTCAGAGTGACAGAATGAGATCAAGTGTGTCCTTGCTGCTGTGTGTAAGGCCCAAATATATACACAGTGATAGAAACGTGCTTGGTTTGACATCAAGGAAATTTCAGGAAATTGGCAAAGTCAACCTTGACTTCTGGGTTGTGTTCCAAACATAAAATAATCAGACACACGTATTTTGATCATGGTAAAGAAATAATTTTTGTGTAGCGTGTTGGTATCTGTTTACATAAACACTAAGGTGAAGCTGTACATGTCAAGACCAAGTCTGACACTCCTTCATGCCAAGAAAAGGAAAGTGTTGGAGTGAAGTGCTTTCCAGTCTGTTACTATCACTTCTGTGAAGAAAAGGGCAGGGCAGCAAAACAGGACTTCAGCACTGCAGACCTAGAAAGATGCTGATTAATTTTGAAGCCATCTTGGACAACTGCTTTTTGTAACTTTTTTTTGTATAAAATTGTTAGGTCCTTTGGCCACTCCGTCATTTGTGTGTTGAAAGCATACTGAATTTTTGAATGGCTGGAAACAAATGATGTAAAATTTGACCTTTGATGTCTTTTTATTTTTTCTTGACTATGCTGATTGTGTGCCTGACAAAGCAGAAATAAGGAGTTTTGCTTATTGTATATTTGTGTTCATGCATATATATATGAAGTATGCTTGATGATGCAATCGTGTACTGGACAAGGCTATTTTGTTACTGGAATCTTCTTAGATTCCTGTTTAGGAAATAATTGAAAGCTGTCTTTGCTGCAGCAACATAATGGAGCAATTTGATACAACTATCCCTTTCATTTAATATTTATGTTTTGCTGCTTAAATCATTAAGAAGTGTTGCTACAATCTAGTGAAAATTAGTTTCTTTAGAAGGCAAGTTGTAAACAAGCAGTTGCAAATATTTGGAGGTCACTTTCTTTTTTCTCAAAGGTTGTCTCTACTCCAAAGCTTGGTGAAACACAGAAGTCTATGTTTTGATGGAAATCTTAGGGTAACCAAGTGTAAGTGCTCTAAGGAGAGGACAACATTGCATAATGTCCCTATAAGCCACTAATGCGAGCTACTGCTGACTTCAAATATTTCTGCCCATGGCCCTTAGATGCTTGCGATGAAGTGGGCATTCCAAATGGTGCAGATGAAAGGAAAATACTGCTGTGATCTGTCTGATAATCTTGCAATTTGATGATTGCTTGCTTGGTATTGAGAGCTGCATGCAAAACATTGTGCTTTTTGTTCTAAGTGGTTTTGATTTGGAATTCTGTCTCATAACATTTCAGAAGTAGCATGTCTGTAGGAACCTTTTGTTGCAGAGATGGAACTGGAAGAAAGGTTGGAGAAGACTGTTACAAGATCTGTTAATGAAATTAAGTTTTGATATTGTGCTTTAGCCACTGGGCAGGCTTCCCCCTTCAAAGATCTTTTCAAAAGAGAAAAGCCATTGTTCTTTGTGCGTTCATTTGAAAAGGAAATGGTCTCCAAATGAAAAAATGGTTCCTGAATTTAAAAAAAAAAAAAAAAAAAAAAAAAAAAGTCTCTTGGACATAACAGCCTTCCCTGAGAATTAATAAATGAAAATGCTTTGACTGTGACTACTGCATCTTACAAAGTTACTGATTTTTTAAAAATAATTCTTTCTACTTCTCTCCCAGCAGCACTGACAAACTAATTTTTCAGTAATTGCATTTTATTGCAGCATTGCCTTCAAGATTGTTTTGGCTTTCCTTTTGCTATGTACTTGCACTTCCTCATGAGAGTGGAACATCCTGCCTGTTATGCAATGCATAAATCTTGCTTTGATAGGCATTTCCAGGTTTCCAGATCTCATCTTCAAATGTATGATGATGTTTTTTAAATTGGTCTTTGAAGGCACAAGCAAGTTAAGCAATAGTGTTCAGCTTTCTGTAAAAATGCTTAAAAATAATTTGTGTTTCTTCCTGGAATCAGGCTTGAAAATAACTGCCCGTTTCAAAGAATTTTGTACATGAGAGCAGTTCATTATATCCACTTGTTCAAAATGTTTTTTCCTTTCTTCTACAGTGGCTAGTTTCCAGGTATATAACCCCTTCCAAATCCATTGAGGGTCTGTGCCAGAGAGACTTTCTCTTCCCCTGGGAAGATATGGAATGTTTGAGAAAACACATACGTGATTACAGAATGTGTTTTAATTCTGAGCTATACGTCATGATTTGTTTGCTCATAGAAATGTGTTGATTTAATACGTGCGTTAAACAAATTCATGGAGAACTGGAATTAAAAAACAACCTCTTGAATGCATATGCCAGGCTTTCCTCTTGAAGGAATTTTGCAAATACATTTCTTTACCATGCCTCTTTATTTTAACATTTGTCCTTTGTTTTTGAGGAATCTTTTTATAAATCATGATGGCTGGTTGCATAAAATGAGGCTACTTGTTTTGCAGAATTTTATTTTTATTCTAGCAACAGCAATTATTCCAAGAAATTTCAAGCTATCATTTTAAAATAGAATAAATACTTGAAGTTGGATTTTTCTATAACTACATCAGCTGTGTAGTAATTAGTGTTTTGTATGCAGTTCCCCACAGCTACTGATCTGTGGAATTAGAAGCACTCTAATGTGGTATGACATGCACAAGTTAAGTACTGTGGAAGTTAACACTGTTCTTGTTTTATAAACTTACTACTGACGTTAATACTTCAGCTTTGGCCCTCCTGTGCGTTTTTGACCTCAGGGTTTCTTTTTAAAGAGAGCTTTTGTTAGAAGCTATTTGAATTATGTTTGTATTTTCCTAAGATTAAAAGGAGTGCTCTTATTAAGCATTTTGCTTTGAAAATTGCATACTTAGCAGCCCAGCATAAAGACTGAGAACACAAGATATTGTGGAAAATAATTTCTGGAAGATACATAAAAAAACTTAATATGTAGCTAAAATAGAATCAGACAAGTTACTGGAAATTTTTATAAAGGTCTGTAATTTCTAACACTTAAAAAAAAAAAAAAAAAGTTCAAGTTTGACTAAGCCAGAAGTGCTCCCTCCCAAAAAAACTCCTATGTTATGCATCACTTAACTTTTCCAGCCTTTTCTTATTGTTCCCTGGTGAAGCTATAAAAGATGATCAGGGCAGCACACAGCAACATCCTTTCAGGAAAAACCTGTTTATTCAAAGCCTTTAATTCACTGAATTCTGGACTGGGAGCTGGAATACAGCATTTGCAGGGTGGTGGGAAGGAGGAGAAGCTTACCCAGAAGCATAATCAAGTCCAAATATGCTTTGCAATTAAAAGAAAAATGTGGAAATTTTAGTACCTACAATACTACCTCTCCCCTACACACTTACTTTGCCTGAGACACAAGGCCTTTGGATTGTGGGAAATACGTACAAGCTTTCAGAAAGTTTCAGGTTTCCTGTGCTATAATGAGGGTAACAAATGTAATTTTGAGTTTTCTAATTTTCACAAGTATTCTGGTTTGACAAAGATTTAAATATGTAAAATGAGCCCCAGTTTTACAACTACACCTACTCCATAAATACTGCTTAATCACCTTCAATAAATTGCTTAACACAATGGCATACTTTGCATTATTATTAATGCCTCGGTCTTCAGAATCATATTTTCTAAGATTAGGTACAGCCTTAGCTACCAGCAAGTGCTTGTACTTTGCCAGGCTTTACTTTTTGTACAGTTTGGATTTTTAGCATTAAGAGGCCCATCGTGGGAAGCACTGAATAGAAACTGTCAGGTTCTGGAATCTTAATTTTTCAGGTGATGATAATGCTGTGATTAAATATAATGAATGTATACTTTAATAGTTAAGTTAGGTGTACATTTTTCTGATGTGCAAGAGAATTTACGTATGGGATTTTTAAGTGTAAAGTATAATCTTCCTGTGCATGAAAAATTAATGTTTAATTTCTTTTGCATAGAAGGATGTCCTAGTATATATCATACTTGCTTAGTACCAAGTGACTTTCTTTTTGGAATGAAATGTCTTTGGGCTTTGAAAAATAAAATTGGAATAGGAATTAGAATTTAGTGATTTCCTGTTTACAAGTGGCTCCATTTTTTACAACACCTCTAAACATAAACTAAACTGTCTGGGTGCTAGTGGGGAAACCACTGTAGTCACAGAGGTGCAGTGGTTTCCCCATGCTGTATGAATGCAATGACAAAGTTGTGACGTGAAGTCCTGAGTTCTACTCTTTATGCTTTAACAATGAGATTACATTATTATGAGCACTCTACATACTTACAAATGATTTCTAGATAGTACGAGAATCAGAATAATTGTATTTTTCTGTAGACAGAGCTGGCCAGTGTATAGTTCAAAACTGTTGTGTTTGCTATTGTAGACTATTTACAGTCTTGATAGCTCTCTCTTAACCATATCTGCTAGCTGTCACCTCTTGTGCTTATTCAAAATTATATTTAATGAATGTCTTTTGAAATGTTGGCTGACATTTTAAACATAGTGAGGTATTAAGACTGCAGGTTGATTTTTTTTTTTTTTTTTTTTTTTTTAATTTTTTTAATGGCCTTGTGGTCGACCTGATGTCTTTCTGCCTCAGTTCTGTTTCCTAAGGATAAATATGTGTGTGCCCTTTGAGCCCTCTGATAAAGCAAAATTTTAGATGCCCTAAACAAACTTGTGTAAAGCCAAGTTCTTGTGATCAACCTGGGTAAATAGTATCAGGCTGTAGTTAACTTAGTTACTGAAGTATACATACTCTGCTTTATTCCAGGGTAGTCATTACCCCTATATTTTTTCTTTATAAATAAATAAATAAATAAAAATGTATACAGTAAGCAATGCAGCTCTATGGAAGGCACTGTGACTTTGTGAATTGATCCATTAAAAACACCGCATTGTTATTAATTCACTCTACATGAAGTCTTTTGAAGAAAACATCACTTTTTTGCTAAGTATGGTGTGGCTTATGTGCTTTATAACTCATAACTAACATGTACCTGAGAATAGCTCACACTTAGTTACCAGTTAATCATCAATATCTTGACTGTTACAGCTTTTTCGGTGTTACGGAATTAAATGTATAGTTACATATTTCTTCAGCGATATGGCCATTACCACTAACCTGTCATCAGTCTTTATTTTTATGTTAGGTATCTAATACATATATGTATTTCAGGTATAATATGTGTTTCTGATAAAATGTGCTGTCCATCTTGGAAGTTAAGACTGGCAAAATTTGTGCTACTGTTTTCAAAGCAGTCTCACTATAAAAGGCCTTTAAATTGTATACAAATTCTAAAAAACTGCCCATGGTGACTTTCTGTAGTAGTGTCGACCCTTTCAGTATCAGGACAAGTAGTCAACTGAATTAGTGGAGTTCTTTTATAATAAGCACTGTGCAAACCTCTGAACCAGTTGAGCATGGCATTTTGGCTGGTCTTCATTTAGGACGTACATGACTGACATCTTTTCATTGGATAGATGTATACAGGTTTACTTATATGGCAAGTTCTTGAACTATTCTGCATTTCCAGAGAGGTGGACTGCTGCATTAATTTCAGGAATATATCCAAATTCAAAGTAACAATAGTAGTGGCTCTTAGTGTTGTGCTCAACATGGTTTGTTATCTTCTAATTGATAAGCAGAGATATGGAGGAGCAAACTGTTTCAAACAACCCACAAATAAGACTGATCTTCCCAAGGGTGTTGAGGCTGGGGCAATTCAGCACCACAAATTGGCAATGATGATTAGATAGCCTGGGAGCACAGAGACCTTTTGTTGGAAAGAGGCAAGAAATAGATAGTAACATATCCGCATTTTGAGGGTGCTGTAGCCTATGGCGGTCTCCTCCATTGCTATGACAAGTTCCTGGAACCACTGGAGAGTGTGAGTATGAATGTGGGCCACATTTTAGCCAGTCTTCCTTTTTATGTGATTGCTAATAGCTGCGGGTAGGAATATGACCAGTTAGTCTTTTGTATCGGTGCGCAGGGTTGTGTTTTAAAGTTTTTGCAGTATGATTAGAAGCTTATGGACCTTATACTACAAAAGTGACAGCTAGCTGGTTCACTCAGAAGGGGAAAACTATAAACTCCTCCCCACAAAAAGCTTCTATTGGAGAAGGTGGTGTCCCCCTCAGCTAACCAGCTCAATTCCATTTTTTTTCTCAAATGTTTAAATTTTCTGTTCTCAACATTAAAAACTTAGCATTGCAGCAAACCCCTCTGTTCCTTACTATAGCTCAACCCAACATAAAACAGACATTTGAGAGACAAGAGACTATCTTTGGGCTCACGTACTCCAGCTCAAACACAGCGCAATAAACTAGAAATTACTCAGCCTGGGTTTCTTCCTTCATGTCGCCCAGACAACTGAAAGCTTAAGTGCCACAAATTCAACAAAGACTTGGAACTACTGAGGTTCTACATTTTGTGAAATAAGAATTTTGTAGCTGTTCATGGGTTGAACTTGAGGTTAATTCCATGCAGAGAAACACAATACACTATGAAAGCCAGAATGAAAGAATGAGTAGCTACTGAGGGTTGTCAGGTTTTCAGAAAATGCTCCACCTGTATTTTAGGCTATTTTTGCCATGTTGTGAGGACTGCTGAAAATGTAGATTGTCTTCTGGCATCCCTTCCTGAGTTACGCAGCTGTTGGATCCCAATGGGTCCACGATGCAGACCCAAGGACTTTTACTCAATCCTGCTAAGGTATTTTAGTTTAACTAAAAATAAACATTTGAAATAGTTATGAACTAGTAATGTAGAAACCAAAACAATAAACTAAATACTAATAAGAAAGGAAGAAACCAGTAAGAAGTGTGTGAAAGGAAAACAAAGAATTTAAGAATTTAAATGCTTGTGATAGTTTCTCTAAGGTGCCTCAATAACCTTGTAATATAAATAACCAAGGAAATAAATACTGTGGAGAGACAGGGCAGCGCCATGCTTTTTATAGCAAATTTGATATTGGGCTAGACTAATAAAGCAAATGGTTCCAAACTCTGATCTTTCTAATGCTATTTGAAATGCAGCACATCCGGGTAGAAGTACTTCACCCGCTCTGTGTCAGTAATAAACTGTTCTGAGGAGAGGAAAAATACCAGAATATTTCATTGAAAAATAGTATTTTGTAGTGGTCAGAATGTAACTTATAAACTTGGAAATGGATCAGGATTCTAGGAGCTAGTGGATTCCTGCTCTTAAAACAGCATTAGGTGTTTAAAGTCCAAGATGACTGATCATTGTCTAATACAAAGAATGCCTCTTGCAACACTGCAATCAATACTGCTTTAGCATTTCATCACTGGAAGTAAAGGACATTATAACTTGATACACATCAGTCTTTGTGCAATACTGTTTTTTACTTCACCACTGGTTTTAAAACTTAACAAAGCTAGATCTGTGTGCTTTGGAGAAATGTCAGCTTCACAGCTAGAGTTAGGGACAAAAAATATATATTCACTGCTATAATAACAATAGTTGTAGAGAAGCAGTTTAGAACAAATGTCTGTCTTGAATTGCTCACATTTTGCTTTCTTATTTGAACAGATGCTTTCCGTGCTTGATGTGAGTTCAGAGGTGAATCTCTTAGAACATGAATGAAATAAAATCTTTAGAACTGATGTTAAAGTTCTTTTTGAACACAGAAAAATTAAATTCAAGGTGGATTAATATAATTGTACAAAATTTTATCGAGGTGTTTCTACAAATGTCAAAATGTATGTCATACATAGATAGCATGGATAGGTGAATAGTTTTGGGAATGAGAGTGATTTTTTTGCCTCCATTAGTGACCTTTTATGATACTGTAAAGATTTCAAAGTTTACATATAATTTCAGCTATTTTGAATTTGCTAATTAAAATAATGCAGTGCCAGGATATTTTATGTTGTCTTATGCTAACGAGGCATCAGATTTGTATGACGTGGAATTTAATGGTTTAGTTGGGAAAGTCTGAACCGTACACGTTTTAAATTATGGCTTTGGTTAATATGAAGGAGAAATATTTGGTAAGTATACTTCAAATGGCTTGAGATAATGAAACAGTAAGGTACATGAGACATCTTGCCTCCCATTTGTTGAGTCTTCCTTCAATTCTAGTAATGCCTGCAATACCAATCTTGAGAAGTCAGAATTAAAAATCAGAGCTAGGTTGTCACCTAGTAAACCAGACTATTTGGAACACTACCACTTGTATGGAATACTTTATAGTTATGCAGAATTTGAACTGACTGTGCAGGATTAGATTATTTAAGTTGTTGGGGGCAGTAGTTAAGGTGAAGGAAATTCTATATGTTTCTGGAATTAGATTGTCTTAAATTCAGGCTGAAATACCTATTTTATGATTTCTTCTTGCAATTCTGTCCCCCAGGATATGATCTTTACTTCTTAACTGTGAAATTATTTTTAACAAAGTTTAACTGTATAGCGTCGAATACAAACTAAATATTGAATTGGGGTTCTTAAATGATTGGTTATGATAACTATCGATCAGATTCATATTTAAGAATATTCTGGGTTTTAATATTCCCATATCAGACTAACTTTAGTGGTGTATGCATTTTTGCTTAGTTCTGCTGTAGTAATGTAGAACAAAACTGAAGTTTTTGTTTCAGATGGTCTCGTTTAACACTGTGTGTTGCCTAAACGGGCTTTGTTTGTATTTGCTTGCAGGATCGCACAAGGACTTTTGACATGCATTCACTGGAGAACTCGCTAATTGACATAATGAGAGCTGAAAATGATTCACTGAAAGGTAAATTTAGAAAGAGACTATTTCCTGCAGTAAATAATTGGGAAGACATGCCTACTTAGAATAAGAAACTTCAGTTTGGGTTAGGAAAAGTAAAGTTACGTTGTGCACCTAATGCATGTCGGTCAGCTCGGGAAGGCCTCCTTTTTTCAGTTGTCTCTAGATGAAGCTATTGGAACACATGAGCACTTGAGAGTGTTTCGTCTTTATACAAAACAATGTGAAACACAAACATAAGCTGATCTTTTGTGTAAGTTGCCAGTGTTGTTTTTAATAGATACAATGTGTGTAGCCTGTAAAAATGATCAACTTCAGGAATCTTGCGGAGCTCAGTGAGACGTAACATTTTGCTTAATAGTGTTTTACTGCTGAAGTCACAGTTCTTTCTGTCTTGGGGAAGAATGAGGTTTAACTGTGTCATTTTGAGAAGAACACTGAGTATTTAATCATGATTTTTTTTTAGTTCTTTACCTCTCTTTTTATTGCTGCCTTGAATTGCAGAATTCTTTGTACCGTTAGGAAAGGAAAAGGGGGTTGGACTGACTTGCAGTTAGGATTTATCCTTTTTTTTTTTTTTTTTTTTCCCAAAGGTGATCTTTCTTTGAAAACACCTCAACTTACAAAATATCCAAAGCGTTGTCTACATATTTTATCTAAACCTGAATAGAAACTGCTTATGGTATACAATTCAGAAGTCTAGTTTCTTATTATTGTTCTGCATAATGAGTAATCTATTTCAGTTCGATGGTTACTTGTGTAAGTAAAAGTAGTCCAGCTCTTACTTATGCTCATTACCTAAGCATTCAATTTTGTTACCAGTCATGAGAACACTAAAAAACCACAAACCTGCATTTGTGGTTTCTGAAAGTGAATTTCTTTCGATATCAAGGCTTGTGGTGTTAAAGAAATTTGGCTTGTTTTCATAGTGATTCTTGCTCAGAAGACCAACCTTTGATAAACTGGCAATAACTTGAATGTGTTGCATTCACTGTGGTCTGAAATGCAGCTTGCGTTTCACATCTCCAGTACTGTGCAGCAATTCAGGGTGGTGAGAAACACCAAGAAATACACTTTCCTGTTGAAATTACAAGGGAGCTTGATGTAGATAAAAGTAATACCAAATGAATTAAACCCCCAAAACGCATTCCCCCCTTATGTAATGGAGGCCCAGCTTTTATTAATGACAAGTAGTAATAGCTTTCATTTGTTTGTTTTATATGCTGTCTGGCAGCATCCTATGCCCCCAGCATTGTGTATTGAACCAAGAATTGGGTGCCCTTCCTTGACTGCAGCACCAGGGATTTGCCCTGAGACCTTCTATTCAACTGTCAGGCAGGCCTAACCCAAGTTTTAGCTGCTGAAATCTGGCAAGATAACAACCCAAGGTGACATGGCTGTAGAACAAATAAAATTTCCCTTTATATTTGAATTTAACAAATTCAGGTTCATATGTATTTATATTCAGCAACTAAAGAAGGGTACTGCTGTAACAGCGGTATGATTTTTAGTTTAAATGCTTTGAAAAGATTCTTTGCGATTGAAATGTTTGGGGTTTTTTGAGTGCTTAGCATGTTTTAAGAATGATAGAATAAGTGTGTCAGCAAAGAATATGTGTAGTTCTGATACACGTTAATTCCTGCTTGAGCTTGACTGTTAATCCCCTCTCTGCAGAGTCATCTATGGCTTGTCTAAAATTTTTGTGTGTGTTGTATCATACTGATCAAAACACAGTAATATCAATCAAGTATTGTTCTGGGAATTACTTCTTAAGATTTTTATAAATTTTCTGTTTCATGGTTAATAGTTATAAAACCGTAAACAAAAAGCCTCAAAACTGAGATGAAAAATTTAAGTGATCTTATGTGAAACACTCATTATGAAGTCTCATTTTTCAAGGATTTCCTCAGCAAAAACATTATTTGCTTATAGTGAAATATGCAGCACACTGAATTTGACTGCTGCTTGTCTGGCGTAGCATACAGTAACTTAGTTGCTGTAATATACTTAGGAACGGATCTTTATTCAAACTATCGTCTACCATGTTGTGGTAAAGCTGCAGTGATAGTCTGTAAGTAGGGCGGGATTTGTAAGAAGAGGAAATACCTTTCGTTAAACCAACTGATACAGCTGGAAAAAAATTGTAACTTGCTGGTACAAAACATATTTCAAGTGAAGTCTGAAGAAGGGCTCGTGATTACAAGCCTGTTGTGGGTTTTTTCCCATCTGTATGAGTTGGTGTATGATTATTTCTTAACACAGAGTCTGTCTCCTGTTTTCACTTTTCTCTTCTTGCCTTATCTTTATTTAAACTGCTTGAAAGGAATCTTTAAAAACTTTGGATCTAGAAATCTTAAAATTTGACAAATTATGTTTGTCAGTTCAAATCTTCCTTGCCATTTCAAACACCTGCAGTTAAATAAGCAGATCCATAAGAAGTTTTTCATTTTGCATTTTAAACGGATTAATCAGTGCATACAGTGCTTTTAAACTAAAGTTGGATACTCTCAGAAAGGAAAAGCTTCTGGGTTTGAGTCTTTAAAAATAGCCTGGGCAAGACACTAATAAAACATACTGTAGAGAGCAATCTCAGAACGGCATGGAAATAATTTAGATGATCTAATAGGTCTCACTGCTATCTTGTGAGTCTTTGAGAGACTTTAATATTGACTCAATGAGTTCAGTATGTAACACTCACACCACCCCCTTTCATATTGTAATGAATTTCAAGAGAAGGAGGTACTTATGTTAAAATATACTTTCAAAACAACTTAAAGAGTATAGACATGATAATTGATACCAGTCATAGTTTGGAACCTGCTGCCTCTTGGAAATAATTTCTGTCTTTAAATGGTATGTTTAGAGCAGCAGGTTTTGGATCCTGTAATAAAATTGTAACTAGGAATTCTTCAAAATTTAACAAAATCCATTCACAGTGTGTACTTCATGACTGAGGTGGTTATGCTGTGCTAGCCTTGGAGTCGTTTAGGACAGTAATAATTATGTTCTTCGGTTGTCTTGCTATATGAAATAGTGTTTCCTGCTTGAGGTTCAAAGGTGAATCTTAAGTATCATTGATTCAGTACATTCAATATTACCTTTTCATGCTTTTGATAGGCATTTTACCATATTTTCCTTCTTTTTAAGGTATATTTTTATCCCTGCTCAAATCCTCTTCCTTTGCTGAGCAGCTGCCATTTCAATATGTTATTTTTATCCACACGAGTGAGTGTGCTGCATGCTGCATAGCCAATGACAGCCTGCAGAAGCCTTTCCCTGGAGACTAATTGCATCTTCTTTACCATGTATTCGGCCTTCGTGAGCTGAGCCTGGGATCCAGAGACTGATTTTTGAATCTGGGTCTTCCAGATGGCAATTTAAGCATTACTGTAATAGTAGTAGATTGACTAAATATTTCCTTGTTAAGTGACACTGAAATGTCTTTAAATACTTTATAACCACAGACAGTTTTATTACTGAAATATCCCGTGGTTCAGTTCAGAATATAAGGTTATTGCCTGGAAATTATGCAAGGTGAAATGGATTAAAGAAGCAGGCCAGTACATCTGCTTCTAGCACTGCAAAGCATTCCTGTAAAATTTGGGTGCGAATAGCTCAGTATCTGCATGAACGCTACGAGTGTGAAATAGTCTCTAAAGACTTAAACATGCACAAAAAGGAAAGTTTTAGAAGTAGTGTAAGGTCAGAGTATACGTACAGAACTGGGAGAGAGAGCCGAATGGCAGCTCTAAACTTTAGAGATCGAAAGCCAGAATGATGAGAACTGGCACCATTCAGGATTTCTCCAAGCGAGCGGATATACCTATCTGTATTTTTAAAACAATCATCAGCCCCTTAATATTGATCTGAAAAACTATTTCAGATGTGAAGAAAGTAGGTAAACCTTATGAAGTGTTGTTCTTGGATGAAAGGGATCAACATAGTTTTCACAGCATTTTCTGAATATCCGATAAGAAACTGAACTAGTTGTTTCATTTCTAGCTGTATGGATTATGCAACATGTTCATATTAATTGAGTAGAATGGGCCATTTGGTTTCCCGTATGATCCAGAAAATTAATGAGAATCTGGTGAGAATCAGTCCCAACTTTTGCCAAGGCCTGAGTAACAAAGGCTACAATTCTTTTTAGGGAAGTGGTCCTTTATATATGCACAGGACAAAATCTGAGCTATTTTAAAATGTAAAATAATAGCTTTTGAGTTTTTGCTTAAATTTTAAAACCATCTTTGTTTTCATAGCAATGAGGAATGCTTGAGGTTGGTGGCTAAGATCAACCTTCCTTCCCTACTCTTGGTCTGTCCAAAGAGTTACATGATCTAGTTACTGAATTCTGAAAGTCAAAGGCCTCTGGCAAATGTGTACATCTGTACGGATGCTGCAGTCATCTTTGTGCCTCTGCTGCTTCTTGTACGTGAGCGAGCTTTCACAGGGGAACCAAGGTGGTCGTACCTCAGACTCCTGCGAGGAGCGTCAGTGACCGATCTCTTCTGTGTGCCTTGTCTCAGAACAATCCTACCTAAGGATTACTCCTTTGCAACTTTTTAATGTATGCAATTTAGGAGAAAATGCACGAAACCTTTTGCTTCTACTGCACTGGGCTGTAGACAGTTTTTTTTGTAGACGATTAAGGCTTGCCGTAATTGTCTTTGGAAACTGTTGGTGAATTACTTTGTTGAACGTTTCCTACTCAGGATCTTCTTGACTTTTACCTCCTTTGCAGTAACCAGGAAAGGCTAATGGGATTTTCAGACTTGGGTGCATGTTAATTAGGAGGAAAACCAATTGTCTTACTCTCTCAAAATACTGCTGAACTGGGTCTAACAGCAATAAACTACCAACCCACGCTGATGGAGCTGTGATGGGGGAAACGCAGTCCGTGTGCATTTCATTTGAAATCAGCGGCTCCCATTCCTGGTGCAAGCCACTATTTTCAGTCGGTCAGAGTAGAAATACTGTGACTGCTATTAACAAGTAGGGGCATGCTTTTTTTCCAAACGCAGCTAATATTCAAAATTTTGGGGCAATGGTCAGTATTTTAATTTTTTAGTCTTTTGGCATGCTTTTTTTCCCCCAGTTCCTCTCTTGGCAATTGAAGTGTTTGTTTATCCCTACCTTTCCAATATTTGGGGTTTATCAGAGCCGTTGTTTAGAAACAGCCAACAATCTAGTAAGAAAATGGCATCACCTGGGCAACAGTAGGGAACAGAAGTCTTCTGTTAATAAATACTGACACGAGACCATAGACTGGATTCTAACCTTACATAGAAGTAATCCCAACCATACATAATATATGATTTTAGATTCATTGGACGTAATATAATAAACTTCCAGCTTTCTCATTTAAATTGACATACATTTGGTTTTGCGGCTGGAACGAAACGCTTCTTTGTAAGAGATGCTTCATTTGATGAGGCTTAGAAAGGCAAAACCTGATTTGGAAGAAGAAAAAGAATCACGCCTCAAGCTTGCCAAAGGTCCGAGGAGTCGAGCCCGGCTGATACAGGGCGAGACATCAGACCCCCCCCCGCCCCGAATTCCTGCCGTGCGTGTTCCTGACGGTCCTTCCGCGCTGCCGGAGCCGCAGTCGGCAGCCTCACCTGGCACTACCAAATACCCCGACGTGGAGGTGAGCGCCTTTTTCATTTCAGGCGGGGGCGAAGAGAATTACTTTTTTTGTTTTTTTTTTAAAGTGGCAGCCCGCTGAAACATAGATAGAAACACTGGCGTTTAAAAGCCAGCCCGCTCCGCGCGGCCGAGCTCTGGTTTAGAGGGGGCCCTCCGAGAGGAGGGGGTGTAGCGACCCCCCCGCGGTCGTTGCCTGCGTGGACTCTGCCGAACGCCGCCTCGGTGCCCCTTGGGCGGCGGTTCCGGGAGCGGCCGGCCCCGCGCGACCTGCGCCGGCGGGGAGGGGTTCGGCGCCCTGAGGTACCGCTGCTCGCCCCGGCGGTGGGTCGGCGCCCTGAGGTACCGCTGCTCGCCCCGGCGGTGGGTTGGCGCCGTGAGGTACCGCTGCTCGCCCCGGGGGTGGGTCGGCGCTGTGAGGTACCGCTGCTCGCCCCGGGGGTGGGTCGGGCAGGGCTGTGCTCGGCGGTGGGCCGCGGCGGGCACTGCTCCGGAACTGTGGCCGAACCTCTGCTGTGTTTTCAGGCTGGTGCGAGCTGACGGGACTTCTGGTGCAGGTGGTGGTGGCGTGTGGGGGAATATCGTAGAGCGTTACCTTCAGTGGCAGGTTCCAGTGACTTTGGAGCGTGCTCTTCTTGGAGCTCTGCTTTAAAGGTCACCGTCTGTGGTGTTCTTCCTGAGGGCAGTTTGAAGCCTGCGTGCTCCTTTCGGTTTGTGTAATACCGGTATTAAGCAACAATGGAGACTTTTAATATGGCTGTATTCTTAAAGACACAAGCAGGCCTCTCTCTGCCCCCCTGCCCACCCCTATAACTGAGGCTTCTGAGTCCTCACCAACAAAACCCACAGGCCCGTCAGCAGTGCAGGTGCACGGGGCGTGGGTTATTTGTGCAGCAAGAGGAAGAACATGGGTGTATACAGGGTATTTTTGACACTTAAAGCTTTGAAACTAGACTGGTTGCTAGGTTATCGAATGATTGCCTGGTTTTGTGGCACTGTATAAGAAAACGCAGTCAATTTAAAAAAAGGTTTTTAATTTATAGCGGTCTGGAATTGGCAGCGTGTAGGCAGATGTAAATGGAACGAGAATTTGCCTGTTCTTTGGACTGGAACACAGGTTGCCCTGAGGCAAAGGTAGAGTGTAACTTAGGTTAAGACTTTTGAGATTATTATTTTTTTTCCTGGTTATTCCTTGACTTTGGCACCTCAGTCTTCTGTTATCAACTGTAAAAAGCCAAGTCCCATTTATACTACCTCAGAAAACATTGTGCATTACCTAATAAATAATATAAACCATTTGTATCCGCGTACACTGATGTACGTGGTTTAAAACATAAAGCGGTAGTTAAGTTACTGCTGGCTGTTTTACTGTTTGCTGCAAATTCTCTTATTATGATGAAAACTGCAAAAATCCCAGGACAGGGATGCACCATTTAAGATGGTATAGTAAACGTTTTGCAATCATCTGGAATAATTTGGGAAATTATAGCACAGTCCAAGTTATGTACTGAAATATAGTAGTTTAGTATTTGTTTTCAATGGTGGAAAACATCAGTTGGAAGAGGTGAATTACTGTTGACAGTGAATTAATTCCCTTGGATTTATTGATAATCTTAATTTTAAGTGTGTGGCAAGTAGTTTGTAGGTTATGGTACTAATCAGAGTTTGGGGAATTTTTCAAAATGTTGACATTTATGTGTCTTTGGAACTGCATTCAGTACTTGAGTTTGACTAATGTTAAATATAGTACTGGAAGAAAATAAGGCAAGAAAACAGATGCTGTTGATTACCTATACTGGTACTAATTTTACACAAGAATTACCGAGTAGTTTAAACTCTCTGATAATACCTGCTTTTTTATAGAAATACAGGTCTTGATAATGCAGATGTCAAACAACTAGATGTTTATACTTGACTACTGCAAGATTTTGAGGTAGGGTATTTAATTCAGCTGAGGAAGAGCAACACCTTGATTTATGCTATCTGTCTAAAATGGAGCCACTGAGCAATAAGCTAGAGGGTATTAATGTAATCACCCTTTGAGGCCAGGAAATTCCTTCCCCTGCCACCACAGAGCAGTACAAATATCCCAGGGTTTTCTGATCCTGGTCCAACTTTGAAATCAGTGTTAGGATTCCTGTTAACTTCATTGGAGTATGAGACCTACCTTTTTTTTTTGTCAAATCTTGAAACATTTCACATATGCCCCTTGCCATGCAATCCCATCTCTAGAGTCTGTATGGAAAATTAAATGCCTTTCATGCTCCTTAGACAAGATATTTCCTAGGAATGCATGTGCTGCAAATGATGTGGCAGTTAGAGATTTTTAAAACACACCAAAACACTGAAATACTGCTAAAAATTTTCATGTCTAAATCGGTGATTTGATCTTCAAAAGTGTTACAGCCAACAAAGTTATGCTGAATTCCATGACAGCAGCCTTGCTAATCTGATTAAAACCTTTCTAAGATTCTCTTGGTTTCTTTTTTATATTTTTGTCTTTGTTAAATTAATTCCATCTCTTTTTTAAAAAGTGTGTTTAATCTTATGCCTTGTTTAATATCACTGTCCACCAAGTGTTTTGTTGGTTTTTTTTGTTTTGTTTTTTTTTTTTTCTGAATTCTTGCTTTGATAATCTCTGACCATTCTGGATCATCTTCAAAGCAGCCTTTAATTTGGAGCTGTATTCTGTGAGTAGTGTCTGTTCCTTGTTTTAGAAGACAGAGCTTGCCCGCCTCCCTTCCCAAACTGCTGAAACTTACCTGTCTTTCGTCTTTTTGCTGTGTTCACTTTTTTCCTTGATGTTGAATTGTTAGCTCTTTTGGGTCTTCTGTGAGCCACATTTTGCATACTCTCTACCATCATGTTTATCAGGCTAGAAATGCCATGAAGGGAGCAGAAAGAAAAGCCTGAAGTGCTTTTCTTAAACCTGGAGATAAAGAAGTGGGAGGTATAATGAGAATGGGGCTGAGTTTTGAGGAAAGGTGACACATGAGGTATAAGTGTAAAGGGGAAGAAGCTCCTAGGGATGTCACACAGAAACACTTTTTAATAGTGGGCAGTCTTTGCATATACCCAAGAGTAACTATGTGGCAGCCTGAAACCTGATCTTTGCATCAGTTACTTAAGGTATTTTGAGAAAGAATTGTGATGCATATAGAATTTGTGTATTCGATGTCTACTTATTTTAATTCAGCATTAAGTAGAATGATGAGAACTATTGATGAGGTGAATCTGAAAATAAATCTTACAGTACATTTATCCGTACATGTCTTAACGTGTTGTTTGTTGGAATGCAGATTGGTTAGCTGTGTTGCTAGTGTGTTGGTTTTTGGTTTTGGGTTGGTTTTGTTTTTTTTTTTTCACTATATGTTGATAGTTGGACTTTCAGGTGAGTGGAGCAGTCACATGCTGTCTCTAGATCCGCTAATTGTCAAGTGTTGAATTCAGAGATGCGGGGAGAGGTATTCTTTCAGCTTTACTTAGAAATTCTATTAACAAGAATCCCAGCTCAGCAGTCAGATTGGATAAGTATGAGTAAAGGATAAATTTTGTCTATGGAATGTGGGGATACTTGTGATAGATAAAATCAAATATATAAGCCAATTAATAATACATTAATAAATTCACAGTAATTTATAGTAATGTTACATACAAATCTTCACATTGTCATTAGTGTTAGTGCACAAATGATGAGGGACATGCGGTAGCTTTCTGAAGGCATTCTAAAGAATGTCCTGGTTGTTCATGCGCCATTTTAAATTGTTATAATAAATAGTGTTGGTGTCTGGTCCTGTGTACCATTTTGAATCTAGGCAGAGGAAATGAAGTGCTGACTCTTTTAAAATACAGTTTTCTGTTTCTCTTCCCATTTGGATTGGGTGTGGGGAAGTATATCGTACAGTTTTTTCACATATATTGCTGGAAAAATTAGTGTCTTATGCTGTTTACTGTAAAAATGAAAAATAGGGAAATGTTATGCTGCAGAGACTTGAGGGTGCTTGATGTTGACTTGCTTGTGTTACTATTTCCTTATTGTTTGGGAGTGAGGTAAGAGGATGCTTAAAAAAGGAACAAAGCCCTCACGTTGTATTCCAGGCTGTCTTGTGGTCATTCCTTCCACAGACAAAAATAAATTGCTTTGAACCTATTATTGTACTTAAGGAACTCTGTTTTTAAATCTTGCAGCATGTCAGTATATGCCAGCATAAATCCAGCTCTTGCAAGTCACATGCAGGAACTGCATTTCAGGTTATTCATTAAAATATGGGTGGAATTCATGGTATAGGTATGATGGTATAGGCAGATACCAGCATCTCTTGAGGAGAATTGCTGTGTATAAAGAATCCAGGAACACAGTGCATCTGAACTATGACTGCAAATGGGGGGTTTGTGAAGTTTTTGCACCTTTTCCATATGTTTTCATAAGTTGTTCAGTAAATTCTGTAATAGGTTCAATAAATTGTTCTTCTCACAAAGTAAATTCTGTCTAGCAATTTTTAGCATATGACATCCCATTCTTTCCTTTCCTCCTGTCAGAAAGTCCATCATTAGTATGTATTTTGGAATTTCCTGAAGTTACACATTTTGAAGTAGTTCTGTGGCTGAGAACCTCGTTTGCTCTTTGCTGGCAAAGCTGTGTAATGCTTGTCCTTCTCCCAGTTGCAAACTCTGCCTTTAATTTTTTACTTTTAAAGTGAATATAGTAATAGTTTAAGTGTTCAAAAGATGAATGCTGCCAATTATTCCATATCATAAACTGGAAGATGTATTGAGGGAAAAGACTGGATGTTTTTGTAACTTCTTGTCTGTTCTCCAGAAGTCATACGTTAATATGAAATAAAGCTCAGTGCCGCCAGCAGTAGGTAGGGTGCCTACTTTTCTGAAATACATGTGTAATTCCAACTAACATCCAGTATCCATCAGAGGGTTGTGGTCCATGATTTGCTTTTCTGCTTTTGGTTTCTTACCTCTGACCCTATGGGGGTTCCTGGAGGAGAGGGGAGAGTTATATCCAAATATGTATGATATTTAAGGGTTCCACTTAAATTGATTTGCAGTAACCCAGTATAAATTAATTGGAATTATGGAAAAAAATACTGATAACTTGTAGACAAAGCTGTAACTATGTTTAGGATTTGTAGCAGGTTTGTTTAGGAGAAGATTTCTCTGTATTCTTCTGTTTGATAGTGAAGAAAACTTCAAAGTTAGCTTTGAAGTTTCTGTATTTTTGAGAGGAGTGAGACTGGATTTGGTATGCCACTGTTAATGAGTAGTTAAGTGGTTGTTGAAATGTATGAAAGGTATCTCTTGTTGTTCAGTGCGTGTGGCACTGCGTTAGTCTGGCAGACTACCTGAGAGCGTCAGCAGTAAAGGAATAATAATGGTGGTAGTTTTTAAAGCTCTCGCACAAACCGAACTGCAGTGTTTTCATAGGTACCCTAGGTACCCCTTCCTGCACCCACCCCCACCCCCCTTCAGACTTACGCTTGAATAGCATGCTGGAAGCATGTCCAGAACTTTTTGTCTCAGTTGCCCAATCTGGGAGTTAGCTTGAGCTTCTCACAAAGGGGGATTTAAACCAGTGCTGGGCTGGGCTGGTTGAATTGGAAGCACGGGTGCCTTTCTGCCCTGGGTCTTGCAGTGGCAGTGTCTCGGTACCTCTACAGCTGGGTTTGTGCAGAGTGCATGCGAATGACAGCCATTAGTTGTTTTTTTCCCACAAAGATTATTCTTTTCTGAATATAACTGCACAATCTCTTCAGTGAGGCAGTTTTGCTTTAGGCAGATTAAAGTCCTAAAAACTTGGAGCTCATTGCACAAGCCCTGGAAACAGTAGCTTTCACTTTCACTGTTCCTCAGCTTCTCTCCCCCTCCACCCCCCGGTTATTTGATGTATAAAGTTGTCAACAATTGAACTATTAGAAGTTACTATGCTGATGATCTGCTTTGTGCCATACAGTCAGATTCTACCTTTTTACCATGTGAACCCAAATAATTCAACATAATCACAGGTAAAATAGTGTTACCATCAGAAGAGCCACAGCTTTTATGGGTAGATTCTCTTCGGGGTTTTAGAAGAAAAGAAACCTGTTTGCTTTTTGTATGTTGGTTGTGTTTTGTGACAGTGACCCAGAATTTAAAATGAAAGATTGTAGTCAGACCTGTACGTGAATGCTACAGAGTACCAGAAACTTCATTTCGTTAGTGTTTTCAACAGAAGGAATGGATAAATACTTGTCTTCAGGCATCTAGCTTTACTTGAAATAAAGCATAATACTTGCATCTACAATAGTACTCTTATTTTTCAGCATTTGTTTGGACATTTTGGACATAAACTAGCACTGTGTTTCTCATCATGTCCTTTTTTGTTTTACATTGTGCTGCTTTAAAAATAAATTAGGAGGAAAAAATGCAGGTTTTTGGCATCTCTGCCACTTAATTTTGCAGAATTGGTACTTCCAAAGGTGTTAATCCTTGATTTTACTGTGCAGCCAAATGTAGTCTACTTTTCTAGTTTTGTGCTGACTTTGACATTGCTAAAAGTGTGACAAATATACATTTTCCAGATGTGTATATATAGAGGTGTTTAATTTTTGCAAGATTGTCTTAGATTAAGAAAATACTATTTGAATGTTTTTCTTTCTTTGATGTTTGGTAGTGTTTGAAATCCACGAAATAGGGAATCTCTCATACTCCTTTTTAGTAGCTTATTTTTGAAAACAAATTCTAAACCAGGGATCTCTGACATTATCATAAAGATGGCTGTGACTATAAGATGCAAAGTTCTGACGTGGAGTATGTTTACTGTTGGTGTAGATTTGTTAAAATTTTGATGAATGTATTCTGTATTGACAGAATTTATGCTGGGTCAGGTATCACGTGCCTGTGCCACTCTACCATCCATCGGCTGTTGTTCCACAGTCAACAGATCATGTGCTTGGGATAATTTGACAGAAATGAGATATGTGCTTGAATTGGGCAAAATTTTTTGCACACATGCACATGTTTTATGTTAACGATCATGGAACTGTAGCCTAATCCTTTTGTCCTTAATATTTTAGAACTAAAATCAAGGAATGCATAAAACCCAGTACTTTTTTGCCTGCCATGCAGCAGTTCATGACACTATCTGCTTTCCTACTGGAAATGTCATCTGAGACTTAAGTTGTAAGGAAGAAATACCTTTGTGTATAGTACATATAGGTAGATATGATTTTTATGTTCTAATTTGAGAAGGTACATGTATACCTCTGAAAATACCTGCCTTGGTCTCTGAATTGCTTCTTCATATACAGAGATAATTTAAGCAAAGGTAGGTTAAATACAGATGTTCTTTATAATTTTCATTTTTCTGCTTTTGGTTCGGTTAAGGATATGATTAGATTCTTCACTAGTGAAATAGGGCTTGAGATGACCTTATAGAACTTCTTGTGAAATGTACTGTTGATACCTGTGGTAGAAACATGTGGTCCATGCATTACGTATGAAATGCATTGTGAAACATGAAGTGATGATAAAATCTAACTCTGAGTTATAATCAACCCTACCTGCCCTCAGGGAGTAGTAGGGAAAAAAAGGTAATAAAATAGTATAGTTCATATTTTAATGGCCCTGTGCACAGCATTGTCAATCTTGCTACAATTACAAAATACAGTTTAGTGTAATTTAGAAATAAGGATTTGCTGTTGGAATGGCAAAACCAGATTGTACTTCAGTTATTTTTCTGTAATTTAAAAATAAAACTCATGAGAGCATAAATATTTTCTATAATAGATTCAAGGATATCTAGCTCGCATTTAGAAATAATCCCATGAAACTTTGATACTTCTGTTTCTCTACAAGTCCTAAGTGAAACAGACGACAGACCAGCAGCAAATTACGTCCCTGCCTTCTTATTTAGGGGAAGAAAATGACTAGCAGAGTAAGACATTTCAGTGACAGCTTGAAACTCTGTGTTTGTGTGTTCATCATATTTGCCTTCCAGCATAAGAAACTGGCCACCTAGGACCATCTACAGGTAAAAGTTTTTTTAAATAATAGGAAAAGGTTTCAGTATAGTCTTAGAGAAAACCTTATTATCCCCCTTTTTTAAAAAATCCAGACTCTTACACTTTTCTCCATTTCTATAATATTTAACAAATAGCTGATGATGGTATAGAGGCTTTGTTTTCCCTTCTACTCTTTGCTGCTTTCGTTTGCAAGAGTTGTAGCCTGTTTCCCCCGTAGTAGTTCCCTCGTTTGTACCTCAGGTTCTGTCAATTTTTCCATCTAAAAATCAGCAGTTAAAATCATTACTTCATTCATGAAAGCTTATGAAATTGGGATCACTTCAGCAAAATCTTACTCAGCTTGAATATTTTTCCTAAAGCCTGTATAATTGGTGTAGAATATGAAAGAGTATATGCAAATTGACAGAAGTTTCCTAGCTTGCCTGGAGCTGGATGGTGTATGTAAAGCTGTCTCAGTGGTAGAGCTAATGCCTGGTGGAAGGGTGTGATTGGGTCTTACTTGTTCTCACAGTCAGGTTATGAAAAAGTCAACATGAATATCTATCCCTTTTAAAATTAAAAAATATTATTCTGGTAGGTTCAGTGATTAATGTGCATAGAAACCTGAAATTCCTTGGAACTCGCTGATGAAGCTAGTCTGGTTTGATCTTTGAGAGGAAGGAAATGAGAGCACATCATGACTAATGTAAAAGATCGCAGTGTGTTACTATATTGGCCTCTGTGCCAAGGTAAAGAACAGAATCCCTGCCTAGAGGAGCTCCTGGACTAAAGATGTGAATTAGGTACGGAACTGGACAGGTATTACATCAACCTAGACTTTGCATGCCTTAAAACAACTGTAGGAAGGTACAACCGTAATTTCACTTCGAGCATTCAGTTGCACTGTCCATTCCAGGGGTTTATGATGTTTATATTAATACTGACTATGGATGCTTGTATAATTCTCCTAGTTGTAATGTGGCCTTAGAAAGTTGGGATGACATTCACAGGAGATACAGATCTTCTTGCTTGCTGGTCCCTTTGCTTTAAACAGTTTGCTCTTGAGCTGACCCTTTTATGTAAATCTTCCACAGTTAATGGCACGAAATACACCTGAAATTGCTACCATCCTGCAGATTGGAAGGCAGCAAGAACCATTCAAGAGCATCAGGTGCTCAGCTTGGGCATGCTTTTTGCAGGACAAGCTTGTAGTAAGTTTGCGGTTTGAGTGATTTAGGAGTCCTGCATGCATTTTTCATGCTTCTTCAGCAGAATATCTTTGTCATTGGGAACTGTGTACTTTATACAGAATTGCATATGTGATTATGCACAACCTGCTGACAGTCTTTTTGGTGCTTCCTATAGAGAGAAGAAAGCTCCACACATTTGATTGGAGGTACGTTAGACACAAAAGATGTAATTAAAAAAAGAGAGAGGGAGGTGGACAGGAGCCCAGTAAGTGTCTCCAGTTAGGTGAAGACACAAAAATTTGACTGGGTTGCTTATTCATTAAGTTCCTTAAAATGAAAGACAGTAAAAGTAGCAGATGTTTGCAAAAGATCATTGGCTTTCTCTATGGCTTTACTTCTTACATAGAAAGGAGTGTTGCAGGGAGGACTGAGGTGACAAAATAATCAAAGCGACTGCTAATAGCATTTTAAATTTCAGACTGATTTTATTGGAAAAATATGTCTCCATAGGTTACTAATAAACAGTTGAACTGGTTGCGTAAACACTTCATATGTTTTAGGTTTTGTAACATATTTCTTGCTCAAGTATCTTGTGAGATTAGTAAATCTGTCCTAGGCCCTTTATGCAATTACCTGAAATGTTGAGGAAATGGGGAGAGGATAAATAGATTTGAGGAATCCAAACCAATGTTGTAGTTGTTTCATTTCTTAGCAGGGGATAGGCATGCATCCTGATCTTCAGAATTAAATCTTTATCTCTGGTTGGTAACAGCTACCTTAAGGCTTCATTTATGTTGCAGTTTAGCTAGGGTTCTCCCACAGCAAAGATTTCTCTTAATATGAAATTATGAAAGCCAGAGACAGAATTGGTAAATCACAGTTAGCCGTCTTCCTAGCCTGCCAAAAGAGCATTCTTTAGTTTCAATGTTGTGTATTACATTGTGTGAAATTAATGGCGTGTGATGAGCTCTGAATTCAATGAGTGGAGAAAGTTTATATCTGTGCTGTACTGGGTTAGTTATAAACTGTGGCTCCTGAGAAATGTTTTGAACTGTCAAATGTTTGTATTTTGTGGGTTAGGTGAAGCAAATGCAGAAAATAAGCAAATTAAGAAGGAAAAAAACCACCTTAGTATTTAATTCTCAAAACCTCTTTAGTGGTATTTGGCATTGGAAATACTTCCTAGCTGGTGGCTGAGCTTTTTTGTTGTTTTCCATAACTGGTAAAGGAGAAAAATCGTGTTGCCTTGAGTGACACAGGTGGTAAAGCAGTGAGGAGTCTGCTGACCTAAATTGTGGTCACAGATCCGCAGTGGGAATCGTATCTGTGCTGCATGCTTTGTTGCCAAGAATGGGTGTACCAAGTGAAGGGGTTTGTGTGGTTTTGTTAGTAATTTAGAAACCACAAGCAAGATTTTTATGGCTTTATAGGCAGAGCTGTTTTTGAAAGTGCTTGATATTTTCTAAAATGTGCAAAGGCTTCTGAGCTTTGTCAGAAATGCAGTGACACTGCTGATTGCTTTCCATGAAAGAAAAGTTCCTTAAAACTTTCTGCTTTGAGGACTATATGAGCATCTTGCGTTCTAAATTCAAAATTACCATGGAAAAATTATACTTGTAAAGGTCCTCAGCCTTTAAGATTCTCCCATAAAGCCAGTACTTGTGTGAACACCTGAGAATATGCTCCAGTCTGAAGACTAGGGCTTCGTTATTTTGTATTCTTGGTGTTAATTGTGAGTATCTCTATCAGCAAAAGATCAGAGAATTAAAATGATCTTACAGATGTTAAATAATCATGGAGTAAATTGGATTGATATGATTTTTATTTTGAAAGAGGAAATGACTCCTGTTTTGTTGTGGTTTACAAATATTTAAATGCTTAAACTAATTGTCAGCTCAATTCTGAATAAGGAAGCAAAATAAAATGCATGGTGTGGTCAGAGTTTCTCATAGTACTTGCCAGGAGAATCCAAGTTTTGGAAACAGTTGGCCTGCTTTCAGATGCAGATTTTAATGAGATTAAAAGAAAAAGAATGTGCAAGTTTGATTAGAAAATTTGGCCACATTCTGACAATGGGTCCTGGAAGTCAGCACAGAAAATGTGGTTGAATTGATTTGTTTTGGAACATGAAAACTAGGAAGCAGTGAGTAACTGTCGAATAATTACAGCAAAGTGTTCTAAGTTAGTATGAGAGAATCTATACTGTTTTACACAGACTGCAGGAGGTCTGAAAGGCAGTTTTAGTGGCCCAGATGTTTTCTCCTTGACTTTTAAGTTTTTCAGCTGGTTATCTGCCAGTAATAATTTAACCAAAGATTTTGTGGGTTGTGCAAATCTTTTATAGCAACCTAATTTCAAAACAGAAATTAACACAGTAGTCCTCTACTTTCCTTGTGTCAGGGCTTTTCCTACAGTTCAGATGAAGATCATTGTTAGCATATGCTTGAACAAGGTAGAGAGCATGGTGCATTGTAGAATGTGTCAGGAGACCTGGTGCATGAGAAAAGATCCATTTACTTACAGGCATACACCCAGCAGAGGATTAAGGAATAGATTTGAAAATAAATGCGCAAATTAAGAACTGAAGTTTTTTTCAAAGTCTTACTTTGTCAGCCTCATATCAACATGTTTTATTGATAAGTAACAGAGATGGTGCAAGGAAGCCATGGTATTGTGGGCGGTGGGGGAGGTCAGCTTGTGAACACCATTTTAAATGACCCAGAGTATGAAAAGGCTTGAGAATCACTGAGTTAGCATAAAGGCGATAAAACAAGGTCTTTTGGTCCTTATAACAATGATTGAAAGGCTGTTTTCTTTCTCATTTAACATGCAGCAAGGACATATGGGAGAAGGCGAGGTAACAATATTCCTATTTAATTTTCTAATGTTGACAATGTCTCATGGGAGAAATAACATTAAGTTGTTACTAGAGGGCAAAGTCCAAAATTTAAGATTATAAAGGATCAGTTTCACATAAGTTTACATAGACTGCATGCCATAAATAAACCTTTTAACTGAATTAGGTAGTACTCCACAGTAGAACTGTTGAGGCTGAAATGATCACAATCCTTACAGTGGACATCATCTGTATGATTTGTTACACTGGAGGGCTACGCTGCTGTGTTTGTGTGTATGTTATGAATGCCAATTCTGGAGAAGTTTATTTTGGTTCTTTTGGGTGCTGATGGTTTTCTCGATGCAGCATAGACTATAGTGAATATATGTCCTGGCCTGCTAGGTTAAAAAACCAGATCCTGCAAGCATGCATGTTGAATTATCTAACAGTAGTAATGCTGATGAACCTGAAAAGGTTGTTTAGGTATGGAGAGTTCCTCCCTTCCAATGATACCTGCAGGATTGGGGTCTTAAAGAGATGAAACAAATGGCATGTGCATTAGTTCATTAGGGGAAAACAAAATAACATTTAAGTCTGTATTACAATATTTTTATCCTAGTAGGAACCAGGTTTGCCTAGCTAAAGAAATAGGCCTGATTATAGTTGACTTTTATTTTAATTAAAGGTGTACAAAGATTCTAGAAATTTCAAATAAAGAAAGATGACCAAGCCTTCCTTTTTTTTTTTTTTTTTTATTTGTATAAACTCTGTGGACTGTGGATTTTATTGTATTTTTTTCTTTGAACTTGTTAACTGTTTGATTTTTGCATGGAAAATGCCTGGATATTGGAACTGGTCAAATTTTCTGTTTTCAAGATGTTTTCTTTTTTTAAAATCAATTTATTTCAAAGGAGGGAAGCCAGAGCAGGATAAATTAACCTCACCAATACATTGCTGTGGTAGATTGTAATGAATTCTGAAAAAGCAGACATTGTATATCACATCATAGGCAAAAGGAAGTATATCCTAAAAATTGTAGCAAACTTCATTTATTTGCTCACTGACCCTATATATATTTATTTATTCCTAAAATGTTCCTTAAATGAGTAGAAGTCTGTTCAGTTTGTTGTCTAGATGTTGAATACTGTAACTAAAGGGTGAATTCATGGGAGAGATCAGCTTGTGTGCTCTATTTATGATATTATACAGTTGCATTTATAAATAAAAGAATCTTATTTAAAAGTAATAAATATTATTAAGGAAATCTATGAAAAGGGTTATCATAGAAGAATATTGGGCTGTGAGGGGAAGCATGCTTACAACATTTTCTGTTAGAGTGAGTCCATTAACGAAACTCTGTTGTAACATCTAAGTAAACTTGCTTCTAGGAATGACACAGTATTGCCTAGTTTTCAGTCTTCATTTGCAGTAAATTACAGTGGGTCTTTCTGTTTTTATCAGGATATTTTTGTTATTTACAAGTGGGTGGTTTATGATATGTTTTGGTATCAGGTAATTTAAATGTGTAATATATTTAGCTGGTAGAATTCTTGTTTTCCCATCTGCACTATGAAATTGTATCTACTCATTGTAAGAAGCTGTTCACTGAAAAATGGTATATACGGCATAGGTTTTAGTGATGTCTGCTATTGAGAGAGTCCCAGAGAGAAATTTGGCTTCTATTATCTTCTTTTTTTACACCTTTTGAAAAGAAATCTAATTGGAAACACAAATTATTATGGAAAATAGTCAACTTGAGCATCCATTAGAAGTACTGTTTTGTTTCAGATTTTCATTAGTTGTAGTGCACTTATGAAGAAGGTAGCAACCTTGTCTCTGAAAGAATGCATTTGAGTTACTGAATGGTTTTGAAAACTATAAGGGTCATACGAAATTGAGAACTTAACTGCTCATTAAAAGGGAAGACTGCAAACAGTTCTACTGCTAATGCAACAACTAGTGCATTTTTAAAAATTACTTAAACAATGTGTGCTTTGTTCTGTTAGTATGTTTTTTTTCCCTTCTTTTTTTTTTTAACCCCCTCTTCAGGTCAGTCTTCACTGTTTCCAATGGAAGACGGGTTCTTGGATGATGGACGTGGGGATCAGACTCTTCACAGTGGTTTAGGATCACCTCACTGCTTCTCCCATCAGAATGGAGAAAGAGTGGAACGGTATTCCCGTAAAGTCTTTGTCGGCGGACTGCCACCAGATATTGATGAAGGTACACCCAGAAAATCTTATCCAGAAAAGCTCCTTCTGGCTTAATGACAAAACTGTGATGTGAAACCTTTTGTCTGTTAGCTAACGAATGATTGTTTTCCAAACTCTACAGAAAGGCTGTGATATGTAAATGTGTCTTTGCATATTACCACTTTCAGTCCATGGCAGACGTGAGATAATTCAAACTAGTTTAGGCTGTAGCATTGTTCTGCTGTTGAAGAACAAAATCATACGTTAACAACACATTTAACTGACTTCTACGGTATAAAAATTATAAAAAAGGCATAGTGGTGCAAAAATAAACAAGTAAGTACCACCTGTTGAAACTCATAAATACATTGCAATAATTTTATAGGTGCCAGAAGCCAGTAGTAGGAAAAGTACGTCTGGTGGTTTTATATAGTTTGTATAGCATAGTAAGTCCTAAGTATTTATTTGGATGGTCATGTGTAGTTCTCAGAGGTTGTTTTCAGCAACGATTGTGTCCTGCGGTAGCTTCTAATGTGTGCGTGGTGAGGACTCATACAGGAATGAATCTGTGCAGAGGCAGTTGCATACAGTGAGGAATCAGGAATCTGTGGTGGGTCCATCATACAGACAAAGGTGACAGAACACTGCAGTTGTTATTTTAAAAACAATAAAAATACGTCTATAACATGCACAAATCTAGTGACGCTTCATTTCACCAGAGTTCTGTATTCTGTGTGTATGAGTGTGCTGGGATAGTGGTTAAAAGAACTACAGCAACTGTAAATGCAAGAAGTCGCTTTTTCTTAATCACAGAATCATTTTAATACCCACTTTTTCTGTCAGGGAGAGTGATTGTAATGCACTGCAGTGTGTACTACTGTGACGTGACAACCTGACTTTCATGTCAAACATAAGAGCTACTTTATTATTAAAAGGTCAAATATAACATGATGTTTACAAGTGGAAAATGATCTTATAGTCTCTCCTTTGTTGTTGTTGGGGTTTTGTTTGTTTTTTAACTTTGTCACCTTTGTGGTTTTAAAAGCAGATAATAACATGAATAGTTTGGTCTCTGTGGACCCTAGTTACTGAAGAATAGGACCTTTTCTAAACGTGTGCTAGGAGAGTAGCTTGAATTTTTTGGTTGCTTCTTTCAGCGCTCTTTCTGTTAAATGCACAAGTGTGAATTAGAATAAGGAGTATATGATTTAAAATCTACATGAGAGCTGAATTTTTGAGGTTTTTCTGATCCTGTTTCTAGAAAGCATTTTATGTATGTGCTTTGACATTAAATTTGTGTTAAGTTGCTATTTCATGAGCTGTGTCATCAAAGAGTGTAAACAAACTGAAAAACACATAATTAGTAACACCTTCTCAGATTTTTTACCAAATTTGAGGGTGGGGAAAGTCCTCTAAATCGTGTATTAGGAACCCCCAACAGCATGCTAGTATGGAAAGCCCTGTAATACCGCAAACAGAATACAGCTGAGCATTGTGCCAATTTAGATGATGCTCTAGCAATGTGAAGTTTGTTCTTTTTGTTTCAGTTTTTTTAATGAAAAATTCTTGTCCAGAGAAACTTTAACTAGCAGTGGTTCAAGTGTGTTTGTGGAGAAGGAAAAGGGAATAATCACTCAATTTCAAGAATAGAATTGCAACTGGAAGACTTCTGTGGGACTAGCATATGCAAATTTATACCAGTAGGTTGAGGTCAAAGGCAGAATTGAAATGGATGCAAGAATTGCTTCTTGATACAGTTATATGTTCTTGCCATCTCTCCTATAAAATTACATAACTATGTCCTGCAAGTTTACTCTGTTAGTTTGAGGTCGAGCTCAGATAGTGTTTGCACATGTGGCACTGGCGTGTGATATGAACAGGCATGGCTGGGTCTTGTGATAGTCCCTTTGTTTTTTTCCAGTCTTTCTGTAATTAGAAAGCATATTGGCAGAGTTGATTGCTTATTAGCAAATCAGCAAATTGTCTCTAAACTCTTTGTGGGAAAATAGTTGAAGCTGGGTTATGATAGTTGTATGTATGCAGTGACTCCATTTCTGCGAATTAGTAGGTTATGAGCTTTTATTGATAATCATCAGTAGAAAGAAAAGCTTGGTCTTTGACCTGTCTTGTTTTCTAATGTGTGTTCTGACTTGTCATAAAGATTCCCCATCAGCTACTAAGCATTGCTATGAGCTGCTGAACCTTTAGGGTCACAGAATGTTTATTTATAGGATGAAGCTGCCTGAAATCAGTGTTCTTCAAATGTCTTCCATTCAATTTATTTTAATTTCAATTCATGCCTTTTCCTTTCTCTCTTTACAGATGAGATCACTGCTAGTTTTCGTCGCTTTGGACCTTTGATTGTAGACTGGCCACACAAGGCAGAAAGCAAATCTTATTTTCCTCCTAAAGGTAAATACCTGATAATCAATAACACATGAGCATTTTAGAATCATTTTTCTTGATGAGACTCCATTTTAGACAAGATTTTTGAGACAATGACCCTATGTTTAGGGGAAAAATGTTGAATCCCTGGGATTGTTATAAACTGGTGGAATTTAGAATGTGGCTTTGCAGTTATTCTGCACTAAAAGAATTCTTCCTTAACTTCCTGTTTTTACTTTATTCCCTTTTCCTTTTCTACCCCTCTTCATTTTTGTAATACTAGTCGAGACTAGTCCTCTTTAAGGGGGCTAAATGCCCTCCACAGAAGCTGGGAAGGATTTGTACCTTATATTAACAACCATCCTGGCAGGTTTTCCTCTACAGCTGTGGCTTTTGTCCAGTTCGTACTGCTGGCTTATCCTTTTCAAAGGAAATGGGGAGAGAGTGTGCTGATCAGCAAGGTCCCTGCTTTCCTTCGTGTCTCTGCAGAGGACTTGCAGGAGGCTGGGTTGGAAATGTGTGAGAGCATCTAAAAGTTTATCCCTTACTGTATGGTAGCATGATGACATGGTGCCAAGGATAATTCTGGATTAAGTTATTATCCTATAGGCAGACAGACAAAAGTAGTTAAGTGTTTGTTTTCCCTTTTGTAGGATATGCATTTTTGCTATTCCAAGATGAAAGCTCTGTACAGGCACTGATTGATGCATGTATTGAAGAAGATGGAAAGCTCTATCTTTGCGTTTCCAGCCCCACTATCAAAGACAAACCGGTAGGTAGAATTGTCAGGGCCTGCACAATTCCTGTATGATAACCAGAAATTGTTCTCTTCAGATGCCTTTTTTTCCTTACCTCTGTCTCCAGAGTGCTAATTTTAAAATTTCTTTAAGGTGTCAAGTTAAGTTCTCAAAGAGAAGACCAACTTACTTATTTTTAAACTAGGCATTATGAAGTTTTTTAGTCTAACTACAATTCATATTTTGGTTAGAAAAAGGTTTGCTAAATTTCACCATTGCCGATGTAATAAATGTCTTTCCAGACTGGTATTTTATGCTTGTTATTGATTAAAATGTAGAGTTCATATTGTCTTGAGTGTTGCATGTAACGTGTTCTGACAGAGACAAATCAAAAAAATTTTCATGTGGCATTGAACTGTAAATTACGAGTACAAATGGTTTTGGGGCCAATGCGAGTCTGTTAATAGTTGGAGAGACTTCTGCTATATTCCTGTACTTCAAATTTGGCCAGCTGTAGGCAAATACAAAGCAGCTAGTTTTGCATAGTAAATAAACACGCAACTTCGCGCACTGGAGCCTGTTGCATTGAGATAACGCTAGTCTAGTGCTTACACTTGGCTAGAACAACACAAATAGTGTAGATACATACGCACCAATGTGGTTCATACAGTGCAGTTCAGTCATGATTAAGTAAATGTGTAAGTAGAGGGTGAGTTTTTTCCCAGAAATTTGGGTAACAAGGAAGTGGTGAAATTTAGCACGATCAAGTGGTCTGTCTTAACAGAGCTTATTACCATTTCATTTTGAGAAATGATTGCTGAATGAGTAGAAAATGAGTTTAGAAAGTACAGCCATTTAAGACGTTTTCTTCTTTGTAGGATACTGTTTTAATTTATATTACTGAGATACTTTGAATTGTGAATGGTTAAAAAAAAAAGGCTTTTTGTCCATAGGTTCAGATCCGGCCTTGGAACCTTAGTGATAGTGATTTTGTTATGGATGGTTCACAGCCTCTTGACCCACGAAAAACCATTTTTGTTGGTGGTGTTCCTCGGCCTTTACGAGCAGGTACACTGCGTGTTCCGCAGCACTGGGCATGTTGAATATGCAGCCTGATTTGGGGAGCAATGGGGGAAACAAGTTATTTCAGCAAGGGAAGTATTAAGCTTTCTGGACACTTGTAGCGGGGGACATGAATACAAATGGACTGTTTCATTTGATCCTTTTAGAAAAAATTACCAAGTCTACACCATTGTTTCATTTTCCTTTCTGGTTTAGTGGAACTTGCAATGATAATGGATCGGCTGTATGGAGGGGTGTGCTATGCTGGAATTGACACAGACCCTGAGCTGAAGTACCCAAAAGGAGCTGGGCGGGTTGCGTTTTCTAATCAACAGAGTTACATAGCTGCTATCAGTGCTCGCTTTGTTCAGCTGCAGCATGGAGAGATAGATAAACGGGTAAGGTCTTCAAGCATATTCTATTTTTGTTCAGTGCTTTCTCTAGAAACGCTTTTCCATGTAAATGTGTGTCATTGTGAAGACTGTAAATGTTATATCAGATTAATTGCATATTCAGGGCTAGATTGTGCCACTTAGATACAACACAGAATAAAAATGAAGGAGTGGTACAGAGCTGTTGCTTCTGGAACGTGGGAGGCAACTGTGAAGCAGACTTTCTCAAATTGCTTAGCATAATGGGAAGCATGTCAGCTGCCTTGCCCTTTTATAAGAATATTGCACTCATCGTATACTCCCACTGCAAGTATTTGCACTTGTAGTGTTTGTATAATGTCAGGGAGTAAGGTATCTGCCAAGGATGGAGCAGTTCTTGCTCCTGTTCTGCATCTTTTGAGAGAGTGGGCAGAATCTGGGCCTAGTGTTACACACTGTGTGCTGGGTGTTCCTAAAGAGCATCATAGTAATGCATTGTCAATTCGTTAGTGTGCATTGTAGCCTCACAGTCATCCTCCACAGCTTACGTAAAGGCTGTGTCTGGTTATTTTATTCCTTTGTTATTATAAATTAAAGGAATATGCCAAACGTATCTGCAGTTTGCTTGCTTCTGTCCTCTTCATCTATATAAAATGTGTCTTTGCCAATTACAGTGATCTTCGGGCCACAATTTTGAGAAACTCAGATCCTTACATCTACCATTACGTCTAATTCATGCTTTGTCTCTGGATTTTTCTTACATGACTGTCATTATTGATCTTAATTTTATAATTACTACAGAGGAAAAACCCCAAACTGGGCTGATTAGCTGATGATTTCACTTCTGCTTTAGCTATAAAGCTTGGGTAGAAGAATTGTAACAACAATTTGACTGTGGGCCTGCGAATTGGAATGTCTTTGTTCTAATCTTGGCTCTGAAATAAGTTCTGTACGGCTTTGAACAAATAATTTGGGCCGCCCTTGTGCAACTTCTGCTTGCATAAGCAGACACTTGGGTGAATAGGTCCATTGAGGCTGGCGGGACTACAAATTTAAGTAAGTACTTGTGAACTCTAGCAAAGATTTTGCAATCTATTTCCCCTTCCTTCTTTCCTCCCACTCCTCCTTATTTCCCCATTTTGTGTGCAGTTCAGAAGAAATGTGGGGAGATAAGGGCTCAGAGGATTCATTATAGGAGGGATTGGGTTCACGAGAGATACAAAAGTACAACAGTGGCAATACTACTTTTTATTAATAAGGTATTACTTTTTAATAGTTTTTCTACTAAAGTTTTTCTGTAAAAATAAAATTAGTAACAAGAAGGGATTTCCTGTAAAATTAGGCAAGGAGGTTCTACTAAAGGGTGTGTCCTTCAAAGAGATAATGCGAATTAAATGCTCAGTGGCCTGCAGCACCCACCGCTGCAGAGCTTCTGAGTGCTGCCACCCTAAGTGTGCCTGATGAAGTTGCTGTAATTTATGCTTTTTCTCTGTAGCTGGGAAATCTCGCTATACCTAGCACAAGTAATAGTTGCAGGCGATATTTGGCACACGCACTTCAGCACACAATGAATAAATGTGCCGAGGACTCTGACTAATATCTATGGGTTGCAAATTTGCACAAAAACCAGTGCTGCAGTAACAGGCTAAAGCAAGCAGAGGTATAATTACCTGTGCTGTAGCTTGGCCTCTGAATATGTCTGAGTAGACATAATAGAGCAGCAGAATTGCCACGTTAAGGCCTGCATAGCATATTTGTAGGCTCTCCTCTTAGCACTTCTAGAAGACAATACTCATCAATGAATACCCAACTTCAAAATACATAGCAAACTACGTGATGAAGGGAGAATGTGGTGTTAGGAATGTTTGTCTGCCTCTGGTCTTTTACAGATTCATTCTTCTGAGTTGGCATGGGAGGGGTGTTTTAGAAACGCAACTCTAGCCGTGGAAGAGGAGAAAAACTGAGGTCAAAAAAAAAAAAGAAAAAAGGCTGCTGTACTGTCTCCAAGTAGTTTATATGTACTGTAAGCACAGATGACATCAAACTACTGCAGTGCTCTGTCTGGACAGTGATAAAATTGGTTAAGTTTAAAAACACAGGAACTTCTGAATGTCCTTATTTGAATGAGCTGGTATACCTCTGAGGCTTGTGAGATGCAGAAAGGAGCATCCCTAAGCCAGATGCAGAGATAACAGGTCAACAGTAGAGACACCAGTCACAGTCTGGATATTTGGAAATGTTTGTGAAAACATTAATTAAATGAGCTTCAGAGAAGGCTCACAAACGCTTCTAGAACAGGAAGTTGTACTTACACTTTTTTAACGTGAAGTTCTGTGTTGTGCTCCTGGTATGTCACATGGACCTTTCACAGTTCTGTGGAGCTAAGGAATGGAGGTGATTACTGGTTTTGAGGTGAATCTGAGCCTTTAGGGGATAGCAGTGCTGCAGTTGTGATTTAAACACATAGGCATGTCTAAACGAGCTGTGCTGTAGCCAGCTTGGATACTGTGAGCAGCAAGCTTTGCCTTGCTGTCACAGAGAAAGCACTGTGAAAGTGCTGTGAGCAGGGTTTTGTAGCCCACAGTACAGCAGGCTTGGTTTTGGTATGCAAATGCCTAGATTAAAAGCTAGTAGCCTGCAGATGTTGCAGTGTAGATGTATCCTTGGAGCACCAGCTGGTAAGTTCCTGTGAGTCATTATCAGTTAAGAACTTGAAGAAATTTTTCTTCTCCTTTCTTGTCTGCTGTACTGAATTACTGCTCATCATCTGGCCCTTAATGCCAACAGTGTAGGTGGCTATCAGTCCCATTTTAAGCTTCTCATTTGATCTCAACAGAGTAGGTGGGTTTCCTTTTGCTGAGAGGACTAAGCCACAGAAAAAGAAAACAGAAATATGCTGTTTATTGAAGATAATAAATGAAATTTTTTAAAGCTGGAAATTCAGACATTGAAATTTGCAGACCATGTGCATATTTAATCTGCAGTTACAATGTTGTGTAAACAGTTTACATTCCTACCTGAAAGGGTAGGAGCTTAATTGTGCATCACCTTACTTAAAAATAAACACCCAGAGTTCTCCATGGTTTCGATGTGAATCTGTGTATCAGTTCTGCAGCGATGGGTTGATTGGTCCTTTCTGTAAATCAGTGACAGCATGTGTGATACTGATGGTCAGCATTGGTTTCTGGGTATTTTTTTAAGGATCAAAGAGGACAGTGGGAGCAGGATTGTTCTCAAGTGCCTGTAGTTTCGGGTGTTTAATGGCTATGAGATAATGAGGGGGAAAATCCTTGAGTGTAGTGTTCCTTACTACAGAACTGTGATCACAATCCTGCTAGAATACAGATAGTAAATAGTGTGGAATGGTCATTATCTATATTGTTATTATGAATTGTAAACTTTCTTCTCATTTTCTGAATACAGGTGGAAGTTAAGCCATATGTCTTGGATGATCAGCTTTGTGATGAATGTCAGGGGGCCCGTTGCGGTGGAAAATTTGCTCCATTTTTCTGTGCTAATGTTACCTGTCTGCAGTATTACTGTGAATATTGCTGGGCTGCTATCCATTCACGTGCTGGCAGGGAATTCCACAAGCCCCTGGTGAAGGAGGGAGGAGATCGCCCAAGACATATTTCATTCCGCTGGAACTAAATGCTCACTGCAGTGCTCATATGCAGGCCTCAAAATAAGTGCACTCTTCTGTTATCCTGATTGTCCCTACCCCACCCTACCCTTTCTCTTATTCAAGATAGCATGTCCTTTTGTAGTAGTCTGTAATTTAACAATAGTATAATGAAAGAATGACCTATAATATGGGTATTTTGTAGAATCTTGTCATTGAAAACTGTATTGGGAACTCCTTTTCGTATTGATAACGTTGCAAGTGAGTTGCATTCTCTTGTCTTTACTACCGAGAGAACACTTAATTTCATGCAACATTTTCTTAGAGGAGAGAAAAATATTAAGAAAAGAGAATTGAAACAATAGAGTATTTTGGTTTTTTAATTAAATTATTGTTAATAAAGAACATAAGAATACTTTTATTAAAATAACCATGTAACAATAACACTATCAGTCTGTTCTGACACTTTTCCCCCAGGGAAGCCTGTTTTTGCCTCTCTTTTTGTTTCGACTTCGGATTTTTCCAGCAACAGATGAAGTTAGCATTTACCTACCAACAGGAAAGAGCATGTTTAAAGCAACAAAAATGCATGAGCAAAGTTGAAGCAGCATTATAATAATGATCTTTTTTAAAAATCTGTTAAGGGTTTTGAGGCTGAATTTTAGCTCGGTATGTATCTGACCGTGCCTCTGACTACCACCCACATCCAAATTACTAATGAGATAGGCAGAGCTTACTATATTTTCATCAAAATGATTACATTTTAAGAATTCCTGAATGTAAAAATTGAGTAAAGTTACTACTGAGGGGGGAGTGCACCTTTTTTTTTTTTTTTCTTTAAGAGAACTCAATTGTCTGGTTACAGCCCTAGAAATCCTACCAAAGCTAGAGTAATGACAACTAGTTAACTGGCATTTCCTCTCCTGAAGGATAAATATATAGATTTTATTTTTGATGGCTATATATAACTCTATATCCTAATATACTAACATTCATCAGGGGCCAGCCTTTGCTCTCCATTTTGACGTGAAAAAGTAGAAAACCTAAAGATACCTCAAGGATATCACTGATTTTTGCTGAAGTTTTGATATTCCATTGTGTCACACAAACTAAAATTGACTGCTTATTCGTTTCCCATCTTGGATGTAAAGTTAGTTTTAAATACACTCTAACTTAGTTGTAACAGAAGGCATGAACCTAAGTAGTTTCCAAGTCTTGTTTTGCACTATTTTCTGAATTTGTGCATGAAATGGTGCAAGTGTGCATATGCCTTTCTTACTCTTCCTGTAGAAAGAATCCCAACTAAGATTCCACCTCTTCAGAACTTAATATGGGGAAATAAAGAAACACAGGTATTTGAAGTGCCAACATTGCTAAGTTAATGCCTGCTTTATTATAAATAAGTTCTACCTTGAGAAGCATTAACACAGTACATGTTAATTGAATAATAAAGAGTGGGTGCAGGGGTTTAGTTTGAAATAGTTGAATGAAGGAGTAGTTCTGAAAATTATTTTTATTACTATTGAACTAATGCCCTGGCCAACTTCTCAAATTATATTTAGCAGTGTGCAAACAAATAAATGTAGTGGCAATCTTCTGAACTGCCCGAGTGGCATGGTACCATCTTAGATTCTCTCAAACCAAAGACTTGCCTCAGCACTGCTTGGAAAACATCTGCTCCATTAAAAGCCTTTGTCGGCCCCCCTCATCCCGTTCCCCTAGCCCAGATTATCTTTATGAGAAGCAGTTTTTATTTTCAATACAGGCTTTAATGAACTATACCTTACCAAGTTCCAAAGGTCAAAATGGAGACATTTGCTGTCTACTAGTCAAGTATAGAAAGGGAGCTGCTTTTAATGAAATCCCTGAAAATATTGACAACAGTAATGCAAATGCAGAGTGCTCTTGTGTAGATTGTCAGGGACTTTTTTTTCTCTGAAGTACATAATTATAGTTGGAATGTTCCTTTAATTTTTTTAATGCTTGTAGGTGGCTTGGGGTGTGCTATTGTGCCGATCCTACCCAGTAAACAGGTGAGATGGGTTACCATTACAAGAAATAACACTGTTTGAGAACTAGCTTTGAATAATAATTTTCCCTTTGTACATGACCTGCTGAATTTCGGTACAGTGTTTTTGTAGCTAACTTATTTTGTCATGCACATAATGTATATTTGTTATGCACTACTTTTGTATATCTTGTTTTTCCAACAGTGAGCATTTTTAGGCACACTTTTCACTGACGGGATATCTCTTTATGCAATACCTCAATTTTTCATATTGCAAAGAGTAGCTTTTTGTACTTTTATTACTGAGAGATCTTCATATACTTCATTTTTTAATATAAATAATTTTAATAAATTTTATTTTCTTATATTCTGCTTTTTATACATTTCAGTGCTCTGCATACATTTTGAATTATGGATGTTGTGCACTGGCAATGCTATTTTAGAATCTGCAGAGAAAAGAAAGCATGTTGCTTAAACATCTTAGCCCAGCACCAGGTATTTGGTGTACATATAATTTAAGAAATAGTATATGTAAAGTTGAGAATTAAAGAAGAAAAGCATGAAAGTGACAAATGACACAGTCTTTAGACCCATGAAATTTAAATGCATAAATATAGTGTAGAAATTTAAAGAAACATCAAAATTGTCTACCGCTTCTTACTAAGTTTTTAAAAAATTATACACAAATGCAGACGTTTTTGGTGAATGTTTAGCCATTTTTAATATTAATAAAAAATTGATGTTAGGTGTTTGATGCAGAAATGTGTCTGCTCTTTTAAATTATATTTAAAGAATAAAAGAGAGCCTGCTAGGTGGCAGGCATGTAATGTTAGTATGCATGACTAATGTAAGAAATTGTTATTCTACTAATATTCACTTGTGATTGTGTGACAAGCGTGTTTACAGATTATTTGGTTACACTTCGATTTACAGGGCATAAACAATTATATACATTACTCTGTACTTAAATAGTGATTACATGTCCTTCTGATTACATGGGATTTGTAGTTGGGGTTACCATGTAGCTCCAAACATAATTAACATGTAATTGGGTTACCAGTCTTAGGGTATCACTTCAATTTGCAAAGGGGTTAATAAGCATGTAGTTTTATCACACTAGCATGGCACTGGCCATGTATTTACAATGTAGTTACAGAGTAATTACATGGTTATTTTTGCAATGTAAAATAAAGTGTTTCTGATTATTTTATATGTAAAGGAACCCCACTGCCCCGTGCTTTTTGGTATAGTATATACTTCTCCATACACAGACCTCTGCAGAATGCAAATTTAAAACTTGCAGTGAATCAATTTAGCGTTTTATAAGGATGCTGTTGGAAAGACTTGATAATTCACCCCTTTTCTTTTTGAAGAGTTAAAACCTTCTGTTAAAAGGTGATTTAAAACTTGAATGTGATGAATTGTGGCAAGTTAACTTCAAGTTATGTGCAATACCTATTTCAGACTTCTGGAAGATCTTTGCAGTGTAATTCTTTGTTTTTAATTGCAGACATTTAAAAATGTCATTTTCTACTGTTCTAGTAAATCCTCTTTCTTGCTGGTGTTTCTAAAGAAAAGAATCAGAAATCAATCTTTCTACTAATGTAAATTTGAGATTATTTTTAAAAAAATGGAATAAAAGGTTTTGGTCATTTGCTTTATTTTATTATCTTATTTTAAAGCTACTGTGATAGCATTGTAAGAATTGGGACAATATTGTATTCAACTGTTTTATTTTTTATATTTTTAAATTTTAAAGTATAATTAGTTTTTATAATTTTCATCAGATTTTTTGTTATATTTTTTGGAAGTGAAACTTTTAGCAAGTGGGTGTCTAGTTTTTACTAATTCCTAATATGTTTTTCCCCCAATGTATTGCTCATATTATCAGAAGGAAAAGTTATTTAAGTATGTCAGTTAATTGTACTACTTGGCTGAATTTCCATATAGTTTTTACTGTGTATGGGGAGGTTGTAGTATTTATTATAGCATTTTAAATAAGGGTAATTCATTTTTTATTAAAGTCATTTTCACGTTTAAGTTCATATTTTTGTATGTTCTACTCTAAGTTATATAACACAAGTTACTTTTTTTAAAGAGTTCATTTGTTGAAGTGCTAGTGAAAATTAATGTTATTAAATAGTTTGCAAATGACTATTTATACCAGTATGCATATAATTTTTAAATATTTGTAATGTGAGATGTTGAATGAATAAAACTTTTAACTCAACGTTTCTTCTTAACCTTTTTATTTTAAGCTTCCTGTAGAAACGTGTTACTTTGTGGCTGAAGCTCATGGGACTTGGGGGAGTGCATTTGATGAAGTGTACAGCACATGTCTGACTATATGATGTGTAAAGTGCTGCAAGCTAAGTTCTGGAATCCCGTTCTGGCCAAAACGTGGAGCACGGTCTTGCAGGGGGTCTGTGAGGGAGGGTATAACCACTCGAGGGATGCTGAGTACCCTGAACACTGCATTAAATTGGTACAAAATCAATGTGCAATGCTGCAGAAATGGAAAGGGTGATGTCAAGAGGACTGTAGAACTGCTGTCTGTTGAATCAGGCTGTGAGAAGAACCCTTTTTTACTGCTTAGGTCCAGGTGTTGTCTTTAGGGAATGTTGAATGCTAACTACTTAATTCTGTGAATTTGGTGCTTGTTGAGTATTCGTTAGAAATTGTGTGTCGCTTTGGAAAAGCCTTTCAGCAGCTTCAGCACTGCCGTTTCGGGTTTTTGCATAGCTTTAAGCATACCAACCTAACCAAAGAATTGCAGTTGGATCGCTTGTTTCTGCTTGGTGCTCTCTGCAGCGATTTCATAGGGACAAAGATGAAAACCAATACACAGCTGTGAAATCAAGCTAACTGGGCAGGTGAAATGTTCAATGAGAAGAATACCACTGAGGCACATGTGATGCATCATGTAAGTCAGAAACCGCTGTGCAGCTGGGACAAAAAGAAACTAGACTAGGGCCAGAGTACAGCCAAGCAAGGCATGGACAGACACGGATTCTTTTCTAATTGTCTCATCGTTGTGATCTGATACTAACAGAAGGAAAAAGTGTGGCATTTTAAAGAGCTTGCTAGTGTCAGCCTTTAATCTAAAATATCTAAACTTGAAATGTTTAAAAAGTTGTGTGAAGTGTTACAACCTTATGTATCTGCCCTTCAAGGACTACTCAATGGGAAACTATGCATAAAGGATTCAAAGTTTTGCATCCTCAGGAGGTAGGAATTCTTCAAACTTTCTTGGTTTTCTTACTTTGTTGCAAAGAGCTAAGCTTCAGTGAAGTAGGAGGTAGCTCTGCTAAGTGGAAACATGAGTTGGAGTATGCACTTGTACCTTGTGAGGAAAAACTGCTGCCCAAAATACAGTCCTGCAGTAGGAATCAAAACTGTCCCCACTGCACTGACCAGCACTTTGCTGTTGGTGTCTGAGCTGCTTGTCTCTTGTGCCATCATCTAAGGAATGGTGTTGTAAATGTTAAATAGATGTTGAGTATCGTTCTTTTCTGTGGGTGCTTCAGGAGATGCAGATCTTGCAGAATTGAGCTATAACGGGATTAGTTCTGCAAGATGCTAATCACTTCAACTCCCACTGGCTTCAGATGATGCAAACTTTAGAAGCGAATGCCTTTAGAAACTAGTTTTTAACAAGGATGAAAAGTTCACTGGTGACTCTGCAGATACTTCCAATCCCTTAAAATGGCTATTTAAAAATAAACAGAAAATGCTGGTATGCTTTGGATCAAAAACACAGAGGCTAGAGGTGTGCTGTCTGCCCAGTGAACAATGAATTCCTCAGTGCGGCGTTTTGTGCCTGCCAAACAGCACCAGACAGTATTGACCAGTTTTTAGTGTGTGACTTGGCTCGTAAGGGAAGCGTTATCTCTCTGTTCTCTGCATTGGTGTTGTTAGGAAATAGTCATAGTTCAGCCTCTCCCAGTGTGATAAGAAGTTCTTGACATTGTTTTCAAGTGCAAATGGTCTTTTAGAAAGCATGTGCTTATCAGTGGTTTATCTGATAATGTTTTTTAACAAATACGATAGACTTGAAATTTGGTCCTGGAATATGAGGGATATAAGTCTTTTGATGCCATGGTGGTGGAATTAGTGATGTCCTTCAGAAACAAGGCACTCCCTGAATGATTTCAGTTTAAAATGCTATAAACTTCAACATGTTTGTCAGGATGTAGCATCTGATTTACAGTTAGGGATGTGTATATTCATTCTAAAATTTCCTGTATGAAGTTTGCAAAATGTTGACTGTTTAATAAATGGAATTTTATTACATAGGCAGAGGCTAAAAAGTTCAACTCAATAAGGTGAAATGTCAAAAGTCTGGAGCGTTCAAAACTAAAATTAATCACTCTTGGTAGTGATGGCCTTGGCTGATTCTGAATTGCTGAGAAGTAACTTTCTAGGAAAGATGATATAACAAATCCCTTTTGGGTTTCAGTTTGTCCTGAAACTATAAATAAGTGCTACAGGCAGACTCCAAAAGACAGAGGTATGCCTGCTGGGCGGAATTTCAGAATTTCCACAGTACATGAATCTCAACTATTCTCTTTCAGCACAAACTGCTCCTCGAGCAGTCAGCCACCAACTTTCTCTTGGGTGCTACTTCCACTAAATGAACTGCTACATTCCACATCAGTGAAGAAACTCCGTTTGGGTGGAGATGGATATAACCCATCTAGTACATATTTAAAGGCTAAAGTACATTTTAAAGAGAGTCTCTTAGCTGTCAAGTCATTGTTGGACAGTTTCTACTGTCTGTTCCGATTCTCCAGCTGCTGTTTATTCAGTGCTATGAAAGCCTGCTCAGCTACAGTCCAAAATGCACATTGCTTGCCTACAGGAAATCTAAGACAAATAATAGCCTCAGAAAGGACAGATGAGGAAAAAACACTGACATCTCTTCCTCTGTGTAAAATAAGCTGATTCAGTCTGTCAGTATGAAAAACAGCCTCTGGGATAAGAATATACTTGCAGCTGTCTTTGCAGTCATAGAAATTGAAGGGGGTGGGGGTAAATCGGTGCTCTAAATACATTACTGAACTACGCATTTAAGATGGGGAGAAAGTCTCTCTGAAACTTGATGCTCTGATTAATGCTATTAGATATCGCCTGTTTTCATGAGTCATGAACTATAATTTGCTGACTTTTTGTAAGGCTCGTCAGACAGTTTGATACTACATGTTAATTTATTTGAATGTATCTATCACTAAGGGAAGCTCCCTCAGTCACCTTGTTCATGGAGCTCGGGAGACCGTAGCGTGGTACTATTCTGTTAAGGTTCCTTCACAAAATTTGCTAGTCAAAAGTTCTCAGTCCTCCCTGTATATATAAAATATGGAAATATATAAGGTTTGTGTTTGATTGTGTTTTTCTTGCTGAAGTTTAATTTTGGTGAGTCATGAAAGCTGAGATTAAATCCTCTGAACACAATGCAGGTAAAGGGTAACTGTGAGAACGCATTTTTGGTTTTGCATTAATCTTACAGTTTAAAATGGACTTGGTTTTATCACTCTCTGCTATGTGGCATTTTTTTTTTTATTCCAAATCTGTATGGTAGGGTGAGTTGCTGTGCTTTTCATGTGAATGAAGAGCATTGATTTTACTTAAATGACAGCCTGATAGTATAGATGCAGTTGACACACGCTGTGTGCCTTAGTAACTCTTAACACAGTTTTGTAGTCTGTGGAAGGCTAGCAATTCACACATAGAGCAATTCATTAAAAAAAAAAAAAGACTCCGCCAACCTTCTGCAACCCAACTTTTGAGAAAATGTTTGCTCAGTCTAAATCACCATCTCACACTGCTGCTGACTCATGAACCAGGATCAGTTTGCTTAGTGATTGTTTATGCCTTGCTATGCATGTGAAAGCATTAAGTTGTCAATTTAGCAAAGTGTCATTTTTCAAGACAGTGCTTCTCACTTAAGCACATGCCTAGTATTGGTTTGTGTATGGAGTACATTCATGCCAAGTGTTTCTGAATTTTGTTTCAGTGAGTTAAATGCGGTTTCTTAGGGTTTTGAGGAACATTCTCATTGTGAGCAGCAGGCAGTAGCCCCCAGCTTTGCTTCAGCAGGCCAGCTGTTCACAGACAGATGTTGCTCTGTACACACTGGCAGAATCAACTCGGCTCTTCAGTCAGTGGCGAGAAAATTTGCTCAAGCGTTGCTTTTACAGGGGGATGTCTTTGGAGGAATGTGATGGCAGAACAAAGCAGTGACTGCTTCAATTTTCTCTGCAGAGCTAGCAATCCTTGGAGACAGAAGCCCTGCTCTGTTCCTTTCCTGGCAGCATCCTTATGTCTCTGGGGGTAGGGAGGGAGTGAATGTTCAGTATCGGGAACAGTTCTGCAAAGACCCTAGTACCACTACAAAGTGGACTCGCTGCTGAGGAATGAGTATGTTCAGTGGTATTTATACTGTAGTTAAATAGGACTGCCATATATGCAGATAGATGTATTGGTGATAACGTTAGCCTGCAGGCACACTTTGGCCTGAGATCATGTTAGATTTCAGAAGAGAGGCTAAGAAAACGTGAGCTTTTTGTGCTTGGACAGGTGGTCTTGGAAGAGCTACGTTACCGCTGAATCTGAGGATGATTTAGTGATTTTTGCTTTTTATATCCTGTACTGAATCAGTATTCTTCCAGGATGTGAGAGAACAGTATCTGGAGGTTTATCATAGGTAGGAATAAACTTCCTCGTATCTGTGTTCACATAGGGTCTAACTGCACATTCCCCAGAATAGTGGTAGTAACATACAATATAGTCCCTGCAGCCTAAAATCTGGTTAAGTTTTACTACCTCTGATTTGGAAATAAAGGATGTCGTCATTAAATACCAATAACTGGTGCATTTGTGTGGAAAAAATGCCATCAGAGAAACTGAAGTCCTTGCCTGCCTTTTGCTGTATCCACTTGACTACAAGTCTTTCCTGGAAATATAGCTGTTCAATTCTGGTGTTACCTTCAGTGCTCCTTTTGCCTTTTTGAGTTTCCCCCCACAGTTTTATTTCAGATTGGGAATCTCGATTTAAGTGCTGTAACACAGAATTCTTCTAAGCCAGTCTCATTGACTTGGGTTTTGATTATAAAGTCTATGGATCTTCTCGGCGATTTGAAAATCTCTCAAGGGGAGGCTCAGGCTTTTATGTAACAAACTTAGTTTATAGTCTGCTGAATATTTTTATGTGCAGCATGGAGAAATGGGAAAATATGCCTCTCCTTATGACTGGTGTGGATGAAGTGGTTCCCACATGTATGGTTTGTAAAGCAATCTGAGATATGCAGGTTCATTATTATGAAATGCAGGTGTGTTAAAATGGCAGCTGGCCATTTTATCTTCCTGCTGCACGGTCTTATTGCTTACATAATTAACTGTGAGATCCGTTGTAAATTATGAAATTTCACAAGTAAGCAAAAGCTGAAGGCATAATGCATTGCTTCTATTTACCAGAAGTGGTGAGTTTTGTTTTTATAATGATTCCTAGTTATACTAATAAATGGTCCCCAGTGTATTCTGTAAAGTAACCACATTCTAATAAAATACCTCACTCACTCCAGTGACTCTTATTAAATCTTCTGTGAAAACGAAGGAGATACAGTAATTGTTTGTGCTACTGCTGAGGGTATAATTAACAAGGTTTGACTGTAGCTGTTGTCAGAATTAGCATACTTTCCATGTAAAAAACCCTGGTAACAGTGTTAAGATTTGTATTTCAGATGTAGTCACAATTCGCACTTGATCGAGGTAATGTAATACTTAATAAGCAATCTGCCTTGCGTGAATTATGCTGAATCATGTGAGTACTTTGTTTAACTCCATTGCAAAGAATCCTCATAGAAAAACAAATCCCTAACAGCAGGAAGAGTTTCCTTTTTGCAGGGAATCACTAGGGAATCAGGGAATCGCTAAAAGTGCATGCAGCGGTGTCCTGTTGGCTCCTTCCTTCCTTCTGCTTGGCATAAGCTGTAGGCTTGCTACCACCAAAACCTACCTTATTTTAAAATGATAGTCAAGTTTAATAGATGCTGATGCATACTTGGCCAAAGTAAAACTGAAAACAATAGAATTCAGGAAACAATGCAAGTTCTTAGCTGGAGAAGCTGACATTTGAATACAAAACAAACGGCATGATGAGGTGCATACTGAAAGCTAGAATCTGGTCTATTTTTAACTAGACAGTTGAAGATGTGGTGAAAAGCTGAGATGTTTTTTCGAAGTGATATATACAGAGATAGTGGCTAGCTGGTCATCAGCTCACACATGTGAAAAGGAGGATGATGAACAGTATGCAGCTAAAATCACTGAATTTTCCAGTCCTGCAGATCGCTTAGAGATTTTAGGTGGCATTGATTTTTTGTCAGTATCAATAGATTCTAAAAGGGATCTGATCTGAACTGGCATTTGAAGTCAAAGTCCTGGCAATGTGCCGTTGGGTAAAGTGGACAAAATGCGCCACACAACGCATGTGTATTTGTATTAGTAGGGTTGAAGCCTATTCCATAAATGTGGATGCTGAGAAAACCACTGATTTGGCAGTCCTGAGGCCCTGGTGGGGCCGTAGGAAGGATGCAGCCTGCCCGTTGGCAAAGGGAGCTCCTGGTCAGGAAGGTACAGCAGCAAGTGTTCACACGCAGTGTGAAGAGGGTCGTGGAATGAGAACGGTGCTGTTTAGGTTTACGTGCACGTGTTCAGTGTTTTTTTTGTGGTGTGGACTGAAACTCGTGTGTGTCAGCAAAAGGAGTGCTTTCTTTAGCAACGCTTTGTGATTAATGGATGTGATGAAGTTTGCACTCCAGGATAAGTTTTTAATGAAGCTATTTGGTTGCCTCTCTCTGGGCTTAATACCCCCAAATGAACTCACCGGCTGCTACCTCACTAGGCCAATTTGTTTTGCAGAGGAGGAGGGAGTCTCTGGTGTCTGGGGTCTTTTGGGGGGGATCACCGTTGATCTCAGGGCTACTGACTTGGTGGCCGTATCATGTCTGTGATCTCCTTTTTTAGTCCGTACGCTCTGGAGCCTGCAGTAGATGCCCTTTTATCATTGGGAAATAACAAATTGCTCCGGCAAACCGTCAGGCTGTGCCCCCAGAAGTTGTTCTCCTCTTTTTTTTTCAACTGCATACACCAAATGCCTTTTTCTGACAGTGTATCAAATACCTGGCAATCCTGGGATACCTCGCAGGAGAGGTTTTTTCCTCGCAGGTGGTTTTTTTTCCCCTGTCCTGAGCTCCCCGCCTTCCCGGCAAGTCGCTGCAGGAGCGGGGACAGCGGCTTGTTCGGTAGATAAGGCTGCCACCTCGTGGGGTCCGCCTGCACAGCACCCTGCCCTGCCGAGGGGACGGGGGGACAGCAGCCCCGGGGAGACCTCGGGGACTCTCCTCGGGGACTCTCGGCCGCCTCGAAGGCTGGGGAAAGGCTCCGGTTTGCTTCGTGGTCTTTTCGGATCCATTCGCGAGGGCGGCGAGTTGTCAGCGCCATTCGTATTGCTGGTGCGAAAACAATTAGAAAAAGGTCTTTTCATAGAATTTATTCTTTCTGATTCATAATGCTTTCCCTCCTCTGAGCAGCGAACTGTGCTGAAACTCTGGGAAATAATACGGAGCAGTATTTCAGTGCCAAAGCAAAAATCAATGGGACTTGTGCTCTTAAGTGGTTTGAGAAATCCCACTTGTCACTGGCCGCATCTCATAAACCCGCTGCTGCAGCGGGGCACGTCTCCTTGGAGCAGTGTTGTGGGAAGGACTCCCGGCTGCGACGGGCAGCCCCTCGGGTTCACACGATGTGCACGTACGCCTGCTGTTGCCTGAAGGACAAAACGACAACGGGTATTTAATGTTTCATAAATGTCGTTCAGCAGGTGGCTGGAGCTACCCACCCGTGCGGTAGCAGGTAAGCTGTTTGGAGTCCACTGGGGCGAAAATTCATTATATCGATGCAGGAACTGCAGAAGCACCCACATGAAAGAGATGCCGCTTGTTCCTCTTCTGTAAATCACAGCAGAGACAATACCTCACAGCCTTCAGCCTGGAGCCCCCTGTATCACTTTATCAATAACCTGCATGAAATGTATCAATACATGAGTTCAGGCAGCATGCTTTGTGCTAAACCCTAACCAGTGCTGGCCAAAAGCAACCTTGTGGGGCAGGTTACTACTGAGAGAGAGACTGGGATGGTGCAAGGCCTGCTCCCGTTCTGCACCAAGCTCACTGTTCTCTCCCGCTCAGAAACCAGTTATTTCTCCCTTTCTCACCGTCCAGCTGGGACACCAAAACAGGACGACGGCCATCAGGGAGGACGAGGCAGGAGGGGTGCTCTGCGGGTCCCCCCACGCCATGCCTGCCCAGGGGAAGGGCCCACGGGCGCTGTGCACCCCAGGACGCCCGCCCCTGGGCCCCCCCGTCTCTCCTCAGCGCCCTGCCTCGGCGGGGCCTGGCCGCCGTCCTGCCCCACCACAGATGGAGGCCGGCCTCGGCCCGGGGAGGCCGCGCGTGCCGCTCGTTTACCTCAACAGCTTCGGCTCCCACCGCTGCGGCTCCATCATCCGCTACGGCAGGGGCTGCCCACAGGCTGAGGTGGGCCCGGCTGGGCCTCCGCTTTCCCGGCCGAGCCCCGTGGGGGAGGCCGGCGGGCCGAGGGCCGCCCCGGCACCAGGGGACGAGGCCGACCCTGGGCCGGCCGCCACCAGCGGCAGGGCGCGGGCGGTGGGGAGCTGTGGTGTGGCGAAGCCCGTCGGGCGCCATCGAGGTACGTGTGGCCCAGGCCGGGGACCTCTGTGTCCCTGGGAATGGGAGACCACAGGGCCGAGCCCCCGCCATGTCCCCCTCTTCGGGCAGGGAGGTCTCTCCCTGCGGCGGGTGTCCTATTAGGGTCTTCCCTCTCGACCAGGCTGTGCACGCTGGGGGGTGAAGGTGGCACAACTGGTTTCTTTAATGTGCCCGGTACAGCTGGGCTGGGTATTTAGGCAGGAGGTGGAACGTAGTGTTAAACTTACACGGGTGAAAAATTTAATATTTTTTTGCCCCAAACTCTTTCAGTGTTGAGCCACGGCATCTCCATCCTGCAAGGTGAGGCGGCTGCCTGCAGTGCAGCCTTCCCTGTCCTTCCCCGTGGTAGCGATAAGGCCAAAAATAAGCTGCGTCCAACAGGGCTGCTCTGTTACGCGCTGACCTTCTGGGTCCTTCCTGCCTAACCAGAGAGCCGCTGTGCTGCTGGCTCCTTCGTTGCTGCGACAGCTTGTAGATGTTTCTTAATTTTCTTTCTTTGTGGCTGGGACCAAAGAAAGTTGGGATGGGCATGGGCGTTGGTGCCTTTTTTTATAATAGCAAACAAAAAAGATTGGGCAGTTTTCCACTGGTTGTGATCTGTTGTGAAACATAGCTCTGCTGCATAGGATGAAATGGAGTAAAAATGGGGAACATGACCTGGCTTCTGGAGAAGAAGCTGGGGTGTGAGCTGGAAATGATGGGTGACACAGATAGGGTGGTCCTGATTTTTACTAACTTGTTGCTTACTTGAGTTGTTTTCATTTTCTTGGCTTTTTTTCCCCTCCTCCTAAAAGCCATTTTCCCAAAGATGACAAAGTAAAATGTTACATTAGCGTGTAATTAAAAGCACCAGTTTTGCTGGGTTATTATCTAAGTGATGCCAACCTGTGGCTCGGAGGCAGCCTGTGACTACCAGTAACTCAAAGCCTTGCTCCCACGATGTGGCTGCCTTGGGTATCTGGTGGTGGGGCTGTGGTGGCCTGGAGGATGCTGGTTTGCCTGAAGCCCTGCTGCGGCAAGGGATGAGCCCACGGCTGTGACCACGTTCAGCATCCCCACATGGGTCACCCTTTTGCTCAGCTCACGCTGTGCCCTGCCTGTCCAGCAGCTCCTCGGAAAGCCGCCATCCTCACCCCACTGGGAACTCAACCGAGTCCATCCTCCTTGCGGCTATGTGTCTCTTGAGTCTACAAGATCAACCTGCCCTTCTTGCTTCTGTTTTTCGCTGCTCACAGAGGCGATTTGTCTGGTTTCTTGCCTCAGTCTACTCACCTCCTCTTTGAGCTCAGGCAGAATTTTGGTAGCTGCCATAGCAAGGGGAAAAAGAGGGAATGAAAAGCTAGTTTGTATTGCCCAGAAGCATGCTGACTTAATTTTTGGTGCCGTACAGTTTTGAAATCTGTTTTGTGGAGTTTGAGGGGCACTCACTTGCCCATCGGTTATAATGGAGAAAATAAGCAAGGCAATTGTCAGCACGATGTAAGGTCTGATATTCTGTAACCTGCTGGGACCAGAAATAAGTATCCCTCTGGAAGATCTACAGCTTCCTCAGGAGTATGTTGTAAACACCTGGAATATGCTTTCTAAACTCTCTTCCTAGGTGACCTTCGAAAGGCCAAGGCTGACACCTTTGACTTTCCCTTCCCTTCGAGAAATGTCAATAAAGTAATTAAACGAAAGAAGCAGAAGGTATAAAATGTGGGAGCTGAATTAGCTGCCTTTGCGTTTGAGAAAATTGCTTCCCGCTTGTTCTGTGTATGTGAGAGCATGAGAGAGATTAAAAGATTGAATTGGTTGTCTGTTACTGAAAACCTTACTTACAGAAAAGAAAAATGGTATTATTTTCCCTCTCTGGAGGCTTTAAAATTCTGGCTCTCATTCAATAAAGCACTTAAGTGTGTGCTTACCTTGAAAAACGAGAGTATGCTGTTGACTTAAAGCCTGTACTGAAATGCTTTGCTGGATTGGGGCCAGGGTGCTGCACACCTTGCTGGGTAAAACCCAGCAGGGAAAAGCTCTGCAGCTCCTCTTCCTCTTAATGTTTTAAGCAAAGAAATCCCACAGGTTACAAATAAGCAAAGGCAAGAATCAGAGGTATTAACACCATATTAGTAGCAATATGAAATTACTTTCTGTTTCACAAATGTATTTCTGTTCCTGTTCAGTAGTTCAACAAATGCTTGAAATTTTAAAAGGCACATTTATTAAAACAGTAACTCATTATGAGATTTTGTAATGTGTGAAGTACAAGTAATCAGCTCGACTATGAAATAGTAATGTCACAGATACTTGATTTAAACCTAGCAAAATACTACTGACTTCAGAGGAACAGCTAATAACATACTATAATATCGCTCTTCTAGTACATTAAATAGTCTTCAAAAAGAATGAGGAATATGTATTATGTTTTAGCAATAAATGTCCATGAGAAAGGAATTATCTTGAGATTTAAACTCGTTTCACGGATGGGGTCCAGCAAAAGTCATAACGTTAGCATGTTAATGGCCATTTCTATTTGTTAGGCTGCCTCTCTGAATGCCTTTGTCAACAGTTCCAATTTAATATTTTCAATGCACATGTTTGAAATGTGCCCACTATAGATGGAGCTTTATGCCTCTAAAATAAAGGTCATCAATATCTATAAAGTAGATTTATATGGATTTGATATGAAATAGGCAAGGCTGTTGCTATTCTGGAATCTGAGCGTGGGGTCTGAATTATGCTGCTGTTGAGGGATTACACAGGAAAGTTTATGCTCCTGGAAAAACAAGCAATCTTCCCCCCCCCCCCCCCCCCCATTTTGGATGACTTTGAAGAGAGTTTAATGGCTCTACACACATTTTCATAAGGTCTTCTTATCTAGAAGGGCACTTCACAAGCCCTCGATAAACAAGAGTTCTAGGCAAGAAAGGAGGAGGATATCTCATGTGGAAAATCATGGAGTAACTTAAGGTTTTTGACTTTCAAATAGAGGTGATTTTTCCAGTACATCCCACATATATATATCCCTCCCACACATCTCCCCCTTCCCAATCCTCAACAAAAAAAACAGTTGGACTTCATAGTCATGCTAGAGAATTCAAAAAGTTCGGCCCTACAGATATTTTAATGCAAACTTTTTGTATGCTTCACTGAGAAATTTCAATTTTATCTTTCAGTCCAAAGTCTGGCTTAGCGTCTGGAAAGTAATTTCAAAAATGCTTGAAGAAAATGAAAAGTTCAGAAGTCGACTTGTGACTTGCAGTCAGTTTAATGGAGAAGGTAGGCAATGAACGGATAATGTTTTATTTTACTGAGAAAACAAATTATTAATGCAAGTACTTTAACTTAACATCCCTAGGTTTAAGGTCCATTCAGCTGTTTGTTTTGGGTAGTAGATTTTACAGCTCAAAAATTATGGAATTCATGGCATACTTTAGACACTTCTAGCCATATTTGAAAACCCCTTGTGTTTTATGGAGAGTCTTATATATATTAATTTGGAGGAAGGATGACAAAAGTGTTTACTGCAGTCTAACATTAAAGACATGAACACAAAATATCTGCAAGTTTTTCTGAACACATGAAATATGTAATTAAACTATTATTCACAGATCGGTCTAAGGCAGTACTTGTATGAATAATAATTTATTTTTTCACATAGGAAAATAGTGGTTGGTTTCATGCAGACAATAAATAAATTAGATGCTCCCCAAAGGTAGTTGTAACACAATTTAACATAACCATCGAACATGTTCTCACACTGTGCCCTGAATACAGCTATTTCATTACTGGAAAATGACTCAGGAATTAAAACTGGTGCTCTGTGTTGAGCCAGCTTCAATTAGAGACATTGTAGTTGCTGCACGATTTAAGATAATACAGTGTATGTTTACAAATGTAATTGGAATTTCTGGCCTCACAGTCTGATGAGTTTTTAGGAAAAAGAATACACTAATCCATGAAGAGTTATTAGGCAAGTTAAAAAATGGCATATTCACCCACAGCACTTCTGCTTGGCTATACATTTGTGTTGATAGCGTATATACCAAAACATATGCCCATTGTTGCCAGTATTTTATTTTTGTAAAAAGTTGTATGTTGCATACTGCTGAGATTTCTACACACGTGACAAGAAAATACTCTCTGAAAAATTTTCTTCTTAAGAACAAAAGCAGTGCAGTTCTGGTTCAAAACAGAAATCTGTCTACCCCAATGAATGTCCCCTGCGACCTAAGTGGATGTTATTGCAATAGTAGAAAAAATTCCACAATAAGCTGCAACAATATATTCTGCAATTATTCTGCAAGTATTCTGCATTATGTGGAAAAGCACTTCTTCTGTTTGCTTTAAAACCAGTTCCTGATTAATTCTGGTCTTATGAGATGCTGGGTATTAATTATGTGCTATTCATAGTCTTTATACCAATCAAGATTCCATTGGCCTCTGTCATATTTCTGTGCTGAGAAGTTCCAGTCTACTAAATCTCTCCTCAAATGGAAACTGTTTCCTGGCTCTGATAATCCTTCCTCTCTTATCTTTGCCATCAACTAAAATGCTATCCCCTACTCTATATGGTGCATCGTTCATCCATATTATTGCTCATTTGTTTGCAGTAATGAGAGAGCGCAATTATTTGCAAACGTAACGTTATATCTAACTCATGCTTGTATAAGTGAGTACCTGTGATATATAAGGACTCCACAGGGTTGGGCATGGGTGCCCTTCCTCCTGAATTCGTCTGTTCCTGCTAGCCAGGAAGGGTTTGGTGGCGGGGGGTGTGTCTTTCGGATCAGTACTGTCTTAGGACTTCTGCTGCTACAACACCTGTTGCAGAAGCCATTGTAACACTGTGCTTCTCCACCTGATCTAAAGGTTTTGATCTAACAGCTTCCACATATTTTCTCTTAGGTCATTGCAGAAGTTTTTGTGCACAGCTATTAATGTATATGTTGGACGTATATGTGTATGTAGGACATACACACCTATGTGTATGTAGGACGCTGAAGAAAAAAAGAAAAAGGTCTTCCAGGATTTTTGTTTGCTTGCTTCCAAGAAAAAGGAGAACAAGAGACAAGGAAAAAGAAATAGAAACCTTAAATAGGTGATTGTCTCAAAAATTTCAAGTAATTGTAAAAAAAACCCCCAAATTCTGCTGATATACAATCTCCTAGGTGGATTTACCATCTTAACGTAATGGCTGCTAATCTGCTTTTCTGTTTGTTATGGATATGCAATGGGCTGCTTTGTCAAGCTTGTATGTATGGACAGGGCCCATTCCCTTTTCAGATATTAACTTCTTTTTGTCATCTGGAGGGAGAGCATTATCTTTATATATAATTTCTAGTGACTTAAAAACACCCCCAACCTAACCAACCAGCCCCCCCACCCCAACACTTACTCTATCCTTCATTGTAATTGTACCTCATTTTTCAGGAGCTTTAATTGAGAATCTACTATTAAGCTCTATTTAGGTGAAAACCATCAACTAATACCTTCTTTCTAATTAGCAGATTTTGTACAACATCAAATTAAGGAGATAATTCTCCTATTGATCTGAATTTTTTATTAAACAAGAAGCAAATGGAATAATTCTAGCAGACATTTAGATATGGATCAACAAATCTGAATAAACTGGGTTCATTTTTATCTGTTTTTTACTAGATTAATAAAGCTAGAAGATTAATGCTGCATTTTATTGCCTCTACAAATAGTTTTCTTGAGAGAACAAAAATCTACTTGAATTCTAATGTTACCTTTTTATTCCTTGGAATGTTGCAATTAAGATTAGATTTGGTGTGACTGAAAATGATGATGTGCCTCCACATAACATTCTCCCACAGGCAATGGTATGAACCAAAGTTCACAGAATGAGGCATCCTACCTGGACAGGGTATGTACCTAGTCAATTAATTGCCAAGGAAGCTTAGATGCCTAAAATAAACAAAATAATTATATTAAAAAGATGCACTGATATTGTTTAATGTTATTATTAAGTACCGATTGTATGCGTCAGTGTTACTGACATTGGCCTCAAATGTTTTTCAAGATTTCAGTCATGTTTGGGAAGCAGAATAGCTCTGTCCTCAGCAGGAAGGGCTGTGTGCATCGCCAAGGCTGGGAGGTGGTTTTTTGCCTTTTTTATTGAGATAAATCCTTCTGTGGTGGTCTAAAGTAAAATCTGAAGAATCTGAGTAGAGTCTTTATTTGTCACAGTTTATATCTGACTTTTTTATATTAAAGGGAATGGACCACTTCACTTTTGTCATCTTTTTTCTCTAGGAGAAGCCCATCTTTGGCTGGGTATAGCAAGACAATAAAGGCAGATTCAATCCAAAAGGAAATATAAAAGTAGTGAAAGTTTTTATTTTGATCTAGTTCTTACTGAAGTCGGTGGCAAGACTGCAAGTGATTTCAGTGAACACAGGTTCTCTGTTGTTTGTTTGGTGTATGTGCTTCTGCTGTTTAAGAGGTTTGTTTTTACAGTGGCTTAAACAGCTCTGTTGCAAGATATTTATTTCAAGTCATTAAGTCTAATGTTTCACTTAGCTATTAGTTTTCGAAAGCTTTTTAATGAGCATAATATTGTGACAGTTTGCTTGCAAAAGAATAGAGATACACACTGAGTGTTGACTCTGTATTTATATCTATTTTTTTGTAGCTTGTCAGAATCATAAACAAACACAAATTCAGTAAGGCAGAACTCCAAACAAGATATAAAGAAACACTTTTTTTCTTACTGTTTTGAATAAATTTGACTTTATTATATTAAAATAATACACAATTACCCTTCTGTTCATCCATTTATACATGAATCTCAGCAAGTATTCTGAATATGAAACCAGGTGAATGTTTTCTGTCTTACTGTTCATAGTGAAGCACATAATGATATCATCATAATCAGAAGGTATTGTTTATCTAGCTGACTTCAGTAACATGATATAATTTTCTTCTGTTATGGAGTTTCATACTTGAACTCTTGATTGACTGTTAAACCCTTTAAAACTAGCAAATTGTGTAAATGGAACATGAAGACTGCATAAAAATAGTATGTATATGGATTTCATCACTGTAGATAAAACATTCACCTGTCACAATCAGGCGTCCTTGGTTTCAATAAAAGGAATGTTTTCTCATTGCATAATGTCTTATTGTTTGCAGATATAAGGACTGAAATGTCAGAGTGTTGAGCTTTAATAACATGCTAGTGATTGTGTCATTAAGCAGCAAAGCATTTGGAAGAGTTTAATCTCTGTTTTCTTAGTAGTAAAACTGCAAGTATGTAACTGGAATGTGCCTTTTTGATGACAGCTCTGGCATCGAGGTTCTTTTCTGATTTGTGGTTGAGTAATATTCTGATTTTACTTAAAATAGTTGACATTTCAGCTTGGAAAAGGAAGTGAGAAAGCAAAGTATTCAACCAAGATGTGATCATTTTTCTGGCAGAGCAAAAATGTCATAGTTCTTTGGTATTTTCAAAATACATGTTTGGAGTCACACTTTTTTTTTTTTTTTTTTTTTTTTTTTTTTTGTACTAAAAGAGATGATCTCCCTGTCCCCCCATTTGTATCAATGAAGTGTTTGCATGGGGAGTATTTAGTTTATAATCCTGGATGGCAAATTGTGGAGTTGTTGCTCTAGTTTCTTTTCTTGTAAACTACAGCTGCAGTTGGTACCTTTACTGGCACAGACGTAAGGGGCCCTGGAAATGAAGCTTTCCTTTCAGATGCATAATTGCTACTTTTACAGAATAGATGAGATGCGTTAACCTAAATCTCTGAATTTCATTCAGCCAACTCATTAAGATTCTTTGGATACATATGGACTTTCGTCTGTGGGACTATGCTAAATCATTTTAAAAGGAAGAAATTATAAAAGATAAATATGGCCCTAAATCATCCTTACCCATATACCTCTTACAATCTGAGAAGCCTGTACAGGTTGGTTGTCAGTAGCTGCCAGGGCTATCTGATAGTGTTTCACCTGCTTGCTGCAGCCACTTTCATGTCTGTAAGTGACCAGAAGATGCAGACCCTATAAACCAGATTTGATCTATTATCGGCACACATGTGGGAATGGAGGAGTGCCAGCTTCCCCTTGTGTGTTCAGGGACCATTGAGGTGTGATAGTCTAGCCCAGCATTGCCCAGTTTCAGTGGCTTTGCTAGATTTTGTGGGGATTCAGAGTAGCCTGGACTTACGTGCTGTGCTGCTCTGTTTTCATCCAGGTGGGGTTTGAAGGGAGAGCCTATGCAGCATCAACCTTGCCATATGGTTTCATACTTGTTAACATCCTGCTAATCAAGAGAAAGAAGTAACTACTGCCTTCTTTACTAGCCCCAGCAAATCTTTTTGCCTACTTGTATTAGCCCTTGTCCTACATGCCTCTGTTCTTCTTTCACCTCACTTCCAGCTCACTCCAGAATGCAGTTTGTGTCCAGAGCGGAGGCTGGTGAGTAGCATTGCTTTCTCAGCCTGCAACGTGTGTAAAACCACAAGTAAGAGCCAGCAGCCCCTTCCCCAGAAACCCTGTGGTGGTGATGATGTAATTAATTGGTTGGGATCTACTAATAGAAAAGAACTTTCAGGTGGCAGTACTTTGAAAGGGGACTTACATTTCAGATCACTTTGGGCCAAAACAGCTAATGCAGTTGGGCAAACAGATATGTGCTGATTCAGGTTCAGTTTCTAACTCTTTGGGTGATGAAGTCTACCTTTACACTGTAGTAACCAGATTTCAAAGGTACTGTTGTGAACAAGGGTAGTCAGAGCAGTTAAACTGCTGAAAAAAGAGTCTGGAGAAGAATCTAGCTCAAGATATACAAACCAGAGCAGCAGAACACGTACACTATCACCATCTGCTCAGACCCCTGTAGTAATGCATTCTTTTTTTTAATTCATATGACCATTTCAGTGTAAACTGCAGAAGAGAAAGTAATTGTAGTGTTGTATTAAAATATGCTTATATAATCCAAGTGAGTAACACGTTCAACAAGGGGGAAAAAAGGGTTGGTTTAGACAGGAAAAACTTTATTTAAACCCTCTTTGTTAAAAGTAGTCAGAAATAAATAAAGGAACCTCAGGGCACTAGAACATATACTTGACATTCAGAAAACAACTGATCCTCCTCTGAACTCCTTAATCATTGCTGCAGAACCAAAAGCAAGTGTCATACTGGCCTGCTGTGGTTCCTGGGAAGCAGTGTTGTTCTTTCACATTCTTCAACATGCGTATCAGTTACCTGAAGTTTTTAATAACCAATCTCACTTGGAGTGTGAACCGAAGCAGATGTGCAAATATAGAGGTCATGCTTTGTCTTTGCTTTGCCTTGTTCTCAGTACATAATTTACCTTTCTACACAGAACAAAAACTCTAGCTTATTCAAAAAGTTCGAAAATTTTTCATCTCAAGCCTGTGAACAGTTGCCAAGAGATCTGAGGAGGTACCTTGTGGTATAGAGGTGGGAGGCAGTAACCAGGGCACACGGTGTAGCTAAAGGCATTGCTGCTGAATTCTTGTTATCCATAAATAATAGTGTCAGCCACTTGTCTAAAGATCTTAAAGTTGGTCTGCATAAGTGTTCTTTTGTGTGGTGTTTCATAAATACAAATGACTCTATGTGAAGGTAAGCAATGGAGAGTAAGGCCTTTGGTTTTTATATTGCTATTCCGTGCTAGTTAGAGATTTATTGGTAAAACAAAGTTTAGCTGGAAATAGCACATCTGCTGGGCCTGAAATGTTTTGATTGAAGCTATCCCATTTGGTGAGTTCTGGCCCAGTTGAGCTCCCCTGGTTCCTGGAGCACTTCTTGGCAGGTCAGCCCAGGCGATGCAGCCTCCTCTGTCTTGGAGTAGCCTGCCCAACGGCACCAAGGACTGTCCAGGGCTTGGGGGCTTGAAACTCCAGCTGGTGGTCTTGGGCTACCACTTCCAACCTGGTGGTCTTGGGCTACCACTTCCAACCTGCTGTAAAGCTAAAAGCAAGAAAATCCTGGGAGCTTGAACTCCGCTTTAATTTCCATGTCTGGAAGCACTAAGAGGCTTGGCTGGAGCAGGACTGCTGGAGGTCCTGCAGTCCCTGACGTGGAGCTGTGACTTTGGGCAGGCTTCCTGGGGGACTCCTCAGCATCACGGCTGCACTGGAGCCAGAGGGGCTTGGGAGCTCCCACAGCTACTGTGTGGAACTGGCATTCGCAGACGCTGCTGCTGTTGCCAGAGACTGCGTCGCTGATCAGCCGCAGACTTGGGAACTTGGGAATTGCGTTTTGGAAGTGTTTTGATGTTTCTGAAGTGACCTTTCTGGGAATTTCCAGGTTGTGGGCATTTTCAAAAGAGTTTGTTTCTTGTTTGATTTGGACCGAAGCCACCAGTTCCGATAAAACCTCATTTCCTGCAAACTGGAGGCTCGGCTTGCCAGGCAGCTCTTCTGCTCGTGCCCCATCTGCTCTTCTGGTGTGATCGGTCAGGTTCCTCTGCCCTGACAGCAGAGGTTCTGCAGTCCCATGGCCTGTGAGGTTATCATAACTTGGCCATTACAACATCATCAATCACCATGGTTAATAATATTTCATTGCTGATTCCTTCCATGAAAAGATTTAAACTCTTAAGCAAAACTTGAGAGCAGGATGTGGAGTTTCTAACATGGTCAGATTTTGGGAAAGTACAAGGTGACCTTTGTCTTCACTGAACATTTACATCCAGTAAATGTCTTTGTCTTTAGGGCCCTCTCTGGTAGTCAATGTTCATGTTTTAACTTCAAAGCTTCTAATACAATTTTGCATGGACTCTGACTAAAAAATAGCCTTCAGCAGGCAGTTCAGTTCTGGGGTTTTTTGTGGGGGGGAAGTGACTGAAAGCAAATTTTGGGCATATGTGACATTTTATGTGTGCAGTAGGTCCTTAAATATAAACCAAAACAGGATGCAACTTTGATTTATAGCTCTTGTAAATAATTCTCAGTGACATGGGCAGGTTTGTGTATTATATATGTTCTCATTGCATAAGCACTTATATAACTATGATGATAGGAATCTGCATAGTAAACAAAGCAGCCATACTTCGATGAGTTTAACATTATAGGCTTTCCAGCAAATTGAAGTAGCAGGGGAACCTATTGCTTAAGTGGAAGCTTACTTTATGAGGAAAAGAGCAAAATTTATTGAAGTATATTATGGCCACAGTGAATTTTTAATAAATATTCACAGGAAGTTGCTCACTTGTTAGTGACAGCATAGCGGCCATCTGATCTGATGCAGAAAAATTCACGTTTGAAAGTTTCTGCCTGCCTTGTAGCTAGTGAAAATCAGTGTGTGTGGCTGCAGCTTCATTCTCCTAGAAGCAAAAGATATGGAGGGCCCTAAGGAAAAAGGAAGTATGCCTTGACACAGAGAGAGGTTGAACACCTCCTGGAAGATGCCGAGTACTTTCACCTCACATTGACTGTGCCATGTCTTAGAACGGGCTGTGCTGCATCTTCTGTGCTGTATGTATGGAGCAGATTAATGAGAGGATCTCTTGTTTCCCTAAATTGTGAACCCACATGTGTGTCTCATCTCAGCGGTTCAGCTGAACTGCGGATGTTGCTGGGCTGCTTGTGGACACGTCTGATTTGTGTAGTCTCCCAGAGATCATGACAAGAATATATTCATGCTGTGAATGTGTGAAATTTATTGCACGCCTAGTATTCCTGCATAGACAAGGAATGGAGGCAGATTAAAAGAGCTGTGTAGGAAGATTCGCTAAGGCACTGACAAATGCTCGTTCTCTTCCAGAATGTTTGTAATCTCTTGTATACTGAAAAGAATAATAAATTTACATGGCTTTTTTTTCCTGTTCTGCTGTATGCTTATTTTCTTGTTCGTAATGTGTGCGTGACAGGAAGACAGCGGCGCCAATGTAATTCTGTATAATGGATGAGGTCCTCCACAGAAATGACTACAAGTAGTTAACCCCAGCTTAAAATGTACATGATCACTTTTTACACCCCTTGGTATTTTAAATTCCTTCAACTACACAGAGAGTAAAAATTGTTGACTATGGTGCTAATTTGTCTGTGGAGCGATCTCCCAAGGAAAAGAACATAAATGCCCCCCTTGCGTGACTCTGTTGTCCTAGACTGAGCAAAACAACGAGGGATGAGCAGTGAGGAGCAGTTTGGAGCATAGGCAGGGAACCTCTACAGGTCTGCAGTTCCCTCAGGCAAGCGTTTTAGTGGCAATAGTCCCATATTTTGGGTTTAGGTTGAGGTTGTGGTGAGATTCCTTCCCATGTTGATGTGCTATGTCTAAATGTTACTTTTCATCCACAATGTGGAAGACACAGATCTGAATTCTGATTGTATATATTTGTTAACTCACAGGACTCAGATCAGGGCTAGGTTTGGCTTAAACTGTCTCCTGAACTTCTGTACTTATTTTCATTGTTGTATTAGACTAATTTTGAAATGAAGTAATGTGAATGTTTGAGAAACAAACATGATCTTTTGGTAGAAGAGTCTGATGTGGATGATGTTACTCCTGGGACTGCTCTACCTTGAATACCGTGACTGGTCTGACTTCCTGAGACTGTACTCACGTTGTGCCTTCAAGTTTTATAGTTTCTCTTCTTAGTAATTCCTACTGCCTGTTCACATGTTTTCAGATACTTTTATTCAAAGCCTGATCCCAGTTTTTCAATTATAATAAGGAGCAAGAACATTATAGGGAAAAAAGCGTGATGTGCAGGAAATGTATTTTATGAAGAGAGACAAGGAGCTTAAGAATTTCATAGATCAAGGACCAAGTAAGTAAAATAATATTCACTAACATTGAAGAGAAGTTGATTTATATGTTCGGGCTTGAAGTGGGTAGAGGCTGAACTTCTCTGTGACTGACATTTTGTTTACAAGTTGCACAATTTACAATACAGTCAAATGTTATACCCAAGCCCTATTACAAATATTATGCCTCTTAATGACAGCCAATGATCTTCAGTGTAAACTGATAATGAAAACAGTAATTCTGCTCTGATTTGTTTGACTAGAAAGAGAAAATAATTGCAGTGGGTTGACCCTGGCTGGACACCAGGTGCCCACCAAAGCCACTCTATCACTCCCCTCCTCAGCTGGACAGGGGAGAGAAAATATAACAAAAGGCTCGTGGGTTGAGATAAGGACAGGGAGAGATCACTCACCAGTTACCGTCATGGGCAAAACAGACTCGACTTGGGGAAATTAGTTTAATTTATTACCAATCAAATCAGAGTACAATAGTGAGAAATAAACCCAAATCTTAAAAAATACCTTCCTCCCCAACCATCCCTTCTTTCTGAGCACAGCTTCACTCCTGAATCCTCTACCTCCTCCCTGCCAGCAGCACAGGGCGATGGGGAATGGGGGTTACACTCAGTTCATTGCATATTGTCTCTGCCTCTCCTTCCTCCTCAGGGCGGGACTCCTCACACTCTTCCCCTGCTTCAGCGTGGGGTCCCTCCCATGGGAGACAGTTCTCCATGAACTTCTCCAATGTGGGTCCTTCCCATGGGCTGCAGTTCTTCATGAACTGCTCCAGCGTGGGTCCCTTCCACGGGCTGCAGTCCTTCAGGCACAGACTGCTCCAGCGTGGGGTCCCCTGCTGGGTCACAAGTCCTGCCAGAAAACCTGCTCCAGCGTGGGCTTCTGTCTCCACGGGTACGCAGGTCCTGCCAGGAGCCTGCTCCAGCGCAGGCTTCCCAGGGGGATCACAGCTTCCTTCGGACACCCACCTGCTCCAGAGTGGGGTCCTCCCCGGGCTCCAGGTGGATGGAGATCTGCTCCACCGTGGACCTCCGTGGGCTGCAGGGGGACAGCCTGCCTCACCATGGTCTTCCCCACGGGCTGCAGGGGAATCTCTGCTCCGGCGCCTGGAGCATCTCCTGCCCCTGTTTCTGCACTGACCTGGGTTCTGCAGGGTTGTTGCTCTCATGTATTTTCCACTCCTCTCTCTTCTGACCCCTGCTGCGCAGTTAGTTTTTTCCCCCTTCTTAAATCTGTTCTCCCAGAGGCACTACCAGTGTCGCTGATGGGCTCAGCCTTGTCCAGCAGCGGGTCCATCTTGGAGCCGGCTGGCATTGGCTCTATTGGACACAGGGGAAGCTTCTGGCAGCTTCTCACAGAAGCCACCCCTGTAGCACGCCCCCCGCCTCCGACCAAAACCTTGCCACACAAACCCCATACATTAATATATCGTGGGAGACTTATTAAAAGACTAAAAAGAGACATATATTTTTGTTGACAGAAGAAATATATTGTTTATTCCTCTGGAGTCTCATGTTGCTCATATTGCTGCTTTGTCTTATTGCCTGTCACTGAGCTGCTCTGTCTAGGTGGAAATGTCAGACTCTGTATTCGCTCTGTAAGGAAATCTGTAAGTTATTTTTTCCACAAAGCATTCTGTTATGTAAATTTACTCCTGGTAATTTGACTGTTTGTGAAAAAGGCATTTTGCAAAGAGGTATTTTCAAGCTGAAATGAGGCATCCTGACCCTAAGTAGTTACAGGGCTAGCTCAGTCTCATGGAGGAAATGGAAGTTACTGGATGTAATGCCAAGGAGAGCTTTGAGAGACTCAGTATCTCTGTGCACATCTCCCTCCGCTACACTGCCAATATTCTCAGATGGTACCACTGAAAGACGTTGCTTAAAATGTGCTTCTACCCTGAAAAGTCATAAGGTAAAAGCAGTATCTGCTCACTTATCACAGGTTCTTGCTGCTAGTACTCACAGCTAAAAGTCTTCTAGTGAAAGAGTCGCTCTAACTGCCAGTGCCCAAGTGTTGGCAATGTTGAGCTACATTCTCTGGGTTATATGGAATATCTCCAGCAGAGTTTGGTTCTGTTTAGTTATCGATAGATTTGCAGCTACATGAAAGGTATTTTACAGTGGTAGTAATGCACAAGAAGGAATGGGATTCACCTCCTTGCCCATTAGCTATGTTACTCTGAAGACTAGTCAAGTAAAACCAACCAAAGTTAATATATTAAACTCTGTGAGCATATCAGTGTGTTCAAGTGAGTAGACATGCTGAGCAAGGAGATAACCTTATTTGAAACCTTATTTTTCATTGTGTAACCACACTTTCCATGGGTTTGCACAAGCAATTCTGGAGATTTAACATCAGTGTGTTTGTGAAATGTTGCTTAAGACATCTCTTAAGTCAGAGGATCTGCCTAGGTGTTGCTAAGGTAGTATTTTGGCTAGCAGGATATTCATTACCAATGTTGATGTGCATGAAAATTATTTGGTTTTCAGATCACAAAATGCATTTGTAAGCTATGAAAAACATCACTTTGCTTTTCAACAAAGCGCTCTTGTGTCCCTTGGTAATTACCAGATAAAGGCGGAAAACCACAGTGCCGTTTCTATGGAGTTACAACACAATGTTCCCTTTGCATTTTTTAATAATTTTTCCTAGTCCCTTAGTTGAAAATAGCCATTTTGCTGATGGAGGAGCTAGAGTAGTTCAAATGTATGCATTCAGTGGAAGATAACTATAGAGTCTGTGAGTCTCTTTGGATGGTCAAATCAATTCAGATGATATAATCTGTAATATATTGAAAGTTGGGGAAAGAGTTGCTGCAATTGCACTTTCTTGCTTGGAGCATCTGCCACACGGGGAGATGCTGACAGAGTTGGGATTGTTGAGGCTTGAGAAGGCTCAGGGGGCTCAGAGCCCCGTTGTGCCCAGCGATAGGACAGGGGACAACGGGCCCGGACTGAAACACGGGAAATTTCATTTAAACATAAGAAAAACTGTTTTACTATGAGGGCAGCTGAACACTGGAACAGGTTTCCCGGAGCATTTGTGGTGTCTCCATCCTTGGAGATATTCAGAACCCAACTGGAAATGGCCCTGAGCAACCTGCTCTTGCTGTCCCTGTTTTAAGCAGGGGGTTTGCAGTGGGTGGTCTCCAGAGGTTCCTGCCAGCCTCAGTGATGCTGTACATGAATGATACGAAATACTCTGATAGGAGCCTCGTCCAGTGCCCCTCTAGGACCAGAGGGCTTTGGCTCAGGATCTGGAGAGCGGGCAATGTCTGGGACGAGACTGGGCTTCTGTCATCATTTGCAAAGTATGTGCTTTTGGATTTTCTTACAGCCTCCACATTTTGAAGGGCCTAATTATCATCCTGAGACAAACTATCACCGTGACATTCATCCCTGTGCAGAGCATGAGAAAAGGACTTTGCAGGGTTTATAACTTGCTATGTGTTTGCACAGATCCTAGACCAGATGGGCATTGATGGTTGATTCCCTGTATTACTACAGTATTAAAGCATTATGTTGTAGTAATTTAACCAATCTTTAGTGAGTGCTTTTATGTGCTTCTTCAGACCTATAGAGCATAAGTCCTACACCTTCCCTTATCTGTGGGATGCAGCCTGCCAGCTTTCTTTGTAGGTATCTATTCCTGGTCCAGTCTGCAGCAGCCTGAAGTTGTAGTTACAGTGAAAATCTTGTTGAGTCTTGAGCTGAACATGCCTCTGATGGATGGGATCTGAGGGGATCTCTGCTACTGAGCTTAAGAAATCTTTTCTGAATTTCCTGAATATGAACTCACAAAGCCTTATGATGCCATTGATTTTTTTTTTAATTTTTTTTTTTGGCAGAGATTCTGAGGACCTCAAAGAGCTATCTGCCAACAATTTTTAACGCTCTGAGCAAAAGTTATTCAAAGTTAAGTTTTATATGTGGCAGAACCTTAGTCTTAAAACCAGAAAAACTCTCTTGGATGAAATTCACTGTAGATGTTTGGCCTTATGCAGAAATGTGATACAGAGAATTCCAACCCAAGCATTAAAAACTGGCAAAGCTATCAGAACAGACTCTTTAATGGACCATGTCAGGTGGTGTTAGCAGCAGGTAGTTTTAGCTGCCCCACCTCTACTGACTGCACTTCTCGCTCTAGACATCGAACCGCTGTACTGTGAGCAAGCTCATACCAATGCATTCAGCGCTTTCACTTGCTCTGCCAAAGCATGGCTTTAAATGAATTTTTCACAAGTGAGTTCTAAAAGGCTTTATTATGGAAACAGTTCACGCCTTCAGGAGTATATTTAGGTCTTGTAAAAGGTGCCAAGTTGCAAGCTCTGGAGGCAAATTCTATACTCATAAACAAATCGGGCTAAAGTCATCCCAAAGTATCCTCTGTCTCCAAGCAAAGTGCTTCAGCCTCATCCTGCAGGGACTGGTGATCTCAGTGACGCTGGTGGGTGGGAGTGCGTTTGGCAGGCCAGCCTGGCGCTTCAGGGCAGCGGTGGCGGTGGTGGTGACGTGTTACCAGTCCGGCTTCTAGAAACAGAAGCCCAGCAGGGCCAGGGGCTTGTTCCTGTCCTGCCACTCCAGCATTTGAGTGGGCACCAGCGAGCGGTGACTGACCTGGCGCGACGCCCTGGTGAGGGAACACAGTGGTCAGAGGCAGCGTGGGCCAAAGCGGGGCAACGGCCTGCACACTCGACCCGTCCCATCTCCTTGCAGCCCCACAGCCGCCCCTGGACCCTCTCTCTGACCGCCCTTGTCCCCTCTCCGCCCTTTGGGCATCCACCACACCGTCCTGCCGGTGCCCCCCGCCCGGCGCGGCCCCAGCCGTGTCCCTTCAACGCCTTTTACCTCAGCTCGGCAGCCGCCCCGCCCTCGGCCTGCAGGGGGCGCCAACTGTCGTTTCCCCCCACCCCACCCCCGCCCGCCGGGGCGCGCGGCCGTGCGCGGCGGGAACGCCAGGGGGTGCCCGAGGCCGCGCGGCGGCGCGCGGGGGCGCGGGGCGGGCGGCGGCGCGGGGCGGGAAGTGCGGAGGGGGGGGGGGGGGAGCTGAGGGGAGAAGGCGGGAAGGGGGGTGGGGGGTGGGGGGGGGGGGGAGCCGCCGCCTGCGCCCGCCCTCAGTCGCGCTTGCGGAGCCGCAGCCGAGCGCAGGGCGCAGCGCTGTCCCTTCAGCACCGCTCCCCCCCCCCCCCCGCCCCGAGCCTCATTACCGCCAAGAAAAATTAACGGAAAGCTTTCCGCGCCACCACCCGCCGCCGACCCCCCCCCCCTCCTCGCCTCCGCCTTCCCCCCGCCCCCCCCTTTTCCCCCCTCCCCACCCCTCGCCGCAGCGCCCGGGCCGAGCCGCCGCCAGTGACCGCGTGGTTTGCAGTAAGTAGGGGCTCGGGGGCGGCGGGAGGGGCGCGGAGGTGGGGGGGGGGGGTGTCCGCAGTCCCCCACCCCCATTCCCCACTATTCCCCCTCCCTCTGCGGCGCGACCCCCAGCCCCGCCGCCCCCCGGGGGGAGCTGGAAGGAGGGGACCCCCCAAGTCACCCAGGGTGCGGGGTTCGCAAGGGAGGGTTTCTGTACCCCCAAGGGGGCTGCAAAAAAAAAAACCCCAACAAACCAACAACAAAAAAACCCCAACAGGGGAGGGGGGGGGGGGTCAAAAGGGAGATGCGCCCCATCCCCACGCACGTTTGCGGTTGCTTCGGTGCTGGCGGCACTCGCAGTCGGTAGCGGCGTTTGCGGCGGCGGCGCGTTGGGAGCAGCCGCGCTTGGGGTTTGTGAGGGGGTTTTGTGGGGTGTCTGGGTGAGGTCCGGCAAAACGCGTGTGTGAAGGCGAGCGGTGGCGGGGTGTGCCGTGCGTCTAGAAACCCCGGTGTAAAAGCCCAGGTAACCCATATGCCAAGTCAAACCGGGCAGGGTAAGGCAGAAATCCGCCTCTTCCCACTACCCTTGTGACATTGATCGTCTTGCCGGTTTTAGGTCTGGAAAGCAAGGTCCAAGAATGGTGAAGCTGGGGAGTAATTTGAACGACAAGAACAGCAAACAACCATCCAACGAAGATGGTTTTCAGACAGTTCCTTTGATCACACCTTTGGAAGTAAATCACCTGCAGTTCCCGGCTCCGGAAAAGGTAAAACAAAAATCGAATGGCGCTCCTGCATGATTATGCACACATACGTGCCCCTTGGTGTTCACTGCCTTGGTGACTTACTGGTCTCTGGCGATGTGAACTGTGGCGTTTTGTTTATTCAATAAATAAAAAGGGGCTACCTTTCATAGTGTGTTTATCTGTTTTAACATGGCAAGTAAGCACACAACTCTCCCCCAAAACCCCCTAAATATTCCTTCACAAGTACAACTGGAAAAAGCTTAGTATGTTTCTCTTGCAAGCCCTGGAGAAACTGAGGAGCAGTTTGCAATACGTTATTATCGGTAAGATTGATTGCCTGCATTGAGAGTAATGTGATAACTCTTCCGAAATAAGCAGCTATTTTAATTATCAACTCAGTTAAGCTTTGTTTTCTTCTCCGTGGCTTTGCAAAGCTTATTTGGGCATTGACGATGCTGATTTCTCTGAAGAGAGCGGCTGAGTTCCCCCGTGCGCAGGGTGGTGATGGAGCAATCCAGGGATTCGTTTCCCCGATTGGCTCCAGCCAGGGGACAGCTTTCTCCCCTGCCCACTCAACACTCTCAGAACTGAATGCAGCACTAAAATGTCCAGAAACGTGCACCAGCAATTGGCTGTGGTTTGGTGGTTGGAATTTTTTAGATGCAGTATGTACTAGGAAATCTTTTGTCTATATTGATGCAGCGATGATGCATGCCAGTATAACATCGTGGTAAGGACATGATGAGACCGTAAAAATCTGTATGCCCCAACAGTCCTTACAAAAACAAAGCCTGTCTGCAATGTAGTTCCCAGATACCACAGAGATGGAGCCAACTCACCCGAAAGTACAGACAGAATGATTAGATCTCACGGGATAATGGAATAATAGTAAAATTAACACTGATGATTATTGAACATATATCCTGTTTTCACTGTGGTACAAAATGAATTTCCTCTAAATACATTAGGAGAACATGATGATGGATGTGATAAAACTGTCTAGATAGACAAACTATGTTTATTTTATGATAGAGCTGAGTCAACTGCCTCGACATCCTGGGAACCAGAACTGTGCCAGACAAAGGCGCTAGCTTCATCCTCCATGTGCCTCATGGCAATCAGGAGCGACTTCGCTGTATTCAGGAGGGTTACACTTCCATGAATTGTTGTGAATGAGAGGCTAAACCAGCCCTTATCTATGACTCTGACAAATAAGATTAAGCCAAATAATTCGGGCAAAGCAGTATGATTTATCATAAATGTCTGAAAAGCTCAGAGGAAACTATAGATGTGTAAAAGTAGCTCATTTGATGCTAGTACAAATGGCTCATTGAGATCACGCAGTGTCACACAATGTGAAATTTAAACGACTCATGTATCAGGTGAGACATGGATAACCTAACAAAAATCCTTTCAAGGTAATAAAGTGGTAATAAATGTTCTCACGACCACCACGTTCCAATTGCCTGTTGGTGAACAAACACTGGAGTGTACTGGTCTGGTGTGATTCCTTGCTGATTTGAACAAACACTGGAGTGTATTGGTCTGGTGTGATTCCTTGCTGATTTTTCTGTTTAAACATGCCTACATCAATAATTCACATGTTGTTAGGTTACATTACCTTCATTAGCATACATTACTGTCAATGCATCTACTGACATCCGTATTTTTCTTTGCTGGAAGAGTGGGATGTATCTCCAGGAGTGCTAAGCATGATTCAGAACTCATTAGAGTCAATGGTATTGATTTCTTCAGGCTGTGGTTCAGCTCCTGTGTGCAGTAGGCCTCGAGTTAACGGCAACTGGAGATCCGTTCACAAGAAGGAGAGGTTATTTATGATAAAAGCAAAATAATTCACAATCTGTTTCCTTTGCTTGTTGTACAACAGATTCTGTGGGGTGAGTTCACCCTAGGGCAGAGAGTCTGTTTAAAGACCTGCTAATAAGGAGTCGAGCCTCAGGTGAAAAGCTTGGGCAAAGGTTAAGTGATAGGGGGAAATTTCAGCTTTGTACTTAGGAAAGCAAAGCTGCTACTGAATTCAGTCAGTCTGTGAGCCCGAGGAAGAGCAGACATGGATTTCAAGTCTTTCAGAGTGTATTCTTGTTTGGACTTGCCTTGCAGTCAGGAGGCAGGGTTAAACTGCCCCCCCCAAATCGATTTGAGTTTTTTTCCACCTATACCTAAAACCTGTCAGCAGTTGTTTTTTGTCCCGTGGAGAATGAGGACATAAGCCAAGGCACTTTCTGTGCTTTTTGCATGGGGTGCTGCATAAATGATCAGAGCCAAACCAGCTTTGGTGTTGGGGTCTGCGTGCAACAGCTCAGAAGGGCTTGCTCGCTCGTTTTCTTAAATGCAGACTCACTGCTCACTTTTAACCACAAGGAGGCAATGCTCCCGGCCCTGCTCGCTGCCTGCCCGCCAGCTGCTGCTAATCACATCGCCTTTGCCACTGCAACAAAGAGCTGGCGTGCCCTGGCATTTCCCTGTAAGTGAAATCGGGGGGGGCGCGAAAAAAAAAAAAGGAAAAAAACCTGCTAAATACTCCTCTTTCGGGGCTTCTCTTCACCATATCTTCATTTCAGAAGTTGTGAGCTCTCAATCTGGATCTGACCTTGGTTCCAGGGCTATCCAGGGTACATCAAAACCAGAGCGAGGAGGTTTGACGGCAGCTTGGGGCTGTGTACTTGCTCTAGCTTCAGTCTGTCTGATAAAGGAGGAGTAGTACCAGCTTTGGATAGCGATCCAAGAGTATACTAGGTCTGTGGTGGGTAACCTAACTGCTGTTACTACCAGTGTGCAATAGTGCCTTCACCTGGTGTATGTATATTGCATAGCAAAGATTTGCATGCTCTGTTAATTTATAGGCTTTTTCCAGTTGTGTCTTAGACACTTGCATGCAAGGTGAAGAAAAACAAACCTGTTGTTTGTCAGTATACTTAACCTTTGCAGATCCTTAAAAGCAACCCACCCCCCCCCCCCCCCAAGCCTATGGAATCTACAGAGTGAAAATTGTGTTTCAAGGGTTTTAAACACCTGATTTTTCTTCCTTTTAAGGATATTTTTGTAACTGTATCACCTGAGAGTCACTCAGAGTGACTCTCAACATTAACCTCTGTAGGTGTTTCACCACAGCTGCTTCTCTTTCAAAGTGTTTTTTTGTGTCTGGCTCCCCTTTCAGAGAAAGGATACAGAGAAAGAATATAAAAATGAGGCTTTTGTTCTTGTGATGTAATCCCTGAGGCCCATCTCTTTTCAGATAGTTCCTCTATTATAAGAAATCATGTGGGGGGTGATGGGGGAAACACTTTCTTAGAGGTATGCTTAAACTTATTGGCTGTTCTTTTGGAGATGCTTTCCTAACAGGTTTGTTTTTTGAAGCGCTGTGAGCTTAGCAGCTCCAACTTCCACCTTGATGCTGTTGGAAAAATCCAGGCAGGAATTCAGGAGGCTTGAATTTGGCAACCTTTTTTTTAAATTATTGGCCACTGGACTGACTATTTCTTTTTCCACCAAATGAGGAAGTCTCCTCCCAAGGCTCATGCTATTCCTCCGGTACCATCAGCATTCTTGCAGTCTGTCAGCAGTTGTATGGCTGCGAGGGGAGAAATGTACCTGGGACAGTAATTTCTCCCCTAGGGTGCTAAGCCTGCTGTGTATTTCTATTTATTTACTGTCTTCAAGCATTTGCCTTGTTCCCTGTTCTCTTGCTGGGGCAGCATTTGAAGGCAGAGACAGATGCTCTTAAATCATTTTTGTCTGGCCTTTTTGCTGAAATCCGTCCGTGTAACAGGAATAATAGCCATCACCAGTGACAAGCCCTTGACCTGGCTTTTTATGTCTCTGAATTTCATTTCTTTTTATTCAAAAAGCAAAAAAAAGAAGTCTTTTTTTTCTTTTAGGACCAAAGTGGAAAAGGCTAGCTGTTCACTTGTTTTCCTAAGCGTAGACAAAGCGCTTCAGCTCTAATTGTTACGCATCTCTGCAACGATAATGCTAAAAGATAGGCAGCTTTTCAGGGACCATACTGTTTCACTGAAATTTTAAATGAGACCAACAACTGGGGATCCCTTGGTCTCATAGGCTCACTTCAGTATAATCCAGCAGGAAATGCCTCTGTTCTGTCAGTAAAAATCCTAATTTTACATAACACAGAAGTGCATGAAAGCTATTGTCAGCACTGAAAAAAACATCCGGCATCTCTTTTGTGGTGAAGGCTGCAGAAGGCTTATCATGTGGTCCATTGTTCTTTATTTTGAATGCATCTGGAGGCTTGAGAAATAATTTCTCTGGTGACAAATTCCTGCCATCCAACACATGAAAGAAAAAAAAATAGATGTAACTGCTCTCTTCAAATGCTTTTCCCATCCCATGCTCCTGCCTCTTGCCCTCCCTGGCCGCACCCCTCTCTGAGTGGCTGAGACCATGCATTTACACGCAGTAATCAAGAGTTCCTGAAAATCTGGAGGGTCCCTTGTGTTCACAGCCTGTCCCTATTGGTTTAACAGAAAATAATGTTTTGTCCTGGCCAGCTGAGCAGGCATAATTAATAGTATGCTGGATGAGTGCTTTTGTACCTAGGGGACTACTTGCAGCTCTGTCCTGAAATACTGATGTCAGTCTGCCCTCTGCGAAGCCTAGCAGTGCATGGCAGCCCTAGCCAGCCTGAAGGCATACACTGTCAGGGCAGCATGGAGCTGTTTTTGGGGTGCTGCTACATGTGGTGGGGCCAGCAGCTCAGCCATCCCTGCCGCTGTCTGGGGGGGGCTCCTGATGCAGGCGGGGGCAGGTGTCTGTGCTCCTACTCACGCTGCTGGTGAGTTTGATGGGATGGAGCAAATGGCAAAAGGAGAGATGGGGCAAGGCCAGTAATTGTGGCAGTTGAAGGAAGGAAGAGTAAAAGGGAGGAGGAGGGTGCAAAGGGAAAGAAAGCATGAATAAAAGAAAGGAATAAAAAGAGAGCATTACAAATATGAAGGAATGGGCAGGCTGTCTTGCCTTTCCCCATCCTTTCCTTTCTCTGCTTGGGATATTCTGCCTAATCCCCACAAATAAATACCAAAGTCTGAGCCTTCCTCTCCTGTGACATTTGTCCCCCTTCTGCACTGTGCAAATCCATTTGTCCTCTAAATGTGTATTTGAATGTAAACACCGCCTCTGCTCATTAAGCTGTAATAAATATTTGCAGCAACACACGCTCTGGCAGCGCAAGGTTTCTGGGGTAACCATTTTGATTTTGTTTGCACGTGTTGGACAGCCTTACCTGAGGTTCTTGGCATTTCACGCTCGTCTTCTTTGGATACAGCTGCTGTCGGGCTAGCCTTCCCCTAGCACACTGAACACCTCTGCTTGCAGGCGATCCACTCAGGGCAGGACTGCACTGCAATCCAAGCATGTGCTCACAGCCTTTGCAGACACCTGGGGTAGCATTCAACTGCCTCACCTGCATACAGATAACATGTTGCTACTGCAGATCTTCACTATAGAAAAACTCAGGATTTGTGTAGCCTGTGCAGAAATTTCTCTCATTAACTGCGTTGCTATCAGTGACTGAATTAGGTGGTTTAAAGCTAGCTTGTGCCTGTTTTTGTGAGCTCCGTTGCTGCTCTTAAACCCAGTTATGTCTGCACTGCAATTCCTAGAGCTGCATACTGCAGAAACAGCAGAAATGGAGACAGGAAAAGTGTGTTAGGGTATGGATGTTTGGCTAAGCCTGTTGCAATCTATTCTTTTTTCTAACATGAAAGCCCTTTGCTGCAGGTGGAAGTTATTTCAGCAAGACCGTAAAGCGAACCCCATATACCAGTTACTTGCTGGTCTGGAAAGTAAGACTGGGCAGGATTCTTGACTAGTGTAAATCAGTGTAGTTTAGATGAAATCAATGGAGCTCGGCTAATTTACCCTGGCCAATTTACCATCACTACAGCTGAGTGATTGATTCTTTTGTCTGCTTTGCTATACCCTCTCCTGGCTGAACCTACTGAAATCAATTTTTGTCACCCCTTCGCAGCCTCCTGTGGGTTCCTGATGGTTATGGTCACACAGGGATTTGTAGGGAGACTTAGCTGAATAATTTCCAAGCTCCCTTTATGTTTGCGAGCTATGCCTTTCGCTTCTCAGCTGCTTTCAGCTCCCAAGCAGACTTTGCATTCTGTGCTGCCTTTCACTGGTGATGCCAGGGCTGATTACGTTTGCTGTCTTTGTCCTTTTGTGATGTTCCTTATGCCTGGAATATCCTCCTGGCACTGATTCAGGAGACCACTTTTTTCTACCACCCTCTGTGAAACTAATTTCCAGCACAACACCCATTAGATGAGCTGGTACAAGGAAAAAAAGCAGAGTGTTTCTACTCACTGTGACTTTCTCCATTGACTATGGATTTGATTCCAGGGCATCCTTTTCTTAATTTTTCCTTTTTTTTTTTTTATTTTTGCTGCTTGATATTTCAGGCATTTTATGTATTCAAATAGTGACTAGGATGCCATGGGGACTACCATTACATACATCCCAAATGCCAATTTTAATACTAATCTCTGGGAAGTCTGCCTGCTGTGTTCATCCTGTAGTTTTGGAAGCATAGCTGCCTCTCCAATAAGATGGTCATAATTATTTGGGAAAGTTTTTTAAAGACTTAATTGTCTAAAAATGTGGGAATTTTCAGCATGATTGCTAGGTAGTCTAAGATTACTAGTCCACCCAGTCCAATGTGTCCTGTTTCTAGCAGGAACCAGTGCAAGAGTCTGAAGGAGGTACAGGAGGTGCTGCAGTAGGCATGGAACTGCTCATGTCTATCAATGTTTCATCCTAAGCCTACAAAGAAAGAGATTGTTTTAAGCCCTGAAACATGATTTTTACATCTTTTTTTTCTATACCCTTTTACTGCTAAGTATTTTAACTTCAGCTACTGTTGGCAATGTGCACATCACATTTGCTCTTTGAAGCTGGCTGTGTGTGAGGATTAGAGCTTTTAGGTCACTGGAGAATTTTGTGTGCGAGCAGGTGGTGAATTTTAGCCATCCCTTGGCTTGTAGCACATAAACATAGAAACCAACTCAGTTGCAGATTTAGTGTCAAGACTGGGAGTCACCATTTTGCTATCATCAGTAACCTGGACAGCATGCTACAACTGGGACTTGGTCTAAGGTCTTTCTCAGCTATTGATGCTCAGTTGGGTGGTGAAGGCAAAGGAAACCATGATATCAGTGCCAGTCATAAGTTTATATTTTCTGTTGTCTCTCTGCAAGGAATGAAGAAAGGCATGGAAAGGAATGAAGCCAAGAGTCTCATTTCATAACTAATCTACATGGAAACTGATGAGGGTGTTACAACCATTTTGCAGGACTACAAAGTCCAGCTTTGAACTTGGAAGAAACCTTTCCCCTTGGTAGGAGAAACACATTTTGTTTATCTCTTCTGTCAATGTGAAAGCCACTCTGAGTGAGAGACTCTTCATTATTAATAATCCCAGGAAGTAGTATTTTAAATTTTTATGGTTTGCACTTTGCAGCACCTGAACCACAATATATTACATGCACCGTGGCAGTGAAGTGGGAATTACAGCAGGGCTGCATGTCTTTTTCCAAATGAATAATTTAAAGTTTTCACAATGCTAGTTATGTTAAATATTATTACTCATTTCTTCAGGGAAAACCATAGAGCTCAAACGCAAATATAAAGTGGCAATAAATGATGTTATATTTAGCCAGTCTGAGACAAGACTCAGAATTCATATCAGTTCATTTTCTGAAACACTTACTTCATCCCATTGCGGGAAAATCCTTTTTAAGGTTCCATGCTTAATGTGATATTTTTCCATTTGTCACATTTCACGTCTACTCTGCTCCTTCCTCCTCAAAGCAAATGCTTTTAATATAGTCCACTTGGTTAGAAGCTTGCTTTCTTTTTTTCTTTCAGCATCCTAAATCTCTAGATTTCCCAGCACTCTCCTACTGTTTACTTTCTCAAGGTTGTTGATGATGGATTTCCTGCTGGTGTACGCAGACTCTCAGCTGTTGTTTCTCACCTCAGCACACCTGTAATTTTCCAAAGCAGCGCTACAGAGAAGGTGCCTGGTCTTGCATTCATTAAAGCCGAGGAAAGGTTTCCTATTGATTCCATTGGTGTCACTAGCATTAAGCCTAGAATAATAAGTGCATTTAGGTATAGGACTCGATAAATGTATTGGCAAACAACATCATTAGAAAAAACTTGCTTGTGTGGAGCAGAATCATAGATATGGCTTGTTGTCCTGTCATGTTTGGGGTTTTATAACTTTTACAGGCTATTGTTTATAGACTGCTATTGAGCTCTTGCAGAAAAGTGTTTGAAGGATTGGAATGAGGAACCGGAAGATGCAAGAAAGAGAATAGAAAGTAAAAACCTTTCAAGACATGGAGAGTGTTGTTACATCTGCTAACCTGGGATGATTGAGGACAACAATTCTGCAGAGACCTGCCATTTTCCATGGAGTGTCTGACTTCCTACCCACCCGAGCCATATTTTGCTAGCCCCTAATCCCAAGAATGTTATATTTATATGCAGAATGTGCTGGAGCTACTATTATCACTCAGTTAATGAAAACGTGAGAAAACACAGTGCACTGTAAGTAGCAGCAAGCCATGGTCTGTCTTCCTGACTCAACCACAAATAGCTGGTGTGACTCAGCATGTGACTAAGCTTCACAGAATCACAGAATCATAGAATGGTTTGGGTTGGAGGGGACCTTAAAGGTCATCTAGTTCCAACCCCCCTGCCATGGGCAGGGACACCTTCCACTAGACCAGGTTGCTCAAAGCCCCATCCAACCTGGCCTGCAACACTGCCAGGGATGGGGCACCCTCAGCCTCTCTGGGCAACCTGTTCCAGTGCCTCACCATCCTCACAGTAAAGAATTTCTTCCTTACATCTAATCTAAATCTACCTTCTTTCAGTTTAAAACCATTACCCCCCATCCTGTCACTAAACTCCCTGATAAAGAGTCACTCCCCATCTTTCCTAGGCCCCCTTTAGGTACTGGAAGGCTGCTATAAGGTCTCCCCAAAGCCTTCTCTCCTCCAGGCTGAACAAGCCCAACTCTCTTAGCCTGTCCTCATAGGAGAGGTGTTCCAGCCCCCGATTATCTTTGTGGCCCTCCTCTGGACTCACTCCAACAGGTCCCTGTCCTTCTTATGTTGGGGGCCGCAGAGCTAAATGCAGTACTCCAGGTGGGGTCTCGCAAGAGCAGAGCAGAGGGGGAGAATTCCCCCCCCCCCGACCTGCTGGTTACACTTCTTTTGTTGCAGCCCAGGATACGGTTGGCTTTCTGGGCTGCAAGCGCACATTGGAGGGCCATATTGAGCTTCTTGTCAACCACCCCAAGTCCTTCTCCGCAGGGCTGCTCTCAATCCACTTGTTGCCCAGCCTGTGCTTAGGATTGCACTGACCCGTGTGTGTGACCTTGCACTTGGCCTTGTTGAACTTCATGAGGTTCACAGGGGCCCACCTCTCAATCCTGACAAGGTCCCTCTGGATGGCATCCCATCCCTCCAGCGTGTCAATCGCACCACACAGCTTGGTGTCGTTGGCAAACTTGCTGATGGTGCACTCAGTCCCACTCTCCATGTTGCCAACAAAGATGTTAAACGGCACTGGTCCCAATACTGACCCATGAGGAATGCCACTCATCACTGCTTTCCACTCGGACATTGAGCCGTTGACTGCAACTCTTTGAGTGCGACCATCCAGCCAATCCCTTATCCACCAAGTGGTCCACCTGTGAAATCTATGTCTCTCCGATTTAGAGACAAGGATGTTGTGTGGGACAGTGTCAAATACTATGCACAAGTCGAGGTAGATAATGTTGGTTGCTCTTCCCTTATCCACCAATGCTGTAACCCCATCGTAAAGGCCACCAAATCTGTCAGGTACAATTTGCCCTTAGTGAAGTCACGTTGGCTGTCACCAGTCACCTCCTTATTTTCCATGTGCCTTAGCGTAGCTTCCAGGGGGATCCGCTCCATGATCTTGCAAGCACAGAGGTGAGACTGACTGGCCTGTAGTTCCTCAGGTCTTCCTGTTTTCCCTTTTTAAAAGTGGGGGTTATGTTTCCCCTCTTCCAGTCAGTGGGAACTTCCCCAGACTGCCATGACTTCTCAAATACGATGGAGAGTGGCTTAGACACTTCATCTGCCAGTTCCCTCTGGACCTGTGGATGCATCTCATCAGGGCCCATGGACTTGTGCACCTTCAGGTTCCTTAGATGGTATTGAACCTGATCTTCTCCTACTTGTGGGTGGTTCTTCATTCTCCCAGTCCCTGCCTTTGCCTTCTGTGTCTTGGGTGGTGTGGCTGGAGCACTTGCCGGTGAAGACTGAGGCAAAAATATCATTGAGTACCTCAGCCTTCTCCATGTCCTGGGTAACCAAGTCTGTTTCCTTACAGAGAGGGCCCACATATTCCCCAGTCTTCCTTTTATCACCGACATACCTGTAGAAGGTTTTCGTGTTGCCCTTGACGTCCCTGGCCAGATTTAATTCTGTCAGGGCTTTAGCTTTCCTAACCTGTTCCCTAGCTGCTCGGACAATTTCTCTGTATTCCTCCCAGGCTACCTGTCCTTGCTTCCACCCTCTGCAGGCTTCCTTTTTGTGTTTGAGTTTGTCCAGGAGCTCCTTGTTCATCCATGCAGGCCTCCTGGCATTTTTGCCTGACTACCTCTTTGTTGGGATGCATCTTTTTTTTTTTTTTTTCTCCTTTTTTTCCCCTAGTCCTCCATCAGTAATATGGGGATAGTGGGGTCGTGCTGGTATGTAGAGCGCTTTGAGCCCTCTTGCCGAAGAATGCCACAGGAGCCCTAAGCATCAGTATTATAACTGGCTGTTGGAAGGTGACTGAAGCCAGCTTAAGCTCTGATCTGGCCAAAGCACTTAAATGCACACTTAACTTTAAATATCTGACTAACCCTGCTGATGTTAATAGGTCTACTTGCACGCGTAAGTGCTTTGCTGAATTGGAAGTTAATGACTTCAAAAGCTAGATAAACTTGGTTATGGAAGAAGCTGCAAGGACTGCAGTGTGGATCCCTGTAATTAGATGTGTCTTTTTTGCTGGTCCATGGAAGCCCTTTTCTTTCTTCCTGTATTCTTACAGTCGGTCTGCAAACTTCATCTAGGAAGCAACTTTCAAAGAACAGTTTTATTTCAGATGTAAAATGAAGAAAGTCTCAGGTAATTTATTTGTGTTCCCTTTATTGCATCTGCCATAAACAGCACAGTCTCTCCGCAATTTAAAGGTGTAGAGTCTCTGGGAAATAGTGTGAAGACCTTAAGAACAGATCTTGGCAGCAACATAATTTGCAGGGAGGTCCCCTGAGCTAGTATTCATCTAGGCTTCATCCACAGTACAGACATTAAAGGACTAGTTGGGCTGGACTAAGCTGGCAGGAAGGCTGATCTCTGGTGGATGTTCACAGCACACAGAGTGGGGCACAGGCATAAGCTGGTGCTGGATCAGGGCCTAGATAATGAAACACAAAGACTGACAAGCATCCAAAAAAGTTCAAAAGGTATTTATGCAGCAATCACAAAGGCTCAGGCAATCCAAAAAGCTGATGGGACTGTTCCTGCTTTTTAGTATTCATTTGCAGGTGCACAGGTTGCCTCATGAGATGAATAAAAATAAAAATATAAATAAATAAATAAATAAATAACAACAACAACAACAACAACAACAATAATTCTCTGACCCAGTAAGCTCACAGTTAGGGATGCCAACCTAAAACAGCCAGACCCTTCTCACCATGAGGAGCATGAATTAAGACAAGCCTTAGGGAGCATGCAGGAGGAGGTGAGAGCTCATGGAAGCAAGTGCAGAAAATGGGCAGAATGGTGTTTCTGCAGCGGGGGTGGAGAGGGGGCTAATTGTCTTTTTTGGGAGTATTCAAGAAACTACTTGTCCATTTAAGGACCGGTACCATTGTTTGCATTTATCATCCGCACTCAGGAGGCCAGAGCACAGCCAAGCATTGCTGCCAGCTCTGGAAGTTACCCCCTTAAAGCAGTTCATTTCCACCATAACAGCATTGCAGAGAAGGGAACGAGGAGCTGGGCGTTTCTTTCACTTCAGTTTGCTTTGAATTGCAGCTTACACAGGACGCCAATTTTATACTCCCTTTTGCAGGTTTCAGTCAAGAATAACTCTACTGAAGTCACCAAAGCTGTAAAATGGACAAGAAGAGGGAACAGGGATCATTCTGTTTGCTGTGGTTTGTAATAAACGCCAGTAGCTCTCCCAGGAAACCTGTCGTGGTGTGCGATGAATGTACCTTGTTTGCATTGAAACAGTGGGATCCTGGGCTCTGATGGAACTGCTCTGGGGCAGCCGGTAATAAATGAATGCTGATTATGGCACTGACTGTGGAGTCAGTGGGGTTTTTATTACTGTACATCCAACAGCAATTTGGTTAGAATTTCTGAAAGACTTTACTGCCAGGAATTTTTTCTCAGTGACAAAATGGAAAGAAAAGGTGAAAAAGTAGTGATGGCAGGGAACAGGGGAAAGGCAAATCTTCTTTCCTACCCAACCCAAATCAGAAAACTGGAAAATGAAAACAGAACAAACAACCAAAATAGTAAAAACCCAATAATGCTAAAAATACAGAAAAATTTCCGTGTGTGTGTGTCTTATTTTAGCTCTGTTAAAAACTGTGTGTGTGTGTGTGTGTGTGTGTGTGTGTCTTATTTATTTAGACTGTAGGGGACCAAACCAGAGCTAGCTCTTTTCTTCTAAATGTGCACCCCATGCCCTCAGCAAAATTGCATTTTTATCATTACTGCCAAAATATTGAATGCTACCCCCACACTTTGGGTTTTCAGTTTTCTGTTTTTCCTTTGTCATCTTGTCACGCTACAAAAAGGGCTGGAAGGATCTGGGGAACTGCAGACCTGTCAGTCTGACCTCGGTACCGGGGAAGGTCATGGGGCAGATCGTCTTGAGTGCCATCACATGGCACGTACAGGACAACCAGGCAATCAGGCCCAGTCTGCATGGGTATATGAAAGGCTTGACTAACCTGATCTCCTGCTATGACAAGGTGACCCACTTAGGGGATGAGGGAAAGGCTGCGGATGTTGTTTACCTGGACTTCAGCAAAGCCTTTGACACCGTTTCTGACAGCATTCTCCTGGAGAAACCGGCTGCTCATGGCTTGGACGGGTGTACTCTTCACTGGATAAAAAACTGTCTGGGTGGCCGGACCCAAACAATTGTGGTGAATGGAGTTACATCCAGTCAGTGGCTGGTCACAAGTGGTGTTCCCCAGGGCTCAGTACTGGGGCCAGTTCCAATATCTTTATCAATTATCTGGACGAGGGGATCGAGTGCACCCTCAGTAAGTTTGCAGACAACACCAAGTTGGGTGGGAGTGTTGGTCTGCTCAAGGGTAGGAAGGCTCTACAGAGGGATCTGGACAGGCTGGATCGATGGGCCGAGGCCAATCGTACGAGGTTCAACAAGGCCAAGTGCCGGGCCCTGCACCTGGGTCACAACAACCCCACGCAGCGCTACAGGCTTGGGGAAGAGTGGCTGGAAAGCTGCCCGGCAGAAAAGGACCTGGGGGCGCTGGTCGACAGCCGGCTGAGTACGAGCCGGCAATGTGCCCAGGTGGCCAAGAAGGCCGATGGCATCCTGGCCTGTATCAGAAATAGCGTGGCCAGCAGGAGCAGGGAGGCGATTGTCCCCCTGTACTCGGCACTGGTGAGGCTGCACCTCTAGTGCTGTCTTCAGTTTTGGGCCCCTCATTGCAAGAAAGGCACGGAGGTGCTGGAGTGTGTCCAAAGAAGAGCAACGAAGCTGGTGAAGGGTCTGGAGCACAAGTCTTATGAGGAGCGGCTGAGGGAACTGGGGTTGTTTAGCCTGGAGAAAAGGAGGCTGAGGGGAGACCCGATCGCTCTCTACAAACAACTACCTGAAAGGAGGTCGTAGCGAGGTGGGTGTTGGTCTCTTCTCCCAAGTAACAAGTGACAGGATGAGAGAAAACGGCCTCAAGTTGTGCCAGGGGAGGTTTAGATTGGATACTAAGAAATATTTCTTCACTGAAAATGTTATCAAGCATTGGAACAGGCTGCTCAGAGAAGTGGTTGAGTCACCATCTCCAGAGGTATTTAAAAGAGGTGTAGATGTGGCACTTCGGAACATGATTTAGCGGTGGACTTGGCAGTGCTATGTTAACAGGTGGACTTGATGATCTTAAGGGTCTTTTCCAACCTAAATGATTCTATGGCTCTATGATTTTATTTCTGTGCTCTCCTTTAAAGAGGAGACCATACCGACTGTCCTGTCTTTCTTCTGCTGAGTAATTCCACCAGGTGTCTGACAAAGTTACTTTAGTTTTCACAATGCCAAAAGGCATTTAGCAAAGGTCCTTCTTACCTCCTCTGCTAAAGCTTTTTGATAGCTCTGCAAATTTCTCTGCAAAACACTGACCAGCAGGATGACTATGGCTCTGTGGACACACGCATTTCACTGCTGGCACAGTCAGCAAATTGGGTTTCAAGTAGCTTCTGATCTGGCTGGAGACTGAGGTTACTTATTTATTCACAGATGTGATAGACATTGCTACTCGACTTGAATCTGATGCCTTGTCAAGGGCTGTGTGGGTTTATTTTCAGTCTCATGCTATATCCCTCTAGACAGCATAATCCAAACTTTCCTGCTTATAGGATATTGGTTGAACATAACAACAGTTAAAAAATACCTGTAAGAAAACTGGCATTAATGACAAAGAGTGGAAGAAAATTAAATTGTATCTAGAAACAAGTAAGGCTTTTAATTATATTTTTTTTCTTATATTCTGGCTTCATGGTCCTTCATTAAGACCTAATGTTAGAGTTTGTGGGAAAGCCCTCGTGTATATTTTAAAATTTTTTCTGCAGCTAAATTTTAGATCAAGCAGGAAGCATGAATTTGGGAGAATTGGATATTGTGACTGGTAGGTTTGAAAACAGAATAAGTGCAATTTCTGAACACTGGTTGGCAGGTGTTGATGGGTGACATTCTGTAATTTACTGTACCAGGTTTACAAAATGCCAGCAAGGAGACTGGAAAGCTGGGGGCCAGCTGCATGGAGTCCTGAGTGCACTTGCCTCCTTTTGAGTGAGAAAATGAGCTTATTGCTTGTTCATAACTCAGAGCTAACCTGGGCCAGTTTGTCTTGGCTGGAGAGGGAGCTTTGCTTTATTTGGCCCACAGTGTGTTGGACTGCATTTCAAAGCATAGTGGGGTTTGATTCAATAGTAGGTTCAGAGTAGGGTTAGGGCTCATCCCAAACCCGCCAAATCAAGCTTGTCCATATGTCATTTCCCATCATCTATGTTGTGTCATCAGAAATCCTCAGTTCCAAAATGCTAATATAAATATATTTGGGTGGCTTTTGGTCCCCTCTTCTTCCCAAGTCTTAATGTTGCAAATGCTACTTAATAAATATTATGAAGAGAGATTCACTGAAGGATGTAAATATTCATCAGTGTTTAATGATTTGCATTTGAATCCAGAAAATTGGCTTATGACTCAACACTGATTTTCTTTCACTCTGATTTTCACATGGCATTAAATGCAGGAGGATTAAATACCTGGGGTTTTCTCTGGTCCAAACCAGACTTTGCCGTCTTCCTTTGGAAATAAGTTCAGCATTAGCTGGTAACTCAACCTTGTGCATCACTTAATATTTTTCAATCCTTCGAGACTTTTTGTTTCTAACAAAGAACTTTAGGATCTCTCTTGTCACTCTCAAATGAACCAGTCACCACTTCTGGAGTATTTAATTTTCATCTTGGCAAGGCTGATGGCTGCGTAGTCCTGCAATTCAGAATGGGAGGCCAAAAAGTGGAAGTGTTGGCCCTGGGATCAAGAGTTTCAATGTTCTTTCTATCCTTTTGTGTTTAACCTATCCAGACCTTGCAGACCACACCAAACCATTGTATGCTTTGTGGACCTTGTCCCGGGGTTGGGAATCCTGTGCAGAAGTGCAGTGGTAGTGTGTAGGATGAGCTCCAGCTCTTGGCCAGTGCTGAAGACAGGGCCATTTTATCTTCTCTGGCATTTTCCAGCTAGACTAAGACAGTGTGGCTATGCTGGCATGCTGGTACGATGCTATTTAGCTGTATAGGCTCATGGATGGGTAATCTTTTAAGATTCTCGTGTATAATGGGATGGATACGCTCAGTCCTCTGAAGGGCTGTTAGTTTCAGAGTACAGCCCTGATGCTTGTCGCCTCTGGGAGCAGCTGGCATTACGTGTTACCTTTTCTGTGTTTGCAGTGGGTGCGTTTTACCCAAAATATTTAGTGTCATTCTAGATTACAAATAAATTCAATGTAGATTGACAATGCAATCTTGGTAATTTGACCATACCCTTTTAAAAGCCACTTACGGCTTCTCCATTGGCGTAAGACACCTCATTTTTATAAGATTAGTAGGACCTGGATTAGTCAGCAAATGACACTGAGATCTTCTGGGGAAAACCCAAGGTGATAGTATGAGATTAATATTGATAATCTGGAGCCTGAATAAATGAGACACCAAATGGCTTAAATTTAAATTGGCTTCCGTGGAACTTGTTAGGATGGGGCTTTTAATAAGTGAGGGTCTTCTTTAGGATGGGCTGTTATTCTGTGTGTTCTGTCTGTTGAATACGATATAAAAATTATATGCCTAGTCCTATACAAAAGTGGATGTCAAAGATTTTGCTGTCAGCTAATTTAAGACTCAGTGTGATAAGCTCACTGTCCTAGGTCTGTGTATCTGCCTGACTATTTATCTGTGTCTCTTAGTTCCTGAGGGTATGATAAGTTTATGTTAATTTATGGTTCTAAGATACTTGTGTATGTCCAGGGGATGGTTTATACAGAAAAGCTTAGATAACAAAAACTATGTATGCTGTCTGCAGAAACCTTATAGGTGTTGATGTGTTCCAGGTAATTGTGAAAACAAGAACAGAATATCAGCCTGACCAGAAGAACAAAGGAAAACTCAGAGTGCCCAAAATTGCTGAATTCACAGTCAGTTTCACTGATGGTGTAACAGAAAGACTAAAGGTAAGAAATGGTTATTCTGCTGCCTTCTGATGCAAATGCCACACATTTTAAAATAACTGAATCAAAGTGACAGTAAAGACAAAACAAGTTTAACACTCCACTCGGCGCTAGGGTCAAAGAGAGGTTTATCTGCATGAGTATAAAGTTTTTTTTTTTGGGTTTTTTTAGGACAGGCATGAAAATACCTTCATAACTAGATCTAAAGTAAGAAATGTTTTCCTTTTCAAGGAAAAGTTGTGAAAATATTTTACAGCCCAAATTTAAAGTAAAACAAGTTTGAATCTTTTTTCTTCTCAAACATTTGTGTTTAAAAAGAATAAAAAAATCACAGTGAAGATTGATTGAAACAATTTGTTTCACCTTTTAAAAATTCTTTTGTCTTGTCAACAAAGCTTTTCATATTTAAAATATTTTATTATTATAGAATTATATTATTATAGATTAAAAGCCATTTCAAACTGGATTAAAAAAGAGATGTTAGACAATTATCCAAGCAGCATATTCTGTCCTGTAAGCAGTTTTGGTTCACGGGAATTGGAATTTTCTGATGAAAAATGTTTCCTTGAGAAATTTTCAACAGGCTCTACTCAAACATGGAAAGAAACTCATGAATTATTGAGTGCCCTCAGTTCCTGTTGACTGCAGCATATTAGAATGGCTCGGTTCCTCCTAAAATTAGACTTCAAGCATGTAGCTGCCAGTATTTTCTCCCTATTCATTGAGAAGATATGGTGCTTTTCCTAAACCACAGAGCATGGGAGTGATAAAAATGTGAGATCTAATTTCACATTTCGAAAGTCAGAGGAAATATCAATGATTTAAGTAGAAAACAGAGAGAGAGAGTAGGCAGTGCTTAGCTATAGTCCTGCTCCTTGAAAAGCTAGGATTGGGTTTATACATTTTTGTGAAAGGGTATCATCATCAACAGTTAACAGCAATTGGCTCAAGGAAGTGAATAGTCTTTCATTTGGCCCAGTTGTTCTTAGTTTTGCAAGAAATAAAAAAGTTTATTATAATTATTTTCTAGTAATTTAGAAGAAAACTATCACTTTTAAAATTGGAATGCAATCCAGGAAATATGGTTACTATTCTTCCTTGATAAACTTCAAGATAAGGCTTGTTCAACTTACTGAAAGGAGAAATGTTTAGCTACTCTCTTCTAAAGCACTACAGAATGGCACTGTTTCTGGTTTTTTCCAGAAATTCACTAACATATATTTCATAAGGGCAATTCTGTTGCTTTCATCCAGGATATTTAAAGCCATAATTTATTCTTAAGAGGTCTATGAATAAATGTTTATAGCTTTTTGGTTTTTTTCCAGTGGACACCACATGTTTTGGTCTGAATTACTTACCAGGGGCTTACATGCTATTGATTTTGACTGAGTTCTTCACTGATCTTATTGCATGCATAGTACCTATTTGCCACCAATAGTGACTCTCCGTTGGTACCACTAGTAAAGTAAACAGTGAATTAGCCACAGTTAAATCCCCAGTCTTGGAAACTGCAGCAGATGTTTTCCAGTGTGAGCAACGTACAAATCAGAACCAGACACAATGTGCCTGAGAAACAACAGTAAATGTAGTCTCCTGGAAGTTGGCTTGTGACCTGCAATAAATGGCATTATTGTTGATATTGTAAGTAACGGAGCTTCACTGGTATTTAAAACTTAATCTTGCAGCCCTGAACAGTGTTAAGGTCAGTGTAAGACCCAAGTTTTAATCCCATCAAAAGTTCTGGCCCTGTTACTTAAAAAAGCAATCAAGAACATCTCATCCTTACACACTGTGCATGCTGGAGGCCCATAAGTTAGATATGTAGCTCATCCACTGCTATGGATAAATCTCATTTAATCTACTCCTTCCACAGAGCATCTTATTTTTCCCATTCTTCAACCCCCCCAAGTTGCTGTTGCATTCAAACCTCTCCTTTTGATGTATTTTTTCCTCTCCCCTTCCTATTTTCAGTGTGGTTCTCCCATTGCTCTCACCCATGTGTGCCCGAGGACGGCACAGCAGCAGGCGCGGGGGAGCCGGAGGCTCCAGCAGCGTGTACAGCACTGACAGAGGTTTAAGCTGCCTTCTCAATATGCTGCACAGTGGGGATGGCTGTGGGAGCTGTGCCTCTTCCTATGCAGCCTGGCAGCATGACAGTTTCATTTTTAAGCTATTTCCTTTCCCTAAAGTCCATATGATTTCCATTCTCTGCTCTTCAATGTCAACTTATTAATCACTCAGCCTCTCGTCTAATACTGGATAAGACTATAAGCCTCTCCCTGCCTGCTTTTCATAAGGCTTCCATGTATCATATTAAGTTTGTAGTATTATTTCCTGACAAAAATGAGCTGAGATAATAGGTAATATTTCATTACCTTTTGTACTTTTTTCTTATTGCACCACATTTTTGTACCAGTGCATATTTTTAGTGAAGTTATTAAAAATACTGCCCTCTGGTTATAAGCAGGCCTATTATCTAGTACTGATGAAATCATTTTATATTTGTTTTTTGTAAGAGGAAATCATAGTAAATAACTTTTATTATCTCAGTTTGGCTACACTTTTAAAAGCTTAAAAAAAGATAATATAAATGAGATCATCATATTTTCTTTTTCTGGCTGGTTGCTTTGTATAGCCTTCCAGTATGTGGTGCGTTGGAAATATCATCCACACTTCTTGCTAACATGCTGATTAAAATTAAAGTATTCATCTATACTTGAGTCGGGCTGTTGGTAGCTATACACTGGAAGAAGCAAGTAAATCATCGCATTGATTTCTGCAAGGGAAATGATGGAGGGAAAGGCCAATGGTCCATCCAAGTGTAGAAGGTCCATTGGTTTAGAGCCAATAATACCTGTATGTTGGGGGAAAAGGCAGGACAGTAAGAGAATGCAAAGAAATAGCCAAGAGGTCCTCTCCTATCTGCTACTGCACTACTTTGGCATCCTGGAGAATACAAAGTGAGATGTCTAATATTTTATTTTTCACCCAAATAGTAGAATTATCTTCAATTCAAACAAATATGGCAAAGTGAATATCATTAGTGTGTGTGGAAAAATGCTGCTGGACTCCATATTTATGACTGTGCTCCCCACCCACTAATAACCTCTCTGGAGGAGGTTTTAACATTTCTGTTTCAGTCTGTGAAGTGCTTTTCTTTCCTCTCTACTTCTGGTCACTTGGTATGGGAATGTTCTCAGGGAACAAGGAAACTCTTCCCAAGTTCTTGTTTTTTTTCTGAGTCATGTAGCTGTATTATACGGAAGAGCAGGATCTCTGGGGGAAATTTTGTGACCATATGAACATGGCAGTCAAATCCACAGATGCCCTTTATTCTGCCTTTTGGGTATCTTTTATTGAAGAGGCTAATGAATTATTAGACAACCTTCTCGCATGAGCAAGCCAAAGACAGAATTTAAGCTTATGTATGCATATTTTTCATCCATCCAGAATAGCACAGATCTGAGCTCTTTAATTATCGTAAAGAAGAGACTGTCCCTAGGCAATGGTTCTTATTTCACACTACCTCTTCCAGGAATTTTAGATAGCTTCTGCAACTTGTCACATCTCCTAATAGATGAGATTATGATTCTCTATAGCTCAGCACACAGTGTCCTGGAAGTTTGACCAATTAGGCTTATTCTTCAGCTGGATGAGTCACCCCATACATACTTTATAACAAATGTTTAAATAGCTGTGTGTAGATGGGTTACAAGAAAATGATGTTAAAATAGCATTATGGTTGAGCCATCCATACATAAAAGAAATTTCTTTTATCATTTTACTCCTCCACAGAGAAGCAATGACAACATTTTTTCTAAGCTGACTGGCAGTGATTTATAGACCTTGCCTCCTCCAGACTGTTTATGCCTTTGGAGTGTGTCCCTCTAGGAAGTTTCTGAACTGCAAAGATCTTATTTTGCAGTAACGATGTATACCAAGGCTTCTTCGTCTGGAGGGGAATGGTGTCTGGTGTTTGCCTTCCATTTTGCATGCTTTGAAGGTAGCTCACGTTACCATCCATGCTTTGCCAGTAGCTCACGTTACCATGCTTTGCCATGCAGTGATGACACCAAGGAGTATTAGAAGAGGTCTGCAAATGTGATGACTCTCTCTACCATGTTCCTTTGTAGGACAACAGATCTAACACTTTGCATGTGAGGTAGGGCTTACTGCTCCTTTTTGCCAGTGATACCCTATGTTACGGCTTTTAAGAATAATCTCTCATATGCAAGCATCATCATTCCCATGAGTTTCTGTGCTTATTTCTTTCTATCAGTAATGAAATGAGATCAAATGCTCTTTTTCTTTTCAAGCAGATCATCCATTGAATGAAATCTTGTTACTTCTGGAGGACAGGGTTTCCAGTGACTCCTTTTGGCTTCCAATGTGTCCAGATTAACACAGAAATGAATCAGAATTTATAAGGTGGAGTGGGCTTCTACCCACTTTCTTGACTGTCACTTAGCTGAAGCTTGTGTTCAAGACATTAGCACCCTGCTTAAGAAGAAGCAAGCTAGAGAATAGTTGCTGATGGATTTTGTGCTTGATCCAGTCAGACCCAGTGAGCGTAGGTAGACCTGTGATAGCCCTGAGTTTGCCCAGATTTTTCTAGCTCCAAATATCACCAGAAAAGGTACTGGAGTGTTCTTTCAGTGTAGGCTTACAACACGGAGTGTCATGTTGGCACATATAACTACCTGTTGGTTACTGGTTTTGCACAAATTGCTCTCTTTATTATGCAAGTAAGTTCACGTGCAACCAGTTTGACCTCTGTTATCACAAAATGCCATAGAGCTATTCATTACTACCCTTTCAGGGAGACAATGATTTAATGACTATTAGCTGGGTGATAGTTACCTACCATAGTTATCTCACTTCCACAGTTCTTTCCTTTTCATGGATCATTTTCTTAAGAAAGTTGAAGTTACCAGTCTTTCAGCATTGGAATAATTAAACTATGTACTTGTCTTTAACAGAACAAGTTGGGAGTGGGTGTACGGGGGAGAAATTGAGATATCTAAGATGTTTTCTTATGAGCAATTTATCTACCTGGAAAAATCATCTGCAAGTATTGATAATTACTTCACTGAAGAACACTGGGAACTTCACTCTTTTTGCTACAAGTTGGCAAGATCTGTCTTCAGAGTCACTGACTGTGTAATCCATTCCTGTTGGGTATGCAATGACAAAATATTTCTTATCATTAGATCAACCCTCTCCTCCCTCCACCCTGAAACTGCTCTGATACATGCAGATCCAGTAACCAGTGGATGTAATTATTCACCACGCTTTTCATCAGGTTCTTAAAATATAGTGGAACCCACTCAAATGTTTCTGTTATTGAAATGCTCATACTGAAACAATTATTTTCCTCTGACCTAATGTGAAAGACTTAGAACAAAATTGGTTTGTCTCCAGCCACACCCTACAAAACAGACATTGACACAATAATTGTTCATTATCAAAAACAAGCCAGTGTCTGAAATGCTTGGTTCCTAATTAAGAAAGATTTTTCTGGGCCGGGGCCAGGGCTTGATTTCCTGTTGGTAGCAGCTTTGCTGAAATGGAAGCTGCTTTCCCTGCTTGCACCACTAGAATCTGACCTACCACATCCCCAGGTTATTCAGCTAGATCTTGTAGTGGAAGCATCCTCATGTGATGGGCATTGCAATTCAGAGGAAAGTCCCAGGTTTTTATGCTTGTGGAAGAAGGTGGGGAGCAGGTCTTGATCACTTTCTTTCTCTAGGTAAGATCCACTGAGATGTGAGCACAAAGTGTCTTGTACGGTGTGGTGCAGAGAATTGCTGTGTGGGCTCTGAACTGCCAAATGACTGCACCATGAACACAGCTTTGAGAAATGCCTCATTTCCTTGAATGCATACATTTACCTACCTGCCCACCCTGCCCTTGTTTTTAAAGGACACATCACCATTGCAGCTGTGTAGGTGGCAACTCTCTACCTTGCTCTGCTGCACACACACCCAGCCCCAAATGTGGCATTTGTGTCTTTCTGCTCCCCCACTTCCCCTTCCCAAACTTCCCTTCCATGCCACGGTTCCTGCAAACTTCTCCATAGGACGTTCTGCATTCACCTGTAGGCTATTTCTTTATGCTGACAGTTCTTCCTCTAACCTGCAAAAGACTGAATCCCAGAAAAATGGCATGGGGTTTTTCGTTGTGCCCATTCAATAGCTAAATAAATTTAAAGATTCCTTTAATTGTTAAGTTACCACAGGGCAGGAGTAACTCATAGACAAAGGACTCCTACGAGTGTAAGCAGGACAATTTTCGTTACTGCTTTTTAATACTAACAATAACAATGTTACTATGGCAACTGCCACATCACATTGGTTATCTGGAAGATGCAGAGTGGCTGCTGAAAGATCCCATTACATTGACTGACTAATGTGAGTGGTGCTCGAGGGAGGGAACATGCACTAATACACAGAGATTTTTCTCACTTTGGTGATAATTGCTACTGTGGCTGAGATGTTTCCAGGCTGCAGAGCACTCAGATGAGCTGTGTGATCCAGGAGAACAAGGGACAAAGTGGAGGAAAATCAGAAAGGTGGCAGGTACAGGGGAGCAGTGGCAATAGCATTCAGGTATCTTCTTGCACTGGCATCAGCATCAGGGATGGTATAGTGGTTTCCTGTTGAGGCTTGCATTCAAACAGGGGCTTGGAGAGGTGTCAATATGAAGGGGTTGATTTCAGTCTCCAGGGACTGATTTGGAGGCTTATTCAGTCCCTTTGGGAGTTCTCAACTATCATCAGGCAATCTCCTTTCCCAGTGGGCTCAGATGCAGCGGGCATGTTCTTCTTGCAGAGCTGTCAGGCAGTGCTCACTACACCTAAGCCTTCTCCAGAGAGTGATGGAGTGACTTGTCTCTGGAGCCCAAGCTTTCCCTTGTCTTTGGAGGTTGAATATTTTCCACTGCAATGCAGAGGGTCACAGTTTCTCCTTTCTCAAAACCCCACTGCCCAGCCCTGCCTGGTCTTGTGTGTACTTACATCTGATGCAAACTAGCACCTGCATGGATTCAGACTCTCACTTGTGGTGTGTATGAAAGGAAGTGAGAAATGTTGCTCATCATCTTTCTGCCTGAGCTCAGAAATCATTCTTCTCCTCCTCTGGCTGTAATGGGAAGAGAAGAGGATAGGTCATATCTGTCCTAGTTGGTCTCACAGCTTGCATAGAGATAGATTGATGAAGCCATTTGTGATCATCAGTGACAATTCGGAGCTGTGAGGATGAACCGAATGTGGATTTGTGGCTCAGCTGCCAGAAAACAGACATTTCTGATCACATCCCTAGGTATGGTACTATAAACCCTGCAAGGTTTCCTGTTTGGGTAAAAGTCTGTGGTTTTTGTAAGAGTTCCCAGCTAATACCTGGCTTTCTGGTACAGGCTACATCCCAAGAAGATAAAGGCAGGAAGAATTTTCGTGTCTAAAACACACATGAGAAAAGTATATTTTGATTTAACTAGAATGCTCTATACAACTGGCTTAGGGACCCCCTAGCAAAGCAAAGAAAAAAAAAAAAGACATGGCTTTTATATGAAATGGATCATTCCTTAAAGTGTATTCTTGTTTTATATTCTTTTTTACAGAAACACACACACGTACTCTTTTGCAAAGTCAGAAAAGCCACCTCAAATATATTTTATTTTTGCCATCTGCAAACACTGACAGAGTAATCAGCTGAAGAGATTTGTTCAGGGTTATTTTTTCCTTTAATTGATTTTTGGAGAGAAGAAGAAAGTTAATTGCTATGCAGAAAATGTCTAAAAATGGAAGTCACAGAGAATATTCACATGACTAAGGGTTTGTGGGGTAGACCTTCTGAATCTAAATTCTCCAAACCATGATATATTGGAGGAAGAAAGGAGTTACAGAGCAGAAACCTCAGCTGACCCTTTGCTTTGGAACAAAATGATTGAAAAATTTCATATGTGACTGCATTGAGATACCCATTCTGCTAATTACAAAATGTAATTGCAGTTTCCATTTAGTCTGAATGATTTCTTACACTACATCTTTGTCTTCAACAACACAATGCCATGTTTCGTTCTGGTACCTCTGCCACCCAACAGTAAACCCTATTTGTTGGGTAATTTTCTTGTCAGCATTTGAGGTGGAATGAAATATGCTTAATGCTAATGTAGCAAAAGGGACCAAATGGGATAGAGGAGGAAAGAGTTTTCAGCTGACTGAAGCCAAGGCAAAGTTTATTGACTGTCATTAAGTGCATTTTGAGTCTTGTAGCCAAACCACAGAATGCTAAAAAAAAAAATAATTAAAAAAAAAAAAAACAGGGAAGTGAAGTGCTTCACTCATACATTTTTTTTCCATGTAATGTTTCATTCTCTCTATTTATAAAGCAGCACAGGCTGCTGATTGAATGTTAAACAGACCTGAGCTCCCTCTTGTTAGTACTTGCAGATGTATTAAGCCTGTTGGGTCAGATCCACAGCTAATGGAACTGGCCTCATGCCTTTGAAGGCATCATAATCAGCTAGATTATTCATTTTTGTTGTTTGTTTTTAAAAGAGTAGCTTTTGTAAGTCATTTGCAGCAATAAAGCTTCACATTGCTAATTTAAAATGGAAAGGCTTTTAATTCTTAAGTTACCCAAGGGACACTTTGCTTGCCATGTCCTCACTTTGTCTTTGTTTGAAGCACCCACATAAGAAGAGTAAGTTTTTTAAGAGAAATGAGTGTACTGGACCATGAATGCTGCCATATTATTAGCTTTATTTCCTGACCCATGATGGTAGACATAGATGCTGAAATGCATGTGAATGTGTTGACCTTCCTGAAGGAATGAACTTCCAATTGATTTTTTTTTTTAAACCACAATAGTGCACTGAACAAAGGTATTTTAATTTGTGCAAGCTTGATCTTCGATTTTGTTTTATCTAAGAAGTCCATGGGGCTAGGGAGTGGTGGGGGAAAGTCATCTTGTGCCCTGGCATATAAAGAGCTTAAATTGTTCAGGGAATTTTTAAATCCTGTCTCCTGTTGTTGATGGCTGATGAGGAAAATGGTAGTGTCACACGTGAAATCAAAATATATGAAAGTGATGGGAGAGGCAAATACACAAGAAAACATGCCTGGAGGAATATAATTTTGTGCCTTAGCCCAGTATATCGATACTCAAGTCTGAAAGGTTTGCTTTGAAAATTAAGCCTGTGGAAGAAGGTAATTTCATAAAGCAAACAGACCTCAGCTTTTCCCTAGAACCAGCTTGATCCTCAGCTGTGGGATGGTGTTGGTGCTTGGATGGTTTTGCACACACAGGCGCAGAAAAAGCCAAGCTTTTGGGGACTTAGATGCTTGCAGCTTTGGATGGGTTTTGCTGGAGTGTCTGTGAGTACCAGTGGGGAGCAAGCTGTGGAGCTGGACCTGAGTGTGTGTCAGGTGTCAAAAAAAGCCATCAGCAGAGCAAGGAACAAAACCTGCATTTCCCAAGTCTGTTGCCATGTGCTAATGCCTGGACCCAGGACTTGGGGTTCTTAATGCTTTCCCTGCACCAAATCCAATGTGAGGGAAGCGAGGAGAGGGGATGATTTTGCACGTATGAGACTCTTCAGAGGTAGAGTCTTGGCAGGCAAAGGGTAGGCAAGGAGACATTTTATTGATGACTTGATTTATCTTGTATTCCTGTTAATGCATTTTAAAAGGACCCTTGATGAGCTGAGGCATCCATTTTCATGTCCCACGTGAAGTGACCAGAGGAATTGTCACAGCCAAGACTTTGCACAATGCAATGGGAAATTGCAGCATGTCACTGATGAAGAGTTAGCTGTGGAGATGATGTATCTGTCTGCTGCAATCCCACTAATTGAAAAACCATCTCAAATTAGTGATCTGGAAGGAAGCCTCTTCCAGCATTGCTCAGCTCATGAAACGGTATGTCAGGTGTTATTAGGACCATGGGTTTGGAAAGAAAAGCACCTTTATAAGAAGTGTTCCTGAGTCACCACACTTGTTTAATTTGGGGATTTTGCTTCTTTTCTCTTGAAGGTAGCAGTGTCACAGAAATAAGAAGGGAAGGCTTATGATAGTTTGAAAAGGAAGAAAATATTCTTGTAGGAGGAGGGGAAAAAGACCTTTAAACACCTCTATGGTCTGCCAAAAAGGCTGTGTATTTATTTGGTGTTCCTAGAAACAATATTACAGCATCTCAATATACCAGCCTATTCTGATGAAGGAATTTTTTTTATGGCATTAAATATCAGAAAAGAAAGAGCAAACCAGAGATTTTTATTTACCTAAGTGGAAATTCACAAATATTCAATGGTGGAAGCATCCTTGTTGAAAATGGCATTTTAGAACTTCATTAAGGAACAGGGGCTTGGAAACCGAGCCATGAATTTTCCATTCAAGGGGTTTGACTTGGCACAGAAAGATGTCATGCAGACCACAGCTGGCACCAGACACAGTTAAAAAGATCTGAGGCTATTAGTGCCTAAACAGCCACTAGAAATTATATTACATGATGGAGACTGGCTAATATAATTGAGCCAGCTAGTTGTTGTGTACATAATTTAATTATTTGACAAATTGCTTAGAAACACGGTGTTCTTGTTCCACAGTCGTGCTGCACTCAGTATTACAAGGCTCAGAGCAGAGGAATTGCTGGTGGGTTCATAGTCATCTCAGAAGACAGACATTTCTTTTTAAGATTTGCAAACTTGCGAGAGGTTCACTGGTGTAGTCATGGTGGGGTGGTGTATGCAGAGATGTGTAGAGCCAACGGGGACGTGGCTGGGATAGCAAACTGGCTCAGAGACAGCTAATGCTGTTTCAAGTAGATACCTTTGAGGCTTTAGGGTAGTTGGAGAAACGACCCTCTCTTTTCTCTACTCTCTGAGTCTTTTGATCTTTGATTGCTGGGCTGTGTGGGCTGAAAGGAACCCATGAAGCAGATGTGAGATGGTTTTTGGACCCCAAGATTATACCATACTCATGGATGGTGTTCAGTGTTCTTAGGAGAATTGGGGCCAAATTGGTTTATGGTTATGAATTCTAAGATAAAGGACTAAAAAACTCCCCCCTAAGCTTCATGTAAGAAGCCATGAAGCACTAAGGAGTGTTTTCCCATAGCTCTGAAGATTTAGATACATGACTAAGGACATTTCCCTCTTACAAAGCATCGCCGAAGAGATACTATTTAAGAATCTGGAAACTGTCTGGAATAAAGCTGTGCTTTAATAATAAAGGACAAATCCTACATCTTCTTGAACAGTACCAAGCAAATATGAAGACCCAATTGTGTCACTTTTTTTCAGGTAGCTTTTCAAAATTTCAGAGGCTAAGTTGTTGCCATAAAATCAGCAAAACCAGCAACTTATTACAAACAGATTTTTAACCATCAGGAGTGAAATGACACTTTTGAAGTGCAGTGAAATCATTTTGACCTGCAGAACGGATCAGGCTGTATAACAGGGTGCTAGGCAATGCACCACACCATTTCTTTGGCTGAGTCTAAACAGTGGGGCATCTCTTCTTGGAGTGTATTTCAGACTCCTTATCCACCTGGTCAATCCGTCCGAGTGTCCTGTCAGCCTGTGGCTCTGTCCCTGCCTACATGCCTGAGTTTTCTTACAATAGCAACCTGGATTCAGATGATGGGGTGAGTCACACTTGGATTTCATCCTGGCATACAGGTGGGAGGCAGCCAGGATAGACAGCTGGATCCAGGAGCTGAGAAGTGCTCCTGAGTCTTTCGCTTTAGCTGTAGCTTTCATGTTGAGATCTAACATTGTCAATCTTATATCTAATTATCAGCTAGAAGAAGTTAGGGGATGAAGGGGAAAAAAATTACGCTCCTGAATTTTTCACTGTCAGGCAGAAATTCTTGTAGTGAGATCATGAATGTATGTACATATACTGAGATGCCCTTACAGCTAAAACCTTTCTACTGAGCAGCAGGACTTCTGGGACTGGCCCTGTGACAAATGGATTGATGATTTTGTGATATTTTTTTTCTTGCAAGTTAACTAGGTTGTCAATGGATTGATAGGTTTTCAGGTGTAATGGCATTGCCATAAGCTGCGGAAAGAGCCTTGTTGCCTATCCAAACATAGCTCTTATGCCTTTCTGTGAAAATAAGCTTGACAGAATTTCTGCCAATTTCATTTATAACAGATTTTGCCTCATTCAGAGTCTTTCTTCTTCTACAAAGAGGAAATTAAACCCAAGATAATTTCTTCAGCTGAATTGCCTATTAAAGGCCACAAAATTTCCCAGTAGCCAGCAACATGAAGGTATCTTGGAGAACCAGACATGGCACTGGCGGTAACATCCTTTCCTGCAAACTTGAATGTGAAGAGGGTGAGACTGCGGTGCAGGAACGGACAGAGGCATCTGGCTTCTGAGGTCCCTTATTCACATTGCCGCTCCTAAGACTAGGAAGGGAAGACTGTGCAGAATTTTGTAGGGATTTTTCTATGGTAGATGATCTTTACCTGGGAATTAAACTTGTCTCCTTCGCAGTAACACACAACTCTACACTCTGAGAGCATTAACTCTTCTCTGTGTGCTGTTTGGCTGGTTTTCCTATAGACAGCAATGCTTTTCCTGGTTGTGGCATCTTCTTGGCTGTATTGCTAATTTGAGCGTATATAAGCATATATATTGCATGCTCTGAGCAGTGGGAAAGGTGTCCAGAGTCAAACATTTATTTGCCAGGTTTAGAAAAAAAAAATCATGCTTGATATCTAAGAAGTACCACCCACGCTGATGAAAACCCCTGCTTGCTAGCGTCTCATAAGAGTTGCACGAGCACGGAGAAGATATTCTGTGCTGTTTTTTTCAGATAGATTGATAGAGATCACATCATCTGTTTGCATCCTTAGAATTGCTCCACTTAGGTGGTAAATGGAAGGTGGTTTCAAATGCCTGGGCACCTGGGGTTTGTGCCTGATCCACAAACAGCAGGTGGTGCTTGCCGAGTTCCTCCAAAGCTGGACTGAATGCAGCTGTTTTCCCCCCAAAGAAAGGGCAGCACAGTGGTTTTCCAAATTAATTTTAGACAGCAGATGATAAGGTTGCTGCCTGAGCATGAGCAGTGATGGGTTTGAGCTTTAGTAGTGGAGCACAAGGATTGCAGTGCTGTACCAGACTTGCTGACCATCTCATTTGGAAAACCATTTTAGTGACCCAGAGGCAGATACATCAGAACAATGCATGAAAATCTGAAATGGCCAATTTCTTACCCCTCTTAAGACATCTGAGCCTACAGAAGGTGCCTACTGATTCTAGTGTCCTGTAGGAAACTAAAGGAGATTTAGACACCTGACTGCCTTTGTGGATCTGGGTCTAAATGACTGGTTCATGCCATCAAATACGAGAACTCAGTGGGGAAAGAAGGGGCTGTGCCTTTTGTTTTATTAAGCCCTACTTCAAGCCATGTGGAGGCTCTCCATATGAATGTCTCATCTTTTTGGAATCTTACTGACCTCCTTCTGCTGACCATATTGTATAGAGTAAATCTGTTAGATTGTCTTTAGTTTCATAGATTAATTGTGGTTTGGGTTAGAAAAAACAACCCTTTACTTCTTCAAAAGGTGTTGCTTCACAGTTTTGTAGGATGTTGTCTTCTGTGTTTCACTGTGAGGTGGCTTGCATTTGAATGCCCATGTTGTTTTCTCTCCCTATCCAAATTTTTTTTTAACCATTTTTATGCTGAGTCCTCACAGGGTGTGACACCATCAGTGGAGCCTGTGAAAAAAACATAAAGGTGGAATGACAAGCCCTGACACCAGGGCGGTGATTATAAGTTATGTTCCTCCAGCTGCTAACACAAGTAATATGTGGCTTAAGTGGGAACAAAACCACAACCCCCACAACTCACCAGCATGGGCTGGATGCTGAATACTAATAGGGAGCCGTCTGCATCCAGTCCCCACTGGGAAAAAAATATTTGTCAACTCAGTTCAAACAGTGCATAAATTTAAGGGAACTGCCATCTGCTGACAGACCCTTCCCCCACCTACACTGCCTGAAAATCCTTCCTTATGACTGTCTGCTCTGTGCAATAGTATTCTCATCAACCTCTGTTCAGGATCTGCCTTTCTTTGCTTCTTTTTCCCCCCAGGTATTTCCAGAGAGTTCAGATTTCCAAGGACTCTAAGGCACCGAAATACCTCACTGGTTTGTGTGACAGTACCAGCCCAATGCTGGTGTGTAGCTACTGCAGGCTCTGCAGCTCTGCAGGTTATCAGTATTGCTGTCAAAGCCCCTGAGGCTCGATTTTTGGAGGGACCAGCAGCTCCCCGCTCTTGTTGACTTCCATGGGGAGTGAAGGGTGCACACCCTCTCTGAAAACTAAGGGCATAAACCAGAAAATTTTTTCCAAGGAAAACAATAAGGAATAAAAATGTAGAAATCTTGCAATGGAAAAGGCTATCAAAAGAATGCCCTGCTGTTTGGATGTGGCATTGTTCTCTGGTTTGCTTTTAAAAAAGGCTTTTCATTGTAGCTAGAGAGGGAAAAAGGGAATTTTTGATGACAATAAAAAACATGGGCAGCTGTTGAAATCAAACAGAGTAGGAAGGATACTTCAATGGACAGCACGAAAGCCAAGTTGACTGGAACACGATTGCAATTAGGTATCATCTCACTGGAGCAAAACCTAGTGGCAATTTATGTCCTGTTGCCTGATGAGGATATATCTTTGTTTTTCTATCTGTGCTGTTGTGAAAGTGCACGATGTACTTCATCTATGGGAAAGGTCGGGAGGAACCAAGCCAAGTGTGCTGTTGTTGATGGGAGGTTGACATCATCTTTCATGGTTTTTAAGGGCCTCTCTCTATGTTTTGTGGAGGATGGGGAGTTTTTTGGTGTGGTAACGATGTTCTCTCTTCTCCATTCCAGCAGACCCTCCCCTCCTAAGGGAACCTTTGGGAATCATATAAGACTTTGGGGAAAGGGCAGGCAATCGCCCCCTTCTTTTACCCACTCGAGCAGTCACACATGACAGATTCATGCCTGTAGCACTTCTAGGTTTTATCTGCTCACTAAATTTTATTTCCCCTCTGTGAGTGTTTATATTGCTTAGAGACTGCCAAGGTTCATGTTAATCATAAAAAAAAGTGGAGGTTTATTAGGTATTGCAGCTCTGTGATTCTTTGGTGTTTGAATGTTAACGAAGCTTTGTATGCTCTGGAATAGCTAGAGAGGTGGATCTGAGCTCTGGCATGGCAAAATATCCAGGGGTGGATTTTTGTTACCGTTCCTCTGGGTTTTAACATCTTACATGACATTTAATCCCAGAACAATTTTACACTATGTATCATCATGTGTAATATTGTGTCATGCTGTAATTTTGCCAGTACATGAAAGGGCAGGAGGGAGGTGAAAATGGGCTCAATTACACCCTGGAGGGAAGGGAGAGCTCAGCAGAGGGACCTGCTCCTGGGAGGTAATGAATTGGGTGTCAGCACTCTGCCTGAGCAGAGTGACAGAGCAGAGGGGAATTTATTATTTTTAGGGGCTCAGTGGGCAGACAAGAGGAAAGGAACCAGTCAAATCGCATTACTAATGGTCATTTCCATAGGCTGTGCATGTATGTGGTATTTAACAAAAGAAGGGACATTCATTCTCACTCCAGACAGCTCAGTTCTTTCTTTTTCTGAAGGCTGAACGAAGAACTTGGCCATTTTAACTGGCTCAGAGTGAGAAGCCTTCAAAGCAACTTTGGTGGCAACTCTTGGGGAAGGCAGACACAGTCATTCCAGGTGAGGGAAACCTCTGACAGTTCAGGGATATTCCCTTTCCACAGCCTGTTCTCTGGGTGCAGTCAGCCTTGGTGGATCCCTCTGGGATGGAGGAAGCAGTGATGCAGAGGGAGAAAAAGGAACCAAGTAAACATTAGGGCAGGAGGAATCATAGCATGAGGTGTATGCATCCTGCTGGTATGCAGTTCTTGCTAGCCTTGATGATGAAGGCTGTATTTACTAAAGAAAGCTAGAGGATGAGCAGCTGCTTATTTCTTAGGAACAAGAGGTACTTTCTCACTGAGTTACGCTCTATGCATTCCCAGGTGGCATTTGGTGTAATTTCATTGCCCTTTGTCTCTTCCTTTGCCCTGAGCACAGGTTTGTTCCTTCAGCTTAAGCCAAGCAAGATTTCTTTTTTCATTGTACATTGTATTCAGGGCAGAGCAACCAAACTGGAGAGCTGAGAATTCCTTATTTTCTGAATTTCTAGCCAGGGCTGCCATCTAAGCATTGGCTTTCGTAGAGCAAGATGTATGTATTGCTTTAGTGCCTTCAAACTAACCTCAAAGGAGACTTGTGTCATTCATTGTCATCTTTGTATTACTACATAAATAGTTATTGGAGGAAGTACCAGGCCTAAAATGCTTACCTTTTAAATGTGGAAGAGTTGATGAACATGTATTCTGCAGGGAGAAATGCTCTTCCAGGCAGACTTGGCCTGCCAGACCGAAATTGTGATGGGTCTTTATAGAGTAGGGACTTTTTTCCCCGGTCTCCTGTTGGAAAAAGTAGAGTGTTGGCATACTTAATCCAGGAAGTCTCTCCTTTTGTCTATACTTTTTCAAAGTGACTTTTTTTCATTTTTTCAGGTGTAATATAACTTCTTTTGGGGGCAGAAATGATGGTAAATTCCATTTTCATCTCCCTTGAATCTAACTGAGACTTCTTCCTTTTCAGCACTATGAAAAGGCATATGGCTTCCCCAGGTTGGGAACCCATGGGCTACCATTAAAGCTGGTCTGAAATATTTCTGTTCAAACTTGCAGGCAAGTGTGCTTTGACGGGGAGGAGGGGGAGCCCATATTTTCATGGTCAGACTAGTGTAATTCATACAACTGTACGCCTTTTCTACCAGCTACCTTTTCAGCACACCAGGACTCTCTTACACTTGTTCTCTTATGAGATCCAGCAGTTAAGTGCCTCTACCTCTGCAGCTGCCTTTTCCTTAATTGAACCATTTTGCAGCAGATTAGGCCCCAAAGAGGAGGTTAATATGAGCAGTTATTCTAAAAGGCGGGTTGGGGCTTCAGTGACCTGTTCATCATTGGAAAAGCCTGTTAGCGCCAATCTTCGTACCTTTTTACACTTTATTCTAAAATATTCTGACTTAACAATGGCCTTATGAATCTCTCCTTCTAGATATAGTCTCCATACCTCTCTCTTTCCCGAGTTTTGAACTGGATGTGTTGGGTCAGATTTAAGGCCAGGCATGCAGATTTACCTTCACTCTTTCTTTTTGTCTTAAAACAGCCACCAAAATTGTAGCCCTGGATCTTCCAGCATTGCAGGTAGCATTGCCAGGGCTGCTTCAGCTTCTCTGAGTAATAGTCCCAATGTGCTGTGTGCAATGTAGGAATTCACCTCACCAGGCAGTGCATCTTTCTGCAGGATTGGTGAAGGTGGGAGGTCTTTTCCTGCACTGAAAGCAATTACAGTGGCCCCTTTAAGTCCGTGCAGGGATTGCATATCATTACAGGTTCTCAGAACTACAGCTGCTGCGATGACTGAAAGAGAGAATTAGAGCAAAATTCAGTGTGAACCAGTATTAAGCAATTAGTATATCTTTACTGATAAAGTATTACTAATATTACATAACGTTATTGTTATATTAATAATATTATAGTGATGAATTCTGAGATGTGGCCACCTTGCTCTTTATTAGTTGCTGTTCCTAAAAAACCTGTCCACTATACTGTAGGAATTATCCCTCTATCTCCCCACTTCCTGCTATCAGCAGTCTCCTATACATTAGTTAAGGAACAACCTCTGCCTATACCTACTGTTCAATTTCCTTGAACACCCATACAAGAAAATAAAGAGGATTGTGACACAACTGTAACAACAGAAGAGTGGATGAACCCTGAATGACTAGATGGACCTGAAAAATCTGTGGCTTTTCCTTGCTAGGGCAGTAAATTATAATGATTGCCTTTAGTACAGGTAGGTGCAGCCCTGATATTGGGACGGGGGCATGTTTTTGAGGATAAGCACATGCATGGTATGGTGGTAGCATGCCTGCAGACAGGGGCGTTAGCCGGGATCAGGCACACAGTCCCTGCCACATCCTACGACTGCAGTTGTCTCAGTGGGTGGCTTTTGATGTGACCAAGGAAAATTTATAGCCCTGGGCTCAGCTTCTGATGCCATGACAAGAAGGTGGGATTCTGAAGCTAACAGATTGAGGTTGTGAGTAGGAAAAAGCCCATTCATAGCTATCCCTCCTGTAAGCCCATGCCTGACCCTAAACTTTTGCTGTAAGAACTTCCTCAGCGTGAGCTCTCACAGGCTCACCGAGCACAGGAACATTGCAGCCGCTTCCTTATGCAGGCAAATATCCTGCAAAATGCGTGCTGCTGGTCTCAGCCCCAGTGAGCCAGACCAAGCTGGGGAGCTGCCGCAGCTCCCTCCCCATGCTGCTGGCCATGCAACAGCTTTAAATGATTCTCCTATTGCTGTTCCCACCCCCATCATCTCTGTAAGTGAGTTCATTTGATTAGCAATTCTAGTTTGCATGGTAACACTGGAGCCCCAGGGATTATGGTATTTTTTTCATGCCAATCCCGATCAGTGTGAGACAGCAGTCTCGACAGGATGTGTTGCTGTAACTTAGGCAGTAGAAGGCCAGAGCCAGCTATGCTGCATTTGTGGAATTACCAGCTGGGACCAAGAAAGCTTTGGGGAAGGGGAGAACGAGAGTACATTTGGGACCCTTGCTCAGTCCTTGGGGAGGACACAGCTCAGCTAAAATCAAGGATCGGGGCCTCAGTCCAGATATCTGAATGGGGCCAGGAAACTTGCTGTTGAGTGAACTATTTTAGGACCTGGAAGTGCTGGAGAGAAGGGAGCTACAGCAAAGAAACAGAATGGTGCAGCAAAGTAAATTGCTGGGAACGAGGAGAGGGGGAATGTTTGAGCCCCAAAGAGGGTATTGTGTCTGGTACCTCCAACACCAGCATCTGCTCTTGGAAATGCTGCGGGATTTACATACTGGGCTTTGTCGGTGGTCGGGGTATTGTCCTTTTACAGCTTTGATAAATAGAGACGGATTCCCTTTCTCCCGCCCTCCCTTCTGCAAGATACTTGAGGCAAAACTTATCCTTGTTGCATCGCCCAGAAGGCACAAAGGAATGTGCGCTACAAAGGCTTCATTCTTCCTACCTGCTCATCTACTTCTGCTATCAGAAAAGCAGGATCTCGCCATGGCATAAAGCAGCTTATCTGCACAGTTTAGACCCCAAATGTGGACTCTGGCTGCCGGCAGATCCTGCTGGGCCAGCAGATGATGCTGCCAGTTGAACAGCTGAGAGCATGGGAACACAAAGCTGAGAACACCAAATGCCTCAGCAAAATCCATGCATTTGCAAGGGGTTAAACACAGGAATGTGCACTCCTGAAGGTCTGCAGGGGGGATGGAAATTATGTGAGAATTCAGGGCTATTGGATCTAGCATTCATTCAATTACCATGCTTAGTTAAGTACTGCACAGTGGAGTGAAGACTGCAGTCTGTTAGGATGGCTGTTACTATAAGTCATTTAATTATGAGGTTGCTCATATGCCATTTTAACATATGTAGAGTAACGTTATCCCTCTTTTGTAGGTCACTATTCTCATAAGTCTGGCTCTTGCATTCCTTGCCTGCATAGTGTTTCTTGTGGTATACAAAGCCTTTACTTACGACCACAGTTGCCCAGATGGATTTGTTTATAAGGTAAGAAACTTCAGACGGATGGATTGCCTGAGATAACGATAGACTCTAATTGACTACATGGTTACAGTCTAGTCTGCTTTTCTGACCAGGCCAAACAGAACATTTGGCAAGAATGTGTTGAAATGGGAAAAGTGTTATGGGAAATGTGGACTTGCATCTGCCTCCATCAGCTACTGTTACACTGTAATTGTTGGGATTAGCATTTGGTGAACACTACAGACAGATGTTCAGGAACAATTCCTCATATTCGTGAATGGATTTATTGCAGCTGGAATCCTGCGTTTGCTTCCCACACGTTCAAGAGACTGAATTTTATTGGCATACATTTTAATGCAAAGAAAACTCCCAGAGTGCTGGCACTTGTGTCCTTTGTAAAAGAAATCCGAATTTGCCTGTGTAGTTCATTTTTAGGTGCTTTTGAGCCTCTATCAAGAAAAAAATCGTGTAACTTAATTGCTAAAACCCCACTGCCCAGGGATTTTATGTTGAATATTCACAGAGAACTATTTGCCTGTTCTGTTGAAATTAAAAAAAACAACCACAAACGTTTGCAAAATAGTTCACTGACTCCTTACTGTGAATAAAGTCGTAAACTCACAGGAGTCTTGACCATGCTGGGGATAGTCTGTGGGCTGGAAAATAGAGTAAGGATGTTGGTGTATTAGTCATTGTGATTTATTCTTTTAGGTTATATAAAAATGAAGTCGGACAGAGTCATGAATTTCAGAATCAGATCCAAACCGGAACTTCTGAAAAGATTGAAGGTTTTGGACTCAGATTTCAGTTAGTCACACTGAACTGGGAGTTGGGGTATCTCATAATTTATAACGCTTGTACCTGGGGCTCTTTGTGTCCTTGGTGCTACTTCAACTCCGGTGAATACCAACCAGTCCGACATTTGTTACCATTTGATTGCTCTTTTACAGCTGTTGCAAAGCGAATTGTTTTATCTGTGCAGCTCTTAGCACACAAGTGTCGGCACTAGCGCAGCGGAGATGCATGGGCAGTGTCTGCACAGACAAGAAGCTCTGACAAGGGCTAGCCGGTTGGGCTGTGCTTCCTACCATCCCAGACCAAGGTGGTCGTCCTACAGGTCAGAGATAACACACTGTAACCGACCAGCACCTAAGCAGCTTACTCTGCCTCTGCCTGTCCTCTACTTGTCTGAGAATTGATTCTGGACTTTGCTCTACAGAGCTTTCAGTCCAGCTCGTGGTAAGAGCTGCTCAGCCAGCCCTGCTAGGACCTCAGCAAGTGGCCTCCGTCTCTGTGCATGCCAGCAACGTACCAAACCAGTCAGACCTTCATTTTACAGACCCCATTTCCCATCCACGGATGAAATCAGCCTGCAGTCAGGGTTGCCAATAGCAACAGGTTTTGAAGGCTGATGCCCGACTCTAAACTTTGTGCATTCCCACAGCGCTGAAAGGCAGTCTGGGCTGTGCAGCAGACGCTCTCGCTGCAGCAAGTCTGAGTCAAATGTCATCTGTGCAAACAGCTAACCATGAGATTTTTAAAGTGAGAGCCTGAGGCTGATAGGACCACTGTTTACCTCTCTTGCTTTCTCCCTGCTTCCAGCACAAGCGGTGCATCCCGGCCTCACTGGACGCATACTACTCTGCACAGGATTCCAACTCCCGGGGCAGGTTCTACACCGTCATCAGCCACTACAGCATGGCCAAGCAGACCAGCTCCCGGGCCGTATCGCCCTGGCTGTCTTCAGGATCGGTAAACCACGAAGCCAAGGCTGCCAAGACAGAAGGTCATTAAAGTTAACGAGTGGTGACAGGCAAAGTCGGAGGGTGGGGGGACAACACCATGTCTATACTGCATTGCTCTAGCTGAGGGTGTTGTGCTAACAGCACAACAGGAATAAATAAAACCCAAGTGCAGGAGTCATCTTAATGGATATTTCTTTTCGTGCATTGTTCTTGTTGATTTGTAACCGAGTCGAGCTCTTGTACAAAGGCATGTTTGATGTTGACTGTACCTTACAATGTAAAAATATTTTTAAATCATTGCTTAACTATTTGTTAGAAAAAGAAATTAAAAAACAAAAAAAGCAATTAGATAAACAGCCAGAGAGAATAAAAGCAGCAAAGAGAATCCTGCAAAGTTTTACCATTGCTGGAAAGCTGTGACAGAGGCTTAACATGCAGTGAAAGAACAGCTGAAATCCTTCGGGGAGAGAGGGTAGAAAGAACTTGGTACAAAGACATTGTGATGCTGTTTAGCTTGCCAAAGGGGGGATATTTTGCTGTCAAATTGAATCTAGCATCAGTGTTCATTTGCTGACAGAGAAATACAAGCATTTCCTCCTCCCTCCAACATACACACGTGCAAACACACATGCACACAGACCCCTGCGCAGTGGCCTACATAAATCCAGAAAGATCTAGGCATTGGTAATGAGCCACCACTGTGCTGGTGACCTTGGCTGGGCTCTGAGGCTGAAATCCTGGTTGCTATTTGGATATGGAGCAGGATGGAAGCAGACAGAGGCTGCTATAGTGAAATAATGAATATACTTCTGAGCACAGGACTAGGAGTCAGGAGATCAGGGCTTTATTTCTGCTTCTGACACAGATTTCCTGCATGACCTTTGGCAATTTACACGAGGCTTTATCCTTTGGGACCTCTCCTGAGGGTCACCAAGAAACAAAGAAATGCAATTATGAATTGAGGTGCCTCTCGAGAGTGGTGATAGTATAGAACAGTATCGAGCCTCTAAATTTTCAGCTCCTAATTTTCCCTGGCCCATGAAATGGGATGATCCTGCTTCCCTTCTTCAGCTTCAGATACTTCAGTATTTAATGTCATTCTAGGTAATTAGAGAGGGATGGCTGTAGCATGTTCTGAGTACAAGGGTCCCATCAAGTCTCTGCTTGCAGACACAGACCAGGCCCCAAGCTTAATCCAGTCATGGCCAATGGAAAACATCCTCTCCCCACAAATGGCATGTGCAATTAGTGCAGACTGGTGGGATTTTAAAAAAGAAAAAGGATTCTCTTTTTTCAGGGCTGCAAGCTGTTGCTGCAAAGCAGCTCTGCTCCTTAGTAGAGCAGCCAGGGTGAGACTGAGCAGGAGGAGCAGAGTGCACAGGGAGGGCAAGTTCACATTTGACTAAGGCTGCTTTTTCAGATTTGTGGCTAGACTGGGATGGAAATTAGGAACTGGCCCCTTCTTCCCCTGCATTGGGCAGTTTTGTCCTCCATTTTGCATACATAGACACTAGAGGGTGTAAATGAGGGCAGAACTCCTCAGTCCCAACAGGCATCATGATAAATAACTGTATAGTGTAGCTAAAAATGTAGTGCCAAATGCCATTGTCTGATTTCCTATCCTTCGTTCCCCTTCCACCTGTAAATTCATTTCTCACTGAAAATGTACAAACCACCCCCTCCACCAACAATCAAAACTCCAGCAAACCACTGAACAGTTTATAATTTTGTGGTGTATTTTTTGTCAGTAGGTAGCAGAGACTGAAGTATTTTTTGGTGTAATTCTTGAACTTTTCTGACGGGATTAAAATAAAGCTAGATGTGACTGAGCATCTGTGTGGCTCCGGCAGGTGTTTTTTTTTTTGGTGACTTGTGCTGTGGGCTGGGAGGTGGTGGGTGGCAATATGTGCGTGCCAGGTGCTGCCAAGTGTGGCTGCAGCAGAGACTGCACCTTTGCACAGGACTCAAAGTGACTCTGGCTTTCAGGAGGCATTTTCAGAGCTTGCAATTTTTCTCCTTAATGGCAGGGGGTTTATTCCCTATGTTCCTGCCCATTTTTCAAGTGCAAATAGAAAAATAGTAATTAAAACCTAGCTGATCTTCTGTTGGTGATGCTTGACTTTACAGAGGGACCTCCCCTCCCTTCCCATTTTAAGGCCAACAAATAATAGAAAATTCAGCTGGCAGCAGTGTCTCTTTTGCCATCTACTCCTGATGTAAGCATTCATGTGTGTTAGAGCAGGCTCCGTAAGAAGGGCTGTTACAAAAAGTAGCACTGCAGAGAAATACAGCTGACAAACCAAGAGCCATGGCTGAACTTTGAAAAAGTTGAGCTGTGTATCCAAACCCTGCAGCTTGGTTTCTAACAAAACCACAACTATATTCATCTCACATTGTTCAGAAAGCAGATTGTATTTCCTCAAATCCTTCAACTCTTAGAAATGGAATGATACCCTGGCATTAAATTGGCTCATTGCCACAGGCTAAAGAATGTTGTATAAAAACCTTTGGATGTCTTTCCTTCCAAAAAAAGCGTATTCAGAGTTGTGAAATTGAGCTACCGTAGGAGAGAAACCACTCTGGTGTTAGAGGTCACCACCAAGTACTTGTGAAATGTATTAAAAAGGATTCAGCATGCTTTGCAGAATTGAGTCACAAGATAATTTGATCATGGTATTTCTATTGCCACTTTCCCAGTAATACTCTAACTGTATGTTTACTGTAATCTAAAAAACCCAGGAATCAAATCATTTGAATTAAAAGGTTCTAGCTATTATTAGATAAGTGAGTCAGTGGGGATAACCACTCCTATTTAATAAAAGATCAAAATCTATATGGAACAGAATGGAAAAAAAGACCCAAGAAAGACTCCTGGGAGAGCAAAAGAAACCAAACAACCCAACTCCAGCTGCAAGTTCCATTACTGTGAATGTTATTACCGCTTTTGTACAAGCTGCAGTAGAGCTTCCAAGATCAAGCATGTATTTTAATCACAGTAACAGAGAGGGGGGTGAATTCAAATGGTAGTACATCTTCTTATTTCAGTCTTTAAAAACCTTCTTCCAAGTTGATCATAGGTTTTCAATGCTGATTAAAGTAGCATATTGGTGATAGTACAGTCTCATCCTGGCTGCCATCTCTCTGTGAAGTCTAAAGCTTCTGACTGGCTCTACAGAGTAGTGTTTTTGTGAGCTAGTGTCTGGTCAAGGGCTCAGTCTCAGCTCTGAATGGTACTGATGCACAAGAGCCTTCCCTCTGCTTCTCCCAACATTTACGTGATGGCCAAGCCCAGTCAGCTCCAACCTCTTCATCTGTGACTGATCCTGCTAAAGCATGAGTGCCTTTGGGTGATCTCCATTATACTAGATTGCTGCAGTGGGCTCAGGTTTTGAATTCTCCACCAAAATATGCTTGTGGACCACTGAGACTGGAAGAGCTGATTTCTCTTCGGAGACAGTCATGCAGGAGATAGGTGCCTGGACTGTTTGTTTGTCCTAGCTAGAGTGGTAGGAAAGGACTGAACAAGAAGTGTCAGCACATGAATGAGCTCATCTTGCGGGGACAAGGGCATTCTGAACAGGCAGCAATCCTGTGGAATGACTGGCAGAACACATGGGGAAAAAAATAGCTTTACTAAAGGTATGGTGATGCCATGATGGGAAGTCAGCTGCCCCCAGCCTAGGCTTGGGAAGAGAAGGAAGAAATTGTGGCTCTCGGAGCCCGAAAAAGATCTAGAACAAGAGAAAAAGAGATTGCTACCAGCCAAGACATGGAAGCAAGCATTGCTTTTCTGTCGTAACCCAATGACCCTAAAGCACTATATCCTGCTTGACTAATACAGACTGTCTTGTTTTGGAAGAGCTGCCCATTGTTGCTACAAACATCTGCTGACTGCAGCGTGCCCTGAGGGGAATTGCTCCACCGCTGATTCAATCCTCTTGGACTGCCTGCAAAAACAGTGTGAGAAAAGAAGGTGCCGATGGCAGGACCCCGCTGGCACACTGTTGGCGAAAACAGAGGTGTCTGTCCAGGGTCTTAGAGGTGACTTCATGCTTTGGATCTGCATTAGAAAGACAGCTCAAGGTGCTGCCAGTGCCTCTGTTATGAGATCAGAAAAGGAACAGTCCCTTTGCATGTGATTATTCTCCCCCTGCCCCCCTTATCCTCCTCCGTGCTTGCCAGCTGTTTCTGGTTTGTAATAATACCTCAGATGATAAGTGTAAGGGTCGTGCACTGAACTGTCTACAATCACATTTTATACGATTAGTCAGGGTTTTTTTTAAGCACCCTAATTATTACAGTCAAACCGGATTAAGCTATTCCTCTAATAGATTTTCAGTTCCTGTAAAATAGGCCAGAGAAAATTACTTGCGGGAGGGGACAGGGGAAGGGAAGGCTCTTTCCTTCTGTCTCTTTGGCCTTTGCTTTTTTAAAATGCCAGCAGTAGCAGGGGCATTACAGGGATCCCACTGAGAGCACTGGATGAGTTCCCAGCAAAGTCAGGGGTCTCTGGTACTCAGCTCCCCTTCTCAGCTGGCCTGGTGCCCCTTGAGGGGCAAAAAAGGTAAAATCCGTTTGATTGGGAATGTTACTTTAGTTGGGAGGGTGGGTGACGAGTCATTTGATGGGTTGTGGGTTGCTCCGTCATGGAAAATAATCCATGGCAAGTTGAAGTACAGGAAGGTGATAAACACAGTGGCATTATGCCCGAACCGCTCGACACTGCGAAAAACTGGGCAGGATTAGTGCTGAAGAGGCTTTTGTCCTGCAGTAGGCAGACTGTGAATGGTAAAAGCAGAGCAAGAGGAAATGGAAAAGCCTCTTAACGGCAGGTTACGGAGTTCATCCTGGCATGGCCAGTGCCCTGCCCTGCTCTGACCCGATGGGATTGCCTGAGCCTTTGCCCACCGCCGTGGCAGGACCCGTCTGCTGGGGATGTGCATCGCTTCCCTCCGCCAAGGGCTCCTGCCTGCGCGGAGGGGCTGCTGCAGCTGCCGGCAGTCCCCATTAGCGCAGGGACGGGAGGTCGGAAACAAGACGCCCCGTGGCTTCCCTCGTTGGTAATACAAAGCGTGAGCACTACCGGTGTGAGCAATAATGAAAATGCTGCAAACTGAGGCAGCCATTAATAAAATATTTACACCACTCGGGCAGCGGTGTTTTAGACAAATCGCATGCGGAGGCTTCCCCATGGCAATCGGTGATTGATGGTGACATTATTACTTACTGCTCCCCTGCCCTCCTCCATCGGCACAGCTGATTGCAGGCCACTGTTTGCCAGCTGCAAATGGCCAAGGAGAGGCTAGCCCTTCACAGTCCCAGGGGTTAAAAAGAGCCAAGCTCATGCTACATGGGGCTGCAAAGTCACAGCAAGCCCAGCTGTCCTTTAGAGTCCATAGGTCCGTGCCCGCGCGTTGCTTTAAGCAGCAAGACAGTGCAAATTCGAGGGAGATACTGCCTGCTGCAGCAAGAGGAGCGATGCCCAGCAGTGATGCCAGCTTGTGCCAGCAGCTTTCCAGCCACTGCTGGAACGCTATGGTGGCACCAGCTGTCTGCAGGGCTGGTGCTGGGGGCTCCACCGGTACCATCTCCCTGCTGGGTAAGCGTGCAACTACCCAAAAACCCAAGCTCCCAAGCCCTCGCAGTCACTAAGTATCTTCTCCGCAAGTTGCTTTGCAGGCCGCTGGGAGAACCCTGCTTGTCTGGACAACAGCCAGCACAGGTAATCAGCTCGCCCTCTCGCTCGGATGGAAACACCACTGCAGCATTGCACAGGTTTCTGTTAAACAGTCGCTTATTCTCAACCCCTCCAGTCGTGGCTACATTTTGATGGTGGGTAAATTGATTTCTGTGTATATTTTGAATGCCAGGTTATTACAATTACTCTTCAGGATCCTTTGGGATGAAAGGCTATTATAGAGATGAAAGCTCATTAACAATAAATATAAAGGGTCAAAACTCCCCATAAAAATGTATTAGAAACAGATTCTAGTCTGGAAATGTAAATATAGCATTTGGCAGCAGTCTGGACTGGCTAGTCTGGTGTGCAAGACAGCTTAATCCACTGGGAAGATGTGGCTATTTTTATAGCAGCCAGTAGAATTACTGTGTGAATTATGGAGTTTTGGCTCACTGGAAAAACAACTTCCCCCTGCCATCAAGAAAAAAAAGGAATTGTTGGGGTTGGTGGTGGAATAAGATAATTTCTTGTGCAAAAAATAGAATTTTTGTAGTACAGCTGGAGCATCTTTGGGAATTTACAAGTATACATGTTAAAGAAAAAAAACAAAAATAAAGGTGAAGGGAATTTTGAAATTATATCAAATGATTTTGATAAATGAAAGGTAAGAATGAAAGTACCCAAAGAGTGAAAAAACCCACCTTTTTTTTCAGATATTTTTTCATACATTCGTAAATGAAGGGGAAGCTGAACCTGTCTTTTCCCAAAAACATTTGACCCACCAACCTTTCCAATACAAGTACCTTGAGCAAACTCCAGCTACCTCACATACGCAGTGGTGTAAATGGGTCCACATCACGCCAGTTTATGGGTCGTCATCCCCCCAACACACAGCTTATTGGAGGGGCCGTTTTGTTTTGCAGAGTCTCAGCTGTTATTGTAGAGGAGTCATGGTCATTTTGTATTCTTACAACAGGAGAGGATCCCTGGGAACTCTGCAAGGAGGATGCAGGCAAACACACATGGCAAAGACCTGGAGATACGGACTGCTCCGTGCATTTAAGCAGGACCAGCATTTCAAACGCAACCTCATTAGCTGTTGGTTGATAATGCCTATGAGTAGGTTGCAGGTTGCACAAGCTCATTTGAGTAGAGTTTTGGTTTGATGCTGCAAATAATGGGTATTTCAGAGGAACCATTTTTCTCAGTCTAATCCTCAGGCTGAAGGTCTAGAAGAGAATAACAGAGGAAGAGATGTGGGTTTATGATTTTTGCTGAGGAAGAGGCAGTGTCAGCAGAAGTGGGCTCCCCTGGGCTCCAGCGTTGCTGTTCAGCATGAGCTGACTCAGGCGCTGGTTCACAGAGGTGTTGCAGTCACTTAACCTTTAAAGATGTAGCATTCCCTCCTCGCTCCACATTATCCCTTGAGAAGGCATTTTTCTGATGTTTTTGATCAATTGGCATAATCACTGAGACCTTAAGATGAGTAATTAAGATGATAAAGTCTTTGGCTCATACAAATTACATTAATCTCTGCACGCTCCACATTCATGCTGTCACCCTGCCTTGCAATGTACCCCATTATCTTTTTACTTCTGTGTTCTGAGCTTGCTTTAAAAAATGACAATGAAGCTTTTTTTTTAAAAAAAAAAAAAGACATGCCACTTTAACCTCCTCAAACTATATAAACAAAGGAGGGGAGAAAAATCTATTCAGAAGCAGGGATTTGTTTCATTTCCCTGCTGCATTCAATCTGTGCGGCACAGCGATGACCGCCTATAAAAAAGGGAAGCCTGGCCATCTCTTCGGCCCTTTTATTTCCAGTATATTTTGGTATGTACATGACAGAGAAGGGGTTGATTTTTGCACAGACACATAGTAACAACCTGCCTGACGAAGGGAGCGTGAGAAAGAAAACATTCGGGTCCCTACAACAGCTGATATTTCATAGGTATTGGTGGTTGCTTCTGTGGAAAGTTATTACCAGGCCCATTAAGACCACAGCAGGACTGCAAGGGTTTGGGTGCACCATCAGAGTCAGAGAGAACCCAGGAGGACACAGCCAGGCTGTTAACTGGCACCTCTGCCGATGTGCACGCGTGGGTGTGCGTGGCATGCATACATCTAGCTGCCTCTGGCTAGCTGTACGCTCACAAGTGCTCCCCACAAAAAAACCACACACAAACAAGAAGAGGCAACTGGTAAGCTCTAAGTGTGTTTTCAAGAAAACACCTCCTCCCATTACTGTTATTATTACTTTAAGGGACATACTGCCATAATCCACCTGCTATAACTAATTCTGATTCAATGGGGATTTACCGCTATTAAAGAAATGGGCCTTATACTGCTTTTTGTGGGCCCCATATAGGCTTTATTGCTGCATAGAGGAAAACATGAAGGTCCTAAGTGAACTCAGGGTTTCCCTGTGCTGCAGCCTCTGCAAACACACTGCAAAAAGAGAGCACCTCAGAAAAATGTGACTGAAGAGAGCAAGCGGGCAGCCAAAGGAGGCAGGAGCGGTACCTGCACGGAGGTGGAATAACTCGCCCAAGGGCTGAGCGATTCCTGAATACAGGGGGGCTGGGAGAAAACAAACCCACAGCCTGAACCGGTCACTGGGCAGTGAAAAGTCCTGTTGGAGGCGAACCGGTTTTAAAGTGATTAGCCCAGAGGATTTGCAGCTGTACGAAGGACACCCCTGCTCGATGCCCCAGGGGAGGTGTGCAGCAAGTGGCACCGTGTGCCCATGCTTCCCGGTTTATCCAGGGAGTCTCAGCAAGGGTTTTTTTATTTCAGTCCTTTTCTCCAGCAAATGGCAGTCATTGTGGTAGTCAAATACTATAAGGAGAAAATAAACTCTGCAGGAACAATAAGCCCCATATACCCGAGCTGATGTTGTGTCTCTGAGCAAGCACTGAATGGAAACGTCAGCTCAGAAAGCAAAGGATATCCAGGACTGTTTTCCTTGGTCATCACCCTGCCAGCACGGCTAACACTGCATCTGATTAAAATGCAGAGAACACAGTCATCTGTAACAATTTGCTCTTGTTTATTAAAATTAATAAATGAATGGCACCAGATGAGACAGAGCCACCCGCTAATTTGTTTGGAGTTGCAGCGAATTTTTGTAGCAGGTTACAGCCTGACAACACATTTTAAGCATCAAGAATACAGGTAATTCAGCCAACGGTCCATCCCCAATTTGATGACATCTGTGCAATGTAAGTTAAAAAAGGACTGCGTTTTAAAAACATAGGTTGAAAAAATACATATTTCTTCATCCTCCTGCCAGGTCGAAGAGAGAGAGGGAGGGAGGGAGGGAAGGAAGGAGGGAGAGGGAGAGGGAGATGCTAAATGGAGCAATGAAGAATTTATTTATCCCTCACCTTTTTTGGGGGGTGGAGGGGGAAGCGATGGGATCATGTTTCTGACCCAGGTGAGCAGGTTGCACACCGACCTTGCAGTGCTGGCTGTGATGGTGACAGTCCCACGGCATGGTGCACATGCCTCAGTTTCCCCACGTGAGGGAAACTGATGAACCACATTGGGCCGCAGAAAGGAGATTAGTTCACGTTAGTAAACAGCATGTATGTGGAGGGCTGAACCACTAGCAGACACTGTTGTGGGCTTTGTGTCGTGTCAGTGACTGGCTGTGTGAAGTAACAGGGGATTAAGAAATCACAGGTTTATAGGAAGCTCCACATAACCGATACAGAAACAGCAAAGCCCTCCAAAGGCTAAGATCAAACACTTTTCTTCTAAGTCTTTGCACAAACACAGGGTAGACTAGCTATTATATTTCCCTAAAACTGGCTTCTTTTGAATAGTAAATGTGTTCAGCATGACGTTTTCACTTTCAAGTAGGTTCACCCGCCTCCAGATGGGTTTATCCCTGCACCAGCACGTGGGCTCTTTTCAGCAGAGCACCGGCCGGGCAGAGACAAGACCGAGGGGGCAACAACCTGCAGGGCAGCCTGGGGCACCCGGAGCTCCTTCGCAGGGACGACACGGATTGCAAGGTGTGGGCAGCCAAACCGGCACGCCACGAGGCCACACGTGTTACCCGAAAGAGCAGCGGCGGGAGGACCCGTGCCCCATCCGTCACACTCTGCCTGTGCAGAGAACAGGTCTTCAAATAACGTCAGGCGCTTCTGGAGGAGAACGGCAGCTTTTCATCTCCCGACTGGAAGTCAGGAGGTACTCGGCAACTCCTCTGCACTTCCAGTACCTATTGCCTTCCCGTTTGTTCCTCGGGTTATTTCATCCTTTCTGTCCAAGACTAAGTGAAAAAAAGAAGTCTGTATGAGATGGGTTGCCGCCAGCTACAGTGCAGTGCACACAGCATTTGCAAAGCTTCGCTGCCAGTTGCCGCGGTGCAGAGGGGGTCTGGAAGTGCTGCAAGTCCCACGGGATCCCAGGACCTGCGTGGAAATGTGAGTGGGGCTGGGCGCTGGCCCCTGCATCACCCCCCAGGGCTGAACCACAGTGCTGTATTGAACAGCCATACATGATCTGGCTGATTAAATAGAGTTTCCCCTCCCTCCCTTTAAAGTCTGCATGTCTATGAAAAAAGGCACCATATAATGCTCAGACAGCAGAGTCCCGTATTATCTAATTCCATCTCAAATCCCACCACTGGCTCCCTGCATTCAGGCCCTCAGGGAGGGCCATGTAAACAACACCCATAGCCCCACGGCAGAAGAAAGGCTGTTCTGAGAATGTGAGCGACAGCTTCGACTGAGTGTATTTAAATCTGCTTCTATTCTGCCACAGATAATAAAATTGTTCCTTGGGGAAGCATTTAAGATTGACATAAGACAGCGAAATGCAGGAGAGTGGTGGTAAGGGGGAAGTTTATGGGACAGAAAGAGAAGGAGAGTGACTGGAGGACAATCAGGATGATATTAAGAGCTTTACATTTCAGCAGTATATACGTTGGTCAATACAATCTTAGCAACGATTACAGAGCAGAGCATGCACAAGCCCTGCACTGAGATGAAGTCTGGCAGTGGCTGCCGTCAGCAAGCCCCCGTGCCCAGAGCTGCGGTGCTCTTGAAGGGGGAGGAGGATTAGGCAATCCCCAGTCAGGAAGAAATCGAACAATTATTAAAGAAGTCACAAAACAGACAAGAAATCGTGTCTTACCCAACCACTTGCCTTTATTTAGGTGCTGTTTGGGCTCTACTTTCCGTGTCCTCTAGGCTCAACTGTGATGTCTGAGAACTTAAACTGGGAGACCCAGTTGCCTGGTGGGAACCGCAGCTGCAATGCCTAGGCACCCTGTAGCACAGCCCATGCAAGTCCCTCTGCAGTTTTATCCAGCAAAGAGCCTCGCACTGCCCTGAGTCACTGCGGGGCCAGGAGCACACGTGCCTGGCGGCACAGCCCAACTGGCCAGCAGCAGAAGACACATCCTTAGGCTCAGGGCACTGCATGGACCCAGCTGCCCGTTTGGATCCATGTTTGCATTTAATGGCGGGTCTGGACTCAGTCCTCACTCCCCCTTGCCTGGATTCTGCCTTTAGAAAGGGGTTCTCCCTCTGCATTCACCTGGCATGAGTTCCTAAGTCCTGAGATACGTATCAGAGATGGGAATAAAACCTGTCAATTTGTACCATCTGGGAGCAAGGGAGCAGACGCCTGAGCATCGACAGGAATGCTGGTAATCCGACAGCCTTTGGCTGTATGGCTCTTTAAGTCAGATTTGCTGGCTCCCGTGAGAATACAGACACTTAAATGATAGTGTGGTTTGGTTTTTTTTTCCCTTTTTATTACTGAATGGCAGTTGTCCTCTTCTGCTTACTGAGAGCTGCTGAGGCAGAGAGGTGTTCCTGCAGTGTGGGCTCTGCAATGCATTGAAGCAACGTGAGTTTAAGCTTTGGTGCATATTTAAAATCAAACAGCACAAATAAGCTCTTGAAGCGCACTAAGGCCGTAGCAAGGGTACTTTTATCTGGGATGTATCTGCTGTGAGTAATTCCACCACTCACAGGAGTGAGAATCTCTCTGTAATCACTTGTGCAGGGACTAAACAAGACAATCTAATTACTTTCAGAGAGGGCATTTTACAGCATGTAATTGGGTAGAAAGATGAGAGAAAGTTAGTTGGTGTGGTTAGGCTGCTGGTCTGGGATCCCTGATTACCTCCGCCTGCGATGCATTTTGTGTCGGGCAGCTGCCTGCTGTGAGAAATAAAAACCATCACAGCCATTTTAGGAAAACAGCCTGATGCTACATTCTTTCTTGGCTGATTGAGAAACAACACCTCGAGGTTAAAGGGAAAGGTAGAGGCTCACGATGCCACGAGGGATTGCTGTTTCTCTCTCTCAGGGGCTGTAAGACCCCTTTGCAACGATCGGTGTGAGCGACACTGGTGGGAGCGGGAGCCGACGGTCGCCGGGGCCTCGGGCTCAGCCCCCTCCAGCCACAGCAGTGGGCTCATCAGCGTGCGAGCGGGGGCTATAATATTCCAGTTTGATTTCTATTTCTCTGCACTGTTTCAAGACCACTCGATTCAGCTTCCACTGGAAAGAAGAGCATTGTAATTGAGACGAAATGCTCCTACTGTTTTTTTTTTGCTTTCTTTCCTTTTTCAATTTATTTTCCTCCCTAGCTACAGCATAGCTTCATTTCCTTCGGCAGCAATTACTTCCGTGCTGCCCTCCCCTTGTTTCTAAAGCCTGTTCTTTGTTTCCTTTCCCCGTATCAGGACTTTATAAAGGCACAAGGAACACAAGGGCAAATAGCATCTTTCAGACCAAAACAGAAGGCCTCCCGGTCACCGATTCCTTCAGGCGTGTGGAAATGAGAAAACACAAACTCAAAATCTGTGGCTGATACAAAACCTCTTTCCTGCGGAGTTAACTGACCTGGAGAGGGGCTGGACACCCTGCTCAGGGGTTCTCCTAAAGCCAGGTACAGGCAAACCGTTTTTTTCCCTGGTGAAGATCAGGGGTGCCCTGCTGAAGGATCTCACCTGAGGCTGGATTTTCTTAATTCTAAGGACTTAATTTTTTAGTATTTGCGAGACATGAAATAAGTCTGCAAGGCTGCAGTTGAAGACCCACGTAGATTGCCATTTATAACCACGTGTCCCCTGCCCAGGCAGGCTGCCCGATGCATTGCTTTAGTTCAGAGACTCGGCGAGGGCTGGAGCTGCAACACTCTCTGCTTACAGCAAGAAGCCAAAAGAGCAGGATCTCTCACTTGTCTTTCAGCCCACGATCTCATCCACTTGGACTGGGAATGCCACCACCAGCTGCAAGAACAAGGCTTGGCTCCCTAATTGAAAAATCACATTTAAAAAAAACCCCACCTGGGTATTAGTTCATGTTGACTGTAAAGTCTGGCTGGAAGGAGAGTGAGTGAAGTTTAGGGAAGCTTTCTTTGTTGCTGTATTTAGGGAAGCTTTCTTTGTTGCTGTAAGACAATGAGTGGTGAGGTGTGTTAATGGCTCACCGCTCAGACTGCATGTTCCTCGGAGATAACAGCAGACATGTAGGCATTATCGGATTAATTATCAATGTAATGAGTCTGTCCTATAAAAAAGACCAGGTACTATATAACCCAGAATGACTGCGAGCACCTGCTGACAAATGGCTCTATGGAGAAATAAGAGGATGTTACTGTCTGATCCCCCTGAATACAGAGCGTGCCAAGGCTAGCAAATGTGTCCCAAACTAATTCTACCTCCAAATTGTTATGATAGCAAATGGGTGGGTGGTGACTGCCGAGGCTTGTAGAAAGGAGAGGAGTGTTGGTGCTCAGGGATTTTTGGTGACGGTCCTTACACACTCCATCAGCTGGCTCGGCGCTGCTTTCTAATTTGAATTCACTCTGGCAGCTCCTGGGGAATTTCTTTTCTTATGTTTGAAGGCGAAGCCCACTGACAGCAGCAGCTCACTGCCGTGTGCTTTATGGGGAAATCAGTCCCAACCCTCTGCATTCCTGCGGCTGGCCGGGGAAGATGTGCATGCCCACTTCTGCAGATGGCATCATTTGGGGTAGTTTTGCTGGAATGATAACTCAGGTGGGGAAGAATCAGACCTTCAGCAGGGAACAGTGAATTTTCTCCAAGAAACCCCACTATATTTCCAGGCAATCATCCCACAGCCGTCCTCGGTTCTGAAGTGCGTGTCCAGATTTTCAGAAAACCTGAACAAGCACAATTAGGCCTGGTGCCACAGGGGAACTGAACTCTTTGGAAAGAACATCCCTGTAGCTCCATCCCAGTGGGAAGCGGAAAGTCGCAGCTTCCCAAGCCGTTACCGTTCGCCTACCACCATGTCAGGTGCCCATAGTGGCCAATGTTACCTTAGGGCAGGTTCTTGGATGTGTTGAGATCAGCAGAAAATCTTCCATTGACTGAAACCCCCTAGATTTCTTCTTGGGTAACTTTCAGATGTAGAATGACTATTTTGAGGTAATTTCAGGTGTTTCAAATGGTTTTCTCTGAATCCTGTATGATGCCAAGAAACCTTGCTTTAGGTTTTAGTAGTAAATAGCACCAAGGATGTATTTTTAGCCTCCTAAAACATTTTTCAAACTGTTTTTGGTAACACATTTACGACACACAATATATATGACAGAGCAGAGTAGCTGAGGGGAATTTTCAGCTAGTTGTAATAGTCAGAATGATTTACTCCCAGCTTCACCACTAACAAATACTACACTCCTCCCAAATTATAATGAGACAGGTTTTTGTCTCATTCTTGTATCACCCTTCAAAATTGTTTTGCTAAACTCGCTTGTAGTTCTCTATATATCCTAGTGATGCTAAGGACCAAGCCAGTTCATATTAATTGTGGATCTTCAAAATTGTTTTGCTAAACTCGCTTGTAGTTCTCTATATATCCTAGTGATGCTAAGGACCAAGCCAGTTCATATTAATTGTGGATCTGGCCCTCTATGTTTTAATAATTCACACTATTGATTTTTTTTCCCTGTCTGTATTCCTGCAATCACCTGCAGGTTTTGCAAATTACCATGTAAATCCAAACTGTTGCTTCGCTGGGCTGCACTGAGATCTATTTTTCTAATACAGTACTATCATTTCTCTCCTTGAAGGTCTGTTTATGCCAGCTATAACTCTCTTTAATAGTCTTGTCCATTTTCAGCAATTTTCCTACTCAGGAGCTAAGCAAACTGAAAGGAAATTATTTAATTTAGGGAGGTGTAGAATAAAGAGCAACTATTTCTCCTGTTCATCAAAGTATTTTATTCTCTGCTCTCAGAACCTACATTTTGTCAAAATATCAACACAAGGTACCAGAGTAAACACTTTTATCCCATATTAGTTGCATTAATGTTTAAGATTAAATCTCTGGCATTCCAGAGAGAGAATGTGTATTTAAAGGATCGCTGATGAACCTGGAGCATGACACATTTCCTCTGACCTTGGTCTGTTTAATGCAGCCATGGGACTCTCAAACTGAGCTTCATCAGTTTTGTTCCCTGGAGGAGAATTCCCAGCCTGCGGAGCCTTCTCTTCCCCAACCCTGCTGCCATGGCAAACCTGGGTGGGCAGACCCAGCCTTTGCGCATGGTACCATAATACTGGGGGAAAAAACTCACTACTTCTTTCTGAAGAACAGCTTGTTTTTCAAGCCTGAAAGGTCATAAAGATTATGCTGAAGAGCGTGCGTGCGGGGAGGAGGCGGTGAAGGGGAGTACAATGTCGGAGGAGGAGTTGGAAATGGAGGATGTTTCTTTGACACTCTCCCTTTTCATAGCATCATTTCCCTTTTTGCAAGTACTGGAAAGTTTAGCACTTCCACCCACCCCCGGCAGAGGGGCGAGGAATAAAAGACAGATTTTTTTTCGTTGTCGCCTTTGTTCCAGCTTGTTCTGCCCCGCAGAGACTGTGTCAGCCTTAGTGTCCCCTAGCTGTTACTCAGAATGAGATACAGGATATTAAAAAGCATTTGTGCCTCTCTTAACTACAGGAGGCTCCAAATACCCTCAGACTGCTGTGTCTCCCAGTTAGACTCAGCGGCAGCTCCAGGCGTGCACCAGCCCCAGCGCAGGCTGTCGACGGAGAGCGGCGGACGCGGCACGGCCTGGGCTCTGACCAGGGCGCGAGGGAGAATTGGAGGAGGCAGTTGAGTGATATGAACCCCCTCGGTCACCCTGATGGCTTGCCAAAGACAGCGAGAACCTTCCTGCCTTACTTTGCTTATCCCTTTGAGGCTGGACGTGGCCTTGTCTGTGGAGGTTGTATTGCAGCCCATCAATATGTGCTGGAATCACCCGTCAAAAAGTCCATAGTGGGGGTGGTTGGATATTGGGCTATGGTGATACTGCGCTTGGTCTGGGAGAAGGGAGAGGGAACTGTGCCATAACTTGCCTTTAATCCTTCAAACGGTGTGAGTCAAATGCAGACCGAGTGCCTCCATCACGTGTGGTTGTGGAAACATCAGGAAGGCAGAAAAAGCAAACAATAGCCATGATCACTCTTTGCGTTGCAGCTCCTGGACCTGCACGCAGAGTGGGTGGAGGGTGGGAGGACCCCTGCCCACTTGAGAGACGAGAGTGAAGGAGGTCTGGCAAAGCCAAATAGCCTGGACATGGCTATGAAAAACATCATTGCATAGGAGAGGGGGGAGCGAATAAAAATCCCATGCCTGAATCACAGTCCCAGGAATGCGACTGCAAACACTGTGTACCCAAAGATGAACAGAAAGTCCACGGGGAAACTCCATCCCCAGGAAGAATCACGCCCAAGCTGACCCCCGCGGTCCTGGCTTTGGCTTTCGGTGACTCTGAATGACAAGGTGACTTACCCTTTAGAGTGAACGAGGCAGCTGTACAATATACCTATTTATTAACCCAGTTTGCAGCAAAAGCCTGCCATTTTTATACGAGCACATATATAATTTAACAGAGTCACTTTCAAAAAGGAGCGCACAGTGGGAAGCCTTGACCCTCAAAGCACTTGGCTGATATTTATAATCCAAACAAAGGCTACACAGTCGCTGCGCTTTTGTTTACAAATCAGACATTTGTGCACCTTGTATAGGCTACTAAATGTGGCTTTCAGAATAAGGCTGGAGTAAATTGTACCAGCCAGCAAAATATGAATTGCTGAGCAGGGCATTTCAAGATACTGAAGCAGCGAGTCTAATTGCTAAGCTGGGAGAAAAGAGAAAGGCTATAAATGTGCTGCGTGGTAATATGACTGGGAGTGCAAGATCCTCCAGTGATGCTATTCCTGTCTTCCCTGTTTCCAGTTTGTGTCACTACCATGACATAACCATAAGGAGACAGTCATCATCAGTCACTGACTGTTATGGGGGCACAAACACAGGCCAAGGTGAGCCAAGGAATCCTATCAAAAGTATTCCTCCAAGTTTTGGACAGTGCTGTCAATATAGCTCTCAGAAGGGCTTGGTAGATCCAGTTTCTCAGTCGTGTGGTGTGATACTTCTTTCATGAGATCCCAGATGTGTACAAATAAGTGGTACAATTTTTATAGTTCTCATCTTTTTTTACAACCCTTACCAAGTTACATTCATAGCTGCCCCCCCGCCGTTTCCAGCAAAACACACTAACCGAGTAGCAAAGCCAACAGTAAAGCACTATTGTGCCTTATGTTTATGCTAACCTTGCCAGAGCCTTTAGGAACTATTTTAAGAAAAGCAATGAATGAGAAATTCCCTTATTCTTATCTTCTTATTTCTCTATCATTTTGTCAGGCTCATAGTGTAATACATAGCTCGTACTGGCAGAGTGTCCAGTGCTCAGTCCTGCCACATTTGTCATATTGTTCTTCATACATACCTCTAACTTTGCACATCCTCCTGTAATACAACTAATACACCCTGGAGCATGTCTGCATAGTCAGGATTACATCTTTCCACCTTTTATCTTTTCTTTTGCATATTGCTGCAGACATGACTATACTTGTAGTTTCTTCTTTTAATCCAGCTTTGACAAGACTCCCATTTGCCACATTATTTTTTAACATGGTCTTTTCAGAGAAAATCATCTCCACCTTGGGGGTTTTTTCCCCCATTCTTTAATTGTGTATTTCTTGCGTATTTCAGTCTAATGACTGTGTCTCATTTACAACGTAGTCTTCATTTAGTTTTGGTACTTAGAGAACCAGTTAGTCTATTGTCCATCTCTGATACAGTTTACTATCATTATATGCTCTGATTCTGCAGCAGCCACACATCTTTTCCTCTGACCTTTCTGTCAGCATAAAACTTATCTTTGCATAACTTCACAACTGTGATGTTATAGACTGTCAATTTCTTCCTAATCCTTCTGTTTACCCTGTCCAGGTTACTCTTGCACCTGAATATCATATATATGCTTCTTCCCTTATCTAGACTGTGTATGCTAAACTTACGAGTTTAGCTAATTAAAGCTTAATTTTATTTTGCTTCTCAGTTTTTTCCTCCTGAGGAGCTTCTAAATGATTATAGAAGTCCACTCGCTCAGTGTCTCCTAATATCCTGTTAAATGGTCCTCCACCACATTTGTGATGGGCTTATTTGTACCTACACCTGTTTGACCTCAATATTCTTCCTATATATTTCAGAAGAAAAAAAAAAAAAGAAAATGTCTGCAGTTTTAGCCATAAAACTAAAAGAAATGCTTTTGGCCCCTCTTTTTTAGGAATTAAATAGTCCTTCTTTATATATACAGGCACTGAATCCAGTATTTAACTTTGTACAAATATTGTTGTTATGAATGCTGCCGCAGTTGTTATTTCCCTCAAGGGAAGTCAAGAAAAATCCTATCCATTTCTATTCCTGGTATAATTTAACTCCCATCTGGCGAAAGCCCATCACTATGGTAATGGCACCAGGCACGATGTGCTGCGGCAAGGAGCCAACGTAGAGAAGAAAATGTATGGTCACGGCACCAGCACAGCGGCTCCCACAAGGGACAGGGTGTCAGGAGGTTGAGGTCCTCTTCCCTTTTCTCCCCTGGAGCTGCAACGTAGCCATTTGCCCCACCAACGTGGTTGTTTCTGCCTGAGAAGGTGTGAAAAGAGCAGCCCCGTCAGAGCAGGTCGGTTCGACCCAACCGCTGACCGACAGCAGCCACCTTGGGAAAAGCAGTAAGAAGCAAAGCGGGCATCGGATTTCCCCATCTGCAGGTAGTGATAACAAATTTGCACAGCTTTAAGAAGCTGATCTCTTTAGTTGGATGTCTCTCTGGAAACCGAGTTAGCCTAATAATTGTGATTGGTAACGACTGCTGCTCACCGGGGACAGTATTAGCAAGTTCTGCTTATCAAGGGCACATTTAGGTTCTGCTGTATTATTGAAAGTGGTGTGCACTTAGCAGTGCAGAAAACTGGCCCTGCTCCTTCTGTGTCTTTGTAATGTCCCTATCGTGCCACTTCCAGAAGTTGTATCAGAAACCCGAAAAAGAAGAAAATATAAAAACGCAGCCAAAATGAACAGCCCAGCCCAAGCGGTTAGCCAGGGAGATATCAGGGATGGCTTTTTGAAGGAATAAGACTTATGACAAAATGATAGCTTAGTTTGATTCCTATTTATAATCCCCTTTTTTGTCTGAATTGTAGGCTTCCCCCCCCCCCCCCCCGCCCCGTGGCCTAAATACAGTGACTTTTTAAAAGCATCCTCTTTCAGGCTCAGCAAAACCCTACAGTGCATTCTTACCCCTGTGCCTTAGCTGAACATGTATTTAATCTGGTGCTGAATCAGATTCCTAATCCAGATGAGGAGATGGGGCTGATGCAGCTGCTAGCTGGGCTGGAGGGAGCCGAGGATCGAGGGGGAAGCAGATGGGGCACGGTGGGCTGGACTGCAGTAACCAAAATTTCGCCTCATTCTCTAGAAAATAGACCCTCACACAGTGTCTGATGGAGAGATTCCTACGTCCTCCTCCCTCAGCAGGGATCCTGTGGGGACCCAGTCCCTGCAGATCATAAACAGCTCTGAGATCCTCAGAGGAGAGATATTGTAGTTGCACGAAATAGTGTTAAGACTGAGACGTGTGGGGACTGTTTCCCCGTCGCAGGAGAGTGCAGAAGCAGGGGTAAGCACAGGCCACCGCAATAGCTACCCCGGGGAGCTCACCGAGAGGCTTACGGAGCTTCAGACCCAGAGCAAAGCCCTGCGCCGCTGCCCTGCGCCGCGCTTCGTGGAGGGCCAGCTGGCAGACGAAGTCAGGGCACTGCCCCGCGGTCCGGCGAGCGGCGCGGGACCAGCAGTGAAGAACCGCGCGGCCGGGGCTGGAGGGGAGCCGGCTGCTTGCCTCTGCCTCTGCCGGACACCAGAAAGAGCCCAGCTTGCTTTGCTTTGGCAGGGCCTGGGAAGAAAGATGCTCAGGGAGGAGGATACAGTGACAACGTCCCCTAAGGAGCGGTCCTCAGGAGGAGAAGCTTTATGTATTTCCCCTGTGCAGATGTATTTCCCCTGTGCAGATGAGAAGAGCCAGAAAAGAAAGGTGAAACGATACTGCAGTGATGCTATTAATGGAGACCCCGCAGTTACTGAGCCTTGTAAGGACATAAGGAGCACCCAGTAGCCATTGCTGCCACGGGGACCATTAACCTGGGGATCGTTGCTACTCGCAGAAGTAGAAATTTGCCGTTTTGGAAGGTAGTGGGCAATAGTTTTGGCTGAAGAAAAGCAAATGCTAGCATGGGGTTTAGGGGATGGAAAAGGGTGTGGCTCTCATCAGCTGGTATTTCTGCCAGGCAGGGATGAAAGATATTGTATAAATGGGGAAAACTCAAATGTCTCTGAACTATTTTGTGTTGCAATGCCTTTTCACCTATCGCCTTTGAATGGGGGCGTCCGTTACAGAAACACCATTCATTCAAAACCTCCCCTTGCTCATGACAATTCCTCTGGGTTAGGAAGAAACAGGATGATGTTCTACCGCCTCAGTTCAGCTGTTACCTGCTGTTCAGCCCTCCAGAGCCAAGCACCAGAACTGTCCTTACAAAGAGAGGCAATGTCAAAATTAAGCACGGTGCTTGGAATACGAAATGAAAAATGTAAACCATTCTCCTGCAACTTTCGGGATGGTTAACGATGAGAGCATGGATTTATCTAATGGGCCACTTTGATCATTTACTTCACACGCTGTCTCATCCTGCAAAGGACTGAATGCATCCTGCGACAAGTTGAGGATCTTACACTCCCCGTGTGGAGCTGAGGACGCTCGACATCACACGGAAAGGGGTCCCCGGAACTAATTTGCTCCTGACAAAGAATTCTTGTAGAGAAATAGCCCTATAGAGCTTTGCATGCAGTAAGGTAATTAACAGATCATAGGACCACTTGGGACATTAAAGACTCAGCTTACCCAACAGACCAAAAGGGCTGTAAATTCTGCCAAGGCTAATTCAACTGTGATGCATTAAAATAAGTAGTGAGAGAACAGAAATAAATAGGTTCAGAGTTTCTCACGCAGCAGCTCTAAGCTATTGCTTTTTTCTACCATCTGAAATCTTATTAACCAGCAAGTGATTTTGTTTTTTAAATTTTTTCACCTCCCCCTTTTTTGATTGCTTGGTTTGTACTACATCCAAATGAGTCTGGGGTGTATGACTTCCAAGAAAAGTTTTGAAGCAGTTTGTAAATGTGGTAGAAAATAGTTGTAAACAGTAATTGAAAAAGGTAAGAAGAAATCATTGTCTGCCTTTTTCAAAAGCATTGTTCACTAGGAAGAGCAAATGTCTATTCAGCTCACTTTGCATGAAGGAGTTAGGAGGAGGGAAAAAATCTTCTTGATCTTTGTCCTGCCTGTCCAGGTAAGATGGCCCACGATGCAGGCTCTGCTTCTTGTTACCGGTTCGGAGAGGGCTGAGCAAGACGGAGCTCTCATTGGCCCTTCTTGGTCTAATCAGCACGATTTCAGTTAAATAAACAGAAAACTATCTGGCTGAGATCTCAGCCTGCGGAAGAACCACAGCAGAACAGAAAGCAGTGGTCTGCCCCAGGCGCTGGGGGGATGTTGGGGTGCCCTGAGCAGCCGGGGGGTGATGTCCTCCGCAGCACGGGCACTGGCAGCGGCACACCAGGAGCTGCCAGGAGCGACAGGCAGCAAGGGCACTCCTGCCCCTGACAAGGTTTCTGACAGCAGACACGAGAGGACTGCTTGGGTCCATTTGCCACCCAGTTCCAATTAAGTCTGGAACTGAACTCTTCCTTTGCGGAAACGGTGCCTCCTGTCCCCCATCCATCTTCTCCTGCTTGTCCCCTGCCTCCCATCCTCCACCTCCCGCCCCCCAACTTGGTGCCTCCTGCTGTTGCTATTTTCCCCTTCCCTCTTCCCAACAGCGGGGCTGTAGGAAATGCAAAATCATCCAGAGCGTTTGCTGTTTGCAGGCCACTGTTGCACAAAAGCAGCATTTAGGTCACCAAGATGCCATGAACTGCCAGCAGCTGTTAAGAAGATATTTTGCAGTGACGTATTCCAGAAATGTCAGCTAACAGAAGCTTTACAATGAATGTTTTCAAGGGGTTAAAGGACATTTTCAAAGGAGATCTCCAGCAGCTATAGACCCAAGTCATGAAGCGGCAATCCTGCTGAAGACCCAGATTTCAATCTGCCTTAGTTCTCATTTAACCCTATTTTAGGGACTAATGGCTCTGCTTGTTTTCCAGCGCAAGTTCTTGCTCAGTGCCTCCGGGAAAACCAGAGTCACAGGAAGTTACAGAAAACCTTAGGAGGAAATACATGGAGCTGTCTTCTTGTTATGTTACAGCAGCACTGAAAAGATCCAGATTTTTTGTTGCTAGGTACTTCATGCATGTGTAATATGATAAAACAGAGCAGGGACAAAGAAAAGGCGTTTTGGCTATTCCCCATCAATAAGGCTGGGAACTTGCGTCTAGAGCGATGTGGTGGCTTCAAAGGTTAGGGCAGGAGAAAGAGAAGCTGTGAAGAGAGAAGGTAGAATTGATGCCAGATCTCCTGGGTCCCTGCTCATGAATTTCAGTCTGTCACCCAGAATACATACTTGAGATGGGTGAGGAACTCACAGAGAAGTTCCTGTCTTGTGGGATCTCCCCTGTGTTTCCGAAGAAATTGAGGGGAAGTGCTCTCAAACTGGTAGCTCTCTCCAGCTAAAGCAAGAAGGCACGAACCAGGACTGCCCTGCAAGCACCCATCGGACTCTGGTGGCCAAACTTGGCAAAGCTTCCCCAGACTGCTGTTGCTAGTATTTCCACTTGAGCGAGGAAAACAGAGTCCTTATCTCTTTTCATTCACTCAGGCTGTTGTATTGCTATTTTTGTCACAAAAATATTTTCCAGCTCTTCCTCATACATTTCCTCCTCGCAACCCCAGAGCCGCTGCTGCTGCCTGAATGCCCATCAGATGTTCACTCTTAAGTCTGGAGGCGTGAGGAATAGCTGCAAGGGCAAATGGATCATGGAGAAAATTGTTTTCCTTTCCTGACATCTCTATTTTCTCGTAAGAGGCTCAGGCAACTTGGCGCATTGGCTGAGGACATCTGTTTGTATGAAATACTACAGCACACACCTGTCTCCTGGCATGCGTGGGAGCGCAGGCGTCACATGGCGTTAGATTTGCTCAGCCATCAGAGATGCAGTTTGTCACCCCCCTGGGGACGAGCTATAACTTTCTTCATGTTAGAACATACTGGAGACTTGGGGCCATATTTTTTGCCTTTTTTATTTTTTTTTTTCTGATGCTGATCAAAATTGTTTTTGCTGTTGTTAGTGGAGTGGTTTTCTTCGGTAACGTCAGCATCTGATACTACACAACTTCCAAAAACAGGACATGGAAGAAAGGCCAATTGACAGGAGAACAGGCATGTTACCTTAAAAATAAAAACTAAAATAGAAATTTTGGCTCTTTCCTTGTTACTGGTTTTCCAGCAATGCTATTGTGCATCAGGCTTGCATGCTACGAGATGGAACAGGCAGTGCATTTTTTAATCTGATAAATAATCTGATGTTCCAAATTCCTTCTGCAGAATGGAAATGATTAAGACTTCTAGCATCATTTCTAAATGAACATCTTTCTTCAGCTTTTCTAAACCTCCTGTCACTATACTGTCTGGATGCCAACATAAATAACCCTTTCTCTGGAGCATCTTCATAAGACTTTAAACATTTATGGAAATAAAGAAAATAAACCTAGTTATTGTCTGAATAATCACTCGTTTATTGATGGAGACAAGTATGCTCATTTTTCTTACTCTCTGGTGATTAGATTATGATAAACTGTGACATTTAGTGATAAACTTGATATGGTTGGTTACATACAGCTTAAAAAAGTGGCTATCCAATTATTGTTTCATGTGCTGGCAGGAAGCATTAACCACCTGTGAAGGATATTGCAACAGTTACGAAGCAAACAGCACCCTTTTCTCTAAGTGGCTGTGACAAATGCAAAGGTCATATATGTTTCCTGGCCCATGGATATAATTTTGGTTGTCTCCCTTTGCTTTCCCATGTTCCAGCAAAACCTGAAGCCCTAGTCAGGATGGTAACGAAGACCGTGCATTGACTGAGTAGAGGATGAACGTAGAGACAGCCAGGATCAAACTGGGAGTGCAAGAGAAAGCCAGTTTCACACGGTACACTAACCGGTACACTAGACTCTATGTAGGCTGAGAACTAAACAACCCTTGGAACTAAACATCACTTGGAAAAAGCTCACTAATGGATCCCCATGAAAAATTCTCCAAGTAGCTCCTTTCTTTAGTCAGATCTGAAGTTTCTACTTTTTAACCCAAACCAAGGACAAATTTGCTGTCATGCAGAGTTTGTGATGAGGATTGCTGGACATAAACTGCACAATGATGAAAACCAAAGCAATGGCCCTGTGAGGAATGAGTGTCTCTGAGCCACGCTGGATGACCTGTGTTCAAACAAACAGCAGCAAAGCAGCTGGAATCCAACCTCCTTCCTTTGGGGACAGCTCCAAATGCTAGCCCATGAGATCATGACAAAGATTAGCTGTGCATCTTTACCTGTATCCCTGACATTACACACCCACCTCCTCGTGCAGTGATCGGCAGATTGTCACTGTTGGCAGATGCTCACAATATGCTATTTCCTAGCAGCTGTGGAAGGATGACTCCAAAACCTCAGGAATGGAAAGGAGACACCCCAGGACATGACTTTCTGTTTTACCCAGGGACCTTCATCTTCACAGTATAGGTTCTCTGAGAAAACAGACATCCAGTGACAGGCAATCATCTAGCTTTGCAAGCCATCTGACAATTCTTTTTTTCTGTTGGTAGGTCCTCCTTATTTTCAATTGCTCTTTTTCATTGAGCAAAATCATCTGTATCATCAGGACTCTTCCGTCATGAAACATGAATTTTAGAATGAAACACTGTCTTGGCAGCAGCAATAAGGCATCTGGGCCAGGCAAGGAGTGAAACCAGCCAAACAAGGTGACTGGAATTAGTTTAAATGAGGAAAGAAATCAGCAAGCCCCTGAGGGAGCAAGGTATGGGACAGACTCAAAAGATGGCATGTAATTAAATTCTTGGCCGTGCATGTGCAAAGTTTAGAGCAACACTTTCCTTTGTCCTTCTCTGCTCCTTCCCCCAGGCAAAGAGCCTGCGTGGGAGTTTGTCTGCCTTGACTGGTGCTCTGAGACAGGAGAGTGGGGGCTGCTCTGGGCAGATCCAGGGCTTTTGGGGGACAGCTCCTCGTTCTATGTCTTTGCTGCTTTCCCAGTTGTGTTTCAGCGTTTAGACCATGCATGGCACCAGAAAGTCACAGTTCCTGCAGAAATGAAGGTTCCCTGGCTCTGTACCACGCCGCCTGTTCCCGGACTCCCGCTCCCCTCCTGATGTCCCTGCTCCCCCTTTTCCTCCCTTCTGCGGGCAGCTCACTGCCTGCGGCACTGCAGCCTGCGGAGCTGCAGGGGTCCTTGACTAATAACTGAATAGACTCAGCTCCCTCGCTGTTTCACCACCTGTATTCCCCAGCCTTCAGCCTAGCAACTGGAGGATCGTACATAACCAACCGTCTGACTACAGGGAACTGCCCCTACTAGATGCCGCTGCCGCTGCTTGCTTGAGGCTTGCTCAGTTTCTAAGCTCCCCCAACAAGCTCTGCTTTCCGCTGCCTGGAGTCCGCACATCCCCTCACCATCTTCAGTTTGTCCTCAGCAGGTCACGCAGCCTGTTTTGCTTCTACCTGCAGTTTGCAGAAACTGCCTTCTCCTCTGGGGTGATGGGGGAGTTCTGCTAAATCGGCCTGGGCTGAACCCCTTGCAACAAAAGCTGCTGCCTTTCGAGTTTTCATGTTGACCTGAGGAGACAAACCCCAGTGCGAAGCCAGCCGAGGAAGGCCAAATGTACTGAGGAGAACCAGCAGGGCAGGGAACTGCAAAAGAATTGAAAACTTACTTTCCGTCTAACTTCAGTAACTCTTTCTGGCATCACAGACTCGCAGTAATAAGCATCAATAGCAGGTGCACTTGCTGTGGATGAGAATTTGAGTCCTAAAGCTCAGCAGTTTCCTGTAGGAAAGGATTGCTGAGCAGCAAGGTGTGTGAAAGAGCATTTAAGACCGTAATAAGGCACTTTGTTGTCCCAGGAGAAATGTCTCCTTCTCCTCCTGCCCCCACCCCTGCAGTCAGCAGGGCCAGAAGCAGCTCTTCTCTCCATACTCCCGAGTGCATTACCAGCAGTGCATCTTGCTGAGGTAAGACACTGCTGCTAAGGCAATTTGGGGTCCCACTGAGAGCAAGGACTACTGTCCCTCACAAGTGATGGGTGTCTGCTTCTCTGCTCCTTGCTTGCTACAGCCCCGAATATCCCATCCGCGCGACCTCCGCTACCCCACAGCACGTACTACCCTGGAAAATGTATTTGAACATAAGGCATAAGAACTCTGTTACTATATTTATTGTTCATGCACTTTGGGTTTGCACATACGATGACGTACGCTGCTGCTCTGCAGCATGGCGTAAGCTCTAGCACAGAATATAGCAGCGTATTGCAGCACACCCTCCTCTCAGTCAGAATTTTTAACATCCATCTTGAGTTAGCTGAGCAAGTGCGGCACAGGCAGGAGCAGCAGCAGAGAGGCTGCTCAGCTCTCGCTGACTGCAGCATCGGAAAGGCACCAAAGCGTTGGTACCTCGCCTGCCACAGCTGCAAATACCTGGGGTACTCGACATCTCGCAGCCTCCTGATGCTGTGGGTGTGACTGCTGGGGTCGGAGCTCTGGTTTCATTCACATTCATCTTGCAGAAGCAGAGCATGAAGGAGAAATGGAAAGAATAGGTCTGGTTTGTTAGTACTCCCCCAGAAACCAGCTACTCCTCATAATAATAAGCATTCCAGTTGCGTATCAGGAGAACATGAAGTGGGCTATAGAGTACAAATAATTTATTCTGCCTCACTAGAATATTAACTCAAGTTTAAGACAGGGGTATATTGTCTTTGATTTTTATTTCCAAACTTGGCGGGGCAGGGGGGGATGTTGGTTTTTTTTTGGGCTGTGCTGCTCTTATTTTCCTTCAACTACATCTGAATTCTCCCTTCCCCCTCCCAATTTAATACCTAATTTTTTATTCCTCCTTGCAGCTCTGCATTTCTTCTGTGTGTCTTGCTTTATTTTTTTGCTTTCTCTTTTATTCTTTTGAACTCCTCTATGCTGTTTTCTTTCCTCCCACCTTCTTTTTCCCCTCAGTCAGAAAAATCCAGCAAACCATTTAAGCTTGTTCGGAGTTAAGCTTGTGATTAAGTGCTTCCCTTAAGAATAACAGTTTCAAATACGCATTTCTTGAAAGAGACTCACAGTGTGAAGGAACCCGAGCTGGACCCACTTCAGCCATTTTCTTGGGAATGCTGTTTTTCTCTCTCTCTTTCTCAACTGCTTTAGTTTTAAGGCAGCTGGGGTATAAATAATCAATATCCCCATAGATGAGGCTGAGTAGTGGAGCTGTAACAGCCTCCTGCCAGGTCCAACAGCCTAAGTGAGGCACAGCCTGGGTAATTCAGAATTTATAGCACCCCAAGAAGTAGGCAACAATTTTATTGGACACCAACAGCAACACTTTCCAGGGATCTTTATTTGGCTGCCAGGGTATGAGAAAAAGCTGCTAAACAGTACTGTACTGAGTTTCCAGGCCATTGTCCCAAGGACTATACACTAAGCTGCTGGAAACAATGATTTATCCCACTGGATTTGTTAATTATAAGATGAATGGGCAACCAGAAACATATTAGCAAGGAAAAAAAGAAACCCATGTGCAGTGACCATATGCTCCTGAAATTTATTCTAAATAATCTTAAGCTATTCAGAGCAATACATCTTTGACTTTTTGAATGTTTACAGATGTTTTTCTAGTGTAAGGCCCAGTTAAACACATGCCTAACATCACACTCAAGAGGAGTTTCACTGACATCCTCTGGGTTTCTAGTGTGTATGCACTAAAGACTATAGAGTTTCACTGACCTGGCAACTGCTGTAATGTGGACAATTCCTTGGCAACTAAGCACCAGATATAACCAGATTATAGGATTATGTTCTGTGCTCTGTGTGTGTATGTGCACAACTGTGAAGTCTCCCCTCAAAGCCACCTGGGGCTATACAGATATAAAACCTGGAGACTTGCAGTTCCATGGACTCCCACTGGCAACCAAAGTACCTTTTTTCCATCAAGGCTTTTGCATTGAAAACATCTACTTGCAGTTAATGTTTTATTTTGGTGATGGCCCGCAGCATGCCCTCTGGCAGTACATAAAAATGGTAGTGGAAGAGCAAGAGACATTTGTTTGGCCATGTATTTATGTTCAAGATTTAGGAAGGAGTTAAGATGTCAAAGAGAAAATACCAATAACTACAATGGATCAACTACTATAAGTAATGCTCAGCAGAACTGAGAACTCAAACCCCAGCAACACCTGGAAGTTTAGGCAAAAGGCTTAGTGCATGTATTTAGCTCTTTAGAGCATGGCAGCAATCACTGGGAATACACGGAAGCTTAATAATTGAGACATCGACACTAGTATTTTCCATCTGTTCAAAGCTGTCATACAGAGACTATTTCCAATCCTACCCATGGCTGAAGCAGGAGGATGTACGTACAGGGATTGGCAGGGAAGCAGATTCTCAGTGAACGTGTTCAAATCAGACACACATGCGTAAGGGGGGTGCAACTCCACATATACACTAACGCTGTAGCTTTCGACACCTTGGCAAAATGACTGACAAAGGCAGCGGAAGAAACGGCAAAGCAAAGTTGACATCCAAGCTTTAGCTCACCATTGCTTGTTTTCTATGTTTCTCATTTGTTTGTCCCTGGGAGTGTTTCACACCATTGCCAACAATTGCATAAGGCAACTGTGGAGGGACATCCCCAATTTCTTGATTGAAACATCTATTGCATTGCACTGGGCTCAGATTAGAGTTTTTAAAATTTGAAATTTAAGGAAAGAAAATTAAAAAGTCTTCTAACGGGAGAGGAAGACATCTGCACCAGCCATATTCATGCACAGTGAGCTCGCAGCCCTCCAGCTGGGCTGGGGACTTTCCTGTAGTGTTGATTCTTGCAAGTGTTTTAAGCAGCGCAATGTGGGATTGATTGTCAGTGGAATAGGTCAGCAGGCTGCTGGGTAGACTCCCCTGTTTCTAAGGTGTCAATAAAACGTCTGACAAGTTTTAGATGATCTTGGAAACTGTAGTACGCTGAGCTTTGTTAGCCGCCTTGGGAATAGGAGCTCTCTTGCTGCCCTGGGAGGGACAGCTGTTTACATACCCTTAGATCCTGTTGTGCATTTAACCTAGGATTACACAGAGGCAGGAACACCAAACGTTTGATGGCTTGGCGTTGCTTGCAGTGCGAACAGAAGAGAAGAGAGTTTTTCAAAGACCTCACAGGGGTAAAGAAGAAAAAGCACCTCCTTGTCCTTGACTCCATATGAGGAGACGGAACATAAAATACCAGTCATTACCTCCCGTCACATCGCAAAACTCAGAATTACACAGTCATTCCAGCTCACTCCTGGCCCCTGCATTTGTTGGAGAGTGCCACCCCTCTCCGACAACGCAGGCAGGTGAACGGTCCCTGGCGCGGGGAATCCCAGGCAGAGGTGGGGAGGTGCTGGGGGGGATGGGGCAAGTGGCCAGGGGAGACGGGCAGTGTGGGAACATCTCCAGTGGATTCCCCTTCGGGTTTTGGGGGAGCTCCAGTCCCCAGGGAAGATGCTCCCTCCTCTCTGCTGGCCCACGAGCAGCATCGGCTGGCAGCGAGGAGAGGGAGCGCCTGGCAGGGAGCTCGCCTGCCGCCAGGGAAGAGAAATAGCAATCTCTTAAAACAGCCATAAAGAGGGAAAAGCAATTATAATTTGTGAAAGTGATAATAGATAACCAGTTACCATTTAATAGCTCTACCAAGATATCTTGGAGGATATCTCCTATCCACATATCTCAGAATTTATTCCATTTCTTTCATTATTCAGATTCATTTTGAATTCGGTGCCAAGAGCACCTTGGCACCATGGAAGACTTTTAATATTTTGATTTGTTGTATCATCAACCTGCCTTGGAAATGAGCTTCAACTAAGCAGGCAGAAGACAGATTCCTTGCCACAGATTCTGTTTTTATTTAATAGAGGCCAGGAGAAAAAAAGAGGAGGGAGGAACTCGGAAACTTTGTTCGTTGCTGTGGCTTTAAGATTCTTTGGAAAATCAGTTATCAAGAGGTGGCCCTTTTTGGGAGATTCAACCGATATTATGATGTTCAATTAAGCTTATTGAAAGAAGATTAAGAGACAATTTAATCACAGTTTGTGAGTACCTACATAGGGAGAACATTTGATACAAGAGGGTTCTTTATTCTAACAGACAAAGGCATTAAATTGCTGGAACTTGAATTCAGCAAAGATTAAATTAGAAAGAAAATGATTAAAATTTATTTTTTTAACAGCAAGGGCACTTTACCATTGGAACAAGTGATCAAGACTGTCCAGAAATCCTGGCTTTAAATCAAGAGGAGATGAACCGATCTGCTCTATTCCAATAGTTGCTCAGGTTTAGGGTTAGGCAGTGCCGCCCTGGGGGCTGTATGTGCCTGCTGACTGTAGGTCCCTGGGGCCCGTGTCCTTCTTGCTGAGCCGAGCCCCCTGCAAGAGGGTCCCTTGGAGACCCCAGGCTCAGACCACTGCGATGTGCCTGGGGTGAACTTCGGTAATGAGGGGCCGTATCCTGCCTGCGGCGTGGCTGAGCCTCCTGGCAATGGTTGGCAGGCTGGGAAGTTCGACGTGTATCACACAGAAATTGAATTATTCCAGGTCTGACAGAAAGATGACACTTTCTAGCACTGTAGCTTCAACGATTATCCTGACCAAAAAACCACTGACTGTAAGGAAATTAAAAAGAAAGTGCAAGGCTATTTCAGTCAAGGTCTAAAATCCTAAACTGATTCCCATCCTGAGCTGTAAAAACAGAAGATTCCTTTCCCAAGCAGTACAAGCCACCTCACACCACAAAACCACTGGGAGTTATAAATCTCCTAGAAAAGAACTTATTTTTCTCCTAATTTTCATGTTAGCTGCAGTCCACTGTCTTCTGATTACCAGTTTTGGCATCTAGGTGTAGTAGTGATGTAAACATCAATATTTTAACGTCAAAAGAAGAATACAAAATGAAATTGAATTCCAGCAAGTATAAAGGAAATACAACAGTGGCTTTCCTATTGAATCCTCTGCAGATTCCAGATAATGGATTATTCATAGACCTTCAGCTTGTAATAAGGTGCCCTTTATTCCTGGAATCTGAAGCATTTCTCTCTTAAACTGCGATTATTTTCTGATTCCATTACAAGTTCAGTTTTGACACAGTGGTACAATTTCCTTATCTCTCTTTTAAAAGTCATTGCATTAGACTGCGTAAATGAAAACAGCAACATTTTCCATGTGCTTTTTTTTCCATATGTGTGATTTTTATTAAGAAACAAAATCTGAGCGATGCTTCATAGCACAGCAAAATGGTGTGCAATGGGAAATACAGCTGCACCTTGCAGGTGCTTCTAGCTGATACATAAAAAACACCGCTTGGCCGCACACAGCAAGAGATTTTAGCAAACAGCAGAAGCGTCTGTAACTCCGACAACAGCGTTCTATCTGAAAAGACAGAAGAGATGAAGAATATCTGAAATAGATGCAAATCAGTAATTGATCCCAATTCAGCTAGGAACATCATCTTTTGCCTGGCTCCCGTACGTACATGACCATTCATTCACCCAAGGCCAAGTGTATACACAACTTCCTCACTGAGTGTGGATTGTTGGGGATGAAAAACATCAGCTCTGGGGGTTTTGGTCCTTGTTTGTTCGATACAAGATCTATTTCAGTTTGGTTATTCCTTGGGAAACTCAGCTGTGAAAACACCATGCAATTGTTGAAATCTGTATGGCTATATAGAAGGTAGATTTTGTCTTTCACAGATCAAGAAGTTCTCTAATTACCCGACACAGTTCCCCACGTTTATACAGCTGTTTTATTTCTATGGCATTTTTTTAGATATAAAACAAGGGTACAAATTGATTTCCCAGTTAGCACCATACAAAAATCACTCTAACACTTTTAATTTCTTTTTTTAAGTGGGATTTGAAAACCTCTACTGCACACATTTCAGCCTCTTCTTTTTTAAGACTAATCCTGCATTAAAAGAGGAGTTACTCAATGTTCTCACAGGCTTTTCCCCTCTCTGGCTTTTATGATCCTTTGCCACTGATGTTCAGACTGGCTTTAGACAAACTGAACTTCGAGGGCTCCATTTTCATTTATGAAATGCATACTAATGCGACAGGGTATTAGATGACATAATTAATATTGCAAAACTTTGATAGGTTCAGATGTTAGACCCTCGAGAAGAACTGGCTGTAAAGCAGATTAAACCACAGTCCACCATCAACTACCCCTTTTTAATGAATTTCTAAACCCTGATCACAGGCATGCAATGAGATTTGGCTGCCTTATTGTCTCCAACACTGCAATCCTCTGCGATGCTGATGACCTGTTAGTGTTACTTTGAGGAAAAAGCACAACTAAAGCAACTTCAGCATTGAATAACTGCCTGTTTAATAATATGGTTTACCAGAAGCAGCTCACTTTGCAGGAGAACTATAGCACAAGATAATTGACCTTAACACAGTTATGTGCCTTTGCCTTTCATTTGGGCCACACGACTAAATTTGTGGTCAACTACAGAGCCTGTGAGAGTGAACATGAAGGCATAATTAAAGGTTAGTAAGAGGTGGACACAAAAGGAATAGCTGTGAAATTAAAGTCCACTAACTCACTCTGGTTACAGGGACATAAACAAGCTCTCGGCTATGCAGAGTTCAAAAGGCCACCTGCGCAGGTAGCCCCAGGTTTCCATTGCCAGAGATTTCCAGGGCAGCAGAGACACAACATGCCCATCTCACTAAATGGATGAAAGAAACATTTTTGGTATGACTAAGTTTTCTTTACATTAGAAATTATACTTTCAAAGAAAGAAAACTAATTTCTGTGTTTCTAGCCACTGAGTAATCAAGACATAGGACTTCAACCAAGCTCAACATGGCTCATAGCCCTTTTGATCCTCAGAAAAAAGCCCCAGTGGTAGTACATCAATGTACAACCCTCTGGATAAGAAGGATGCATCATTCAGAGTTCAAATTAATGAATTGAGATTTAGGAGGTCAGAGCTATATTTGATTTCAAGTTATCCTATCCTCTCCAATGTAGTTCCAGCATGACCTTAGATATGTCACCTCTCCTCCTCATTATTTAAATTCCCTACCCATAAAGCGGGAATAAAAATATTTATACACCTCCAGGGAGTGCCACAAACCTCATTTGGTAACATACATTTAGAGATCATCATTTGGAACTTATTACAGTAATTATAGTGTTGTAAGAAATCCTTCCCCAAAAAGTCGGTTTTCAGGATTTTGTGATCCAATATAACCTAATAAAACGCAACTCTGAAAGAACCCAGGGCAAGCTCTGGGTGCAACACTGAACGTTTCTGAAGTGGTTGCAGTCCATAAGGATAAATCGACGCACGTTGAGAATTCATGAGTCCACACCTGCCTAGAATGTGCGGAAGTACCAAATTCAGGAGAGGTATATACCTGTTCTGGGATGATTGCTTGTTGTGATGAGAATGCAGAGAAAGCAATATACAACCCAGATGATTAAAGGCAAGAAGCAAAAGTCCACCGTAAAAGCAGCAGCCTAGAATGTGTGTCAAAAGTGAATTATGAAAATAGCCTCGTACATCCATGGCAATTTCACAGAGCCATTCTGATAACAATGAACACGACAGTGTGCAATAGGAATAACAATGCCTAGAATTATTTCAACCAATACATTTTTTTAAGGACAGTCACTTTAGTTCTCCCTTTGCATCTGTACATGGTACCTGAATTAATGATAAATATGACTGGAGCAACAAAAGGTTCTGCATTACATTCTATTATCTGCCCTCTCTTCCTGTCTGGAAGTGGTATGAAGATACTCCTTACAAGTGAACTGCAGATGAGCTTGTACTTAGTGAACCATAGTTTGTACAGAGAAACTAAGAGGCTGGGGGAGAACAAAAAGCCTCTCAGGTCACCTGGCGATTGCCTGCAAGGTTGTAGGGATCTGTGTAGTTTAATATTTCACTGCAATGCAATTTCCCTGCTGGGATCTCAAAGCACTTCACAAACATTAATGCTAAGATTCACACACGGTTATTACCTTGCATGGGTAATTTCCAGGGCTGAGTTTCGCTGCCGTTACCAAGGCAGAGCAGGGCTAGAGAGCTACTGAGGGAATGTATGAAAAGGCACCACTTCACATCAGCGAGGGTAGACATGATCAGGCCTCAGTGAGACAGTCTAAGTGTGCAGCTGTACAAAAGGAGAGACTGACACTGAGCAACTTCAATGGAAAGGAAAAGATACGCTTCTATGTACGAGCTATGTCACCTTCATCAGACCGACTGTTATGAAGCAGAGCATGGGCGTGGAAAAGCAGCAGCCTCAGCGTGGAAGGAGATATTTTAGGCACAGGGATTATTATTCTTCTGGATGCAGCTGGGAGGTGGGTGAAGGGCAGGAGGGGCTGCCCAGGTTTCCCTAACCCTTAACTGGGAGGTGTAAATGGTGGAGCAACAGCCCTCCCACCACCCCATCCACTTACTAAGCCTGCCCCGTGTAGAAACACAACACTATATGTATGAGGCAGACAGACACTCAGCGCCTCTAGCTTTTCTCAGGCAGTCCTATATTCCTCCTTCTCCCACTGGCTTCGTTATAGAAGTCTGGGCATGTCAAGTGATATCACCTTAACAGTGCTTTCCCACTGGACTGTTTCCTAAAGGCATTTAGAGCTTGAGACTCCAAAAGCACCTCCACTCATCTTGGCTTTGGCCACTGCCACTGCAGTGCTTTCTCCCTCTTCTGAGCTTCTCATAAGACCACGTATCTGTTTTAAAAACAAACAAACAAACAAACAAAATCCTAACCAGGCAACAAAAAGAGCCAAAACCCAGCTCATGTTTAGGCAGGCAACCTTGCTATAAGCATCATACCAAATGTCAACTGTAGACATTGCTTCCCTCCTACATAGGCTTCACTCTTCTACCTTCATGTTTTCATTGAATTAGGATCCCTCACTCCAGAGCAGAGCACTTTGTTGCTTTTCTTTCAGCAATTCAATTTTGCCCAATGTTGTGGGGAACAGCCTGTATTCAGAAAGTGAGTAAGGGCATTACTTCACTTTTACCAGTCTGCTTTAAACAAATATTAGAGAGCAGTGCTCTCTTGGGTACCATTATAGCAAACAGCAATTTTCAAGCAAGCCCCAGAGTAGATTGCTCCTGAGATGCTTCTGTACTTGTAGGATGTCTATTATGCACTTTGTGAGGGGGATGGTGGTGGGGAAAATCTTACTGACCTTATACAGGAATAACAGTCTACCAAGCTGATAAACTCTACAGTTTCTTTAGTATGTGCAGGGATTGAGCCTGTTTCACACAAACTTATTTTTCATTTCCTTTCTGAGTGCAGAACTAGGGCTCATGGTATGGACCCCTCTGCACAAAGAATGGGGCGCAGAGGTAGGACACAAGATGTTTGCTGTCCTCTCCCCCCTGTGTCTATCCCCCAAGCCTTATGTCCCCGTGGGAGACAGACAGCCTGCAGAGCAGCAGCATCAATTTGCTCTGAGCAGCATTTCCCAGCCCTCCGCAGATGAAAGTGTGTGCACAGTCAGGAAAGCTTATGTGTGTGAGCCAAAGCAAGAAGGGGCTCGGCTGCACTCTTCCAGCCTGCACTTAGTAGTGCTTTACACCACTTGCCTCTCCTTCCCCCAAATTGCCTTGTCTCCATTTCACTCCCCACCTGCCTTTTTTGCTTGCCTGCCCTGCTCAGCTCTTGCCGTGGAAATCGTGATGATTTCCCTCCAGCTCATCCCTTTCCATACCCCTCTCCCTCCTCACACCCCCTGGCCATTTGCCTCCATTAGGTCCTGCTGGGACAGACTCCCTGGAGCAGCTGTAACAGAGAGGCACTTTGTCCCACTCAAAACTCCATACATGCAAGGAAAATACAATGATTTCAGATCTGTTCCTCCCGTCACTAAGCAATGGGTAAGTATTTATTAGACTTCAAAACCTGTAGCTCACCTCTCCTATGTCAAGGGTCTCCCCAGCAGAGCTTAAAAGCAAACGGGTTAACTAATGTCTCTGTAAGGAGACCCTCACACGAGTTAAACGTGCTCCTTTTTAATAAGCTGCTAGCCCATGCAAAAAACTGATATGTGCCTGTCATCACGGCTTTCTAGTCATGACAGGGAGAGAACTCCAAACATTTCTGATTTATCTTTCCAGAATGAGAGCCCACAGAGTGACCAGATGTTCCCCATTCATTAGCTAACGAGGTTTGGTAATGCTGGGCTAGAGCTGGGAGCTGGGTGCTCTGCACACAGAGCTATTCCCACGGTCCAGTTCTTCCCCCCGCTGCTGGGATGGACTGTCAGCAATGATTTTGCTTAGAAGTTTGATCTGTAGGGGTACCGGCATGCCAGGAGCGATGAACGCATGCCTGTGTGTATAGTGAGGGAAACATATATTTGGTAGGGTCTACATACTGCCCAATATTGGATCAGGCCAGCTAGCTAAAATAGAGTTGCTGTCTCAGATGTACTTCATTGGTATTCTGGAGGCAGCTGGACTAGAGACTGCACAAAATTATTTTCAAACAAGAATTACAACTGGAAAGGCAAGAAGAGAGAGATAGAGAGAATTTGGGGGGCATTTGTCAGCTGAGAGCCTCAAGGTTGTATTCAAACTGCCTTGCTGATGACAGAATAAACACAAGAAAACCTGAAACAAATGGTGCTTTGTGGATCAAAACAACTAGATTCTGCCACAGATACTTAGCGTTAAAAGGCTTTTCATTGTGTAAAGAGGGAGTGAACCCAATCTGAATCCAGGATGAATGGAAAAACAAGACTCTCTTCTGCTAAACACAGGCTGGTAAGGGAGCTCTGGTCGGGGTAAACCCTGCACGCCCTTCTAAAGCCAGATTTATGCAACAAAGCAGCAATGCCTTACATGTTGAAGCACTATTCTCCTTCATATCTGCTATTGGGCTGATAGACATGATGCTTAATTCTGCCAAATTTGTCAGTCTTGACCTGCAAGTCTGATCTTCGGGAAATTCTATTCATTGCTGAATAAATAATGCATGGGCAGTCATGCATTTTTCATGCTAAGACTTTTAAAGGCCACTGTAGTGATGCATGTAAATTCAATTTTTTCTCCCTCTCTCTCTGTGCACACTCAACTGCTAAATAATTATTAACATCTGACTCGCAGCATGGTGAGCGGCTGCACCATCCAGAGAATCCACTGTTGCTTTGACACTGCTGCCTCGTCTCCACCCCCGATAAAGTCGAGGAGAGATAATGCCAGGCAATAGCAAAGCAATCTGTCTCTTTTCCTCCCCCACGCCCCCCCCCCCCATTTTTTTTTTTCATTTCTTTTTTATAAGGCTCTACAAAAACACATGTGTATGAAGTGGAGCAGAACAAAGGGACCAGCTTGTGGATTTGACATTCTTCTGGAAGCACACTAATCCCTTCCAGAAAAGCAAAGCTGGTGCCTTTATTTGTAGCTGTTGGCTAATCTGTGTGTCAGAGAACGGAGCGGACGATGGGGCTCGGGGCAGCTTTATCAGGCGAGTGACTGAAGGGCTGTGAGTGAAGGAGGGAGAAGCAATGCTGCTAAACAAGGGCTTAGAAAACAAAGCCAGAGAGTAAATCTGGCATGATGGAGGTCGGGAGCGGGAATGTTAAAGCCCTCCAGGTTAACTCCTGCACATTGATGTTGGTTGTGGGTGAGATCAGGACAAGGGCAGGGTCCTCCTTAGGGCTTGGGGATGCTGCAGGTGAGGCAGCATTGAAACACAGCGCAGCTCTTCAGCGACTCAGTGAAGGGGCTGTGATGAAGAAACCAGCTCCAGGTGACACTGCTGATGTAGAAAGGATCAGGAAAATGCCCCCTGTGCCATCCAGTCTGCTGGATGAGATTCATCAGGCAACTCTGGTCTCCTTTTTGGGAGGGGGATGAGGCAGAGCGTCCAAATCTTCATTAACTTAACCAAACTGCAATACCAGCCTTGCAGAGACGTGCCAGACAGACTGCTGAAGCAATAAATATGGAAAAGACAAACTACTGAAATGCATTTCAGTCTCTATCCCCTGGGAATGAAACTGCAGTTTTACTTAAGACTTCAGGATCTCCTGCAGCAGAATCAAATGGCCAGCAAGTACAAAGGGATGTGTAGAGAACATCACTTTGGGCATCAGTGTGTTGATGTTAGTATAAAGAGTAAAAGGTAAAACACCTGGATTTTGAGCAACTTTCAGACCCCTTGGCAGGAGCAAAGCGCTCATACAGTTGCTGCAATTGTGTCTGTACTTGAATAATTGCCCCTATAAAGGCTTAAAGGTAATGATTTATGCATGCACTTTCCTGATTTGTTTACACACTAACATTTTTGGCTACTAACTCCCTACTCTGTCAAAGAGCATGATCATGTTTCCCACCAAAACTATATTTCGGTACACAGTCAGTGAGATTACTCGTATGCTTAAATTAAAGTGCATGCTTAAATGCTTTGCTGCCTTGGGACCTAGTTTTATCATTATATGCTTAACTTGATGACATTTCAGACCTAAAATCTGATGTTAAATCAGGGTGAAACAGACTACAGAGTTGTCTGCTTCAGTGCTTTTTGGGGTCTTCTTACAAAATATGTGAAGCCATTCTACAGGTCAGAAGAGGTGAGTTTGCTTTTTCAGAAAGAGCCAGGGCTGCTCTCAAGAGAAGGGCGCAGGACTGGCTATTTGCATGGAGAACTGCATCAGTTTTATTCGACAGTATCAGAGAGGAGGAGCTGGGGAGGAAGGGGAGGAAAGAGATGTGAAGATGAGTGCTGAGGTCTCTGTGAGAATGGAAGGACAACATGTCACTCAGTGGTATCCCCTGCTCTTGTCCGAGGGGATGTCATGTGTCTGAAAGAGCCTGGTCTTCTGTATTAGTAGTAAAGTGAAGAAAAGGAATTTATCCAGATGTAATTTAATGCTTACTTTTAAAATAGCAGCCTGCATTGAAAGATTCTGGCTAAAGCCACTCACAAACCACATGCACACACATATAAGCCTTTTACAAATTCTCCTGTCTGGGCTGAAAACCATTTTGAAATACAGAGGAGAGCTGGCTGCAAACACGCCTAGAGAACTTGGAGAGAATCCTATCCGAGACAAATTATGGAAATGAAATGCCCATCTTTACAGATCAATGCAAGGGAGTCCCTGGTGAGGAGTGTATAGATCATTTAAAAGACCTCTCATCCTGTTCACTGGGATTCAGCTCCAAAGTACACCGGCTGATGTGGGGTGTTATTAATAGTGCTGGCATTAGGGAATCAGTCACCTGTACATTGTCCATGGACTTCTCTTGCCCCTTTTATCTGAGACTTGCATTTATAGGCTGGTAATAGATTTACATTTAGATGAGAGTAAAACTAGTCACAGTGGATGGAAAGGGAAGAAGGCCCTTTACTGATCCTGACAGTGAAGACTTCCCGTCAGCAGGCTATTTTAATTGACAGCGAAAAAGATAAATTGCCCAATCTGCCTGGAAAAGGGACCCCTCTCCTCGGTTTGAAAGCCTGTGCCATGGCATGGTTTGTCCCAATCTGATGGTGTTGCTCTGTCCACGTCCGTCCCTCCCTCCTGCGGCAGATTTGGGTTGTGGTTTGTGCTAGGTCGTGCCTTGCAGTCGCAAGGGATGAGCTGGGCCAGCGCATCTGTTAATTCCAGCCACTGGCCTCCTGTGTGCAGAATTATACCCTCGTGTGAACCGGGGCATCCCTTTGCTAATGTGCCAAGCCTCCTTTCCAGCCGAGTCCTCCTTTTCTGCTGCCTTGGAGCCCGGCGAGGGGAAGCTCAGGCTCGTTTCAGGAAACCCACTTGTTGTCTGCTTCTGCATTCAGTACAGTTGTCAATCTTGGTAATGAAGAGGCTGAGGACTGGGGTGGAAAAGCTGTTAAATAAATCATAGTCATGCTTTGCATTTTTATAGGTGTTTTTCATGTCTAGCTCACAGAATGCCTCGTGAAGGGAGATAAATATCATTGTTCTTCCTTCACAAACGGCAAAACTGAAAGCTGGTGAGATCAAACAGCTGACTCAAGGTCAACCACCAGCCGGTGTCAGAGGAAAGGCTCCAGCCTTGATCTGTTGCCCAGGCTGAGGCGGTAGGTAATGCTACCTCTGCTGCAGGCTTAAAGAGCCGATCATTTGAAAGAAGGGCCGGGTGTGATTTAAGGGGCATTGAATAGTTGCCATGCAGCCAGTTTGAAAGGGCAGCCCTGTCAGGATGGGATGCAAGGGATTGACGAAGCACCGCTGAAGCTTCCAGCAAAAGCCCCACGGGTGGCAAGGATGCAGGCTGAGACCATAAATTGCAGAAGATTCCCTCTAGTCATCATGTAGCTCTTTGCTCTGTGTGTGTGAGAGCTGTGGTTAGAGACAAACTCTCCTGGTAACACAGAGTAGTATATGGGGACCATTATAAGATGCTCTGACAACACAGGCATTTTGCTGTAGGTGAAACTCTCTGCCCCCAGTCCTAACACCTTTCAGGTCTTGATTTCCAACCCCACTCATGCAAGTGGTATATCAGCACCCCGACATTCATGCAGATAAGCTGCAAGTCCCTCTGTCCCAGAGAACAACCAGCACCAGGATGGAGGTATAAATGCAACAACCACCCTGGGTACAGCCTGCTTTTGGGGCATGGAGGAAGAACTCCTCCCATCCTGCTACTGCCCCCACCTCAAGGAAAATCAGTCCTCCTTTTTGTCTGGATCAGCCTCAAATAACTGCACCCTGTTGCTAGGCTACCTGGCTGCCTTCCGCACATCCCCATAGCTGCTGGAAGCCTCGCATCAAATTGCAGCTCACGTGTTGGGCTATTTTTATCTTTTTGGGGAGATGGGGGATGAATGGACGGCGGGACGGAAGGAAGGAAGATATTCTTACTCAAGTGCTAGGATCCTCTGGTCATTGGGTTATTTGGTATGTGTCTGAAAAAGCTTGTGAATACGAATGTGTGTGTTTCCCTTTCCTTAAATAGGTAGAAGATACGTGAGATCATAACGAAATATCTGGCTGACTACTGAATATCAAGTGACACCTTTTGCGCTATTTTGAATCCTTGATAATTTGTCTTGTGTTCCGCAACAGCCAGAAAGGAGCTGGAAACAGCTTCGCAAAATGCAGTGATGCACCTGAAAACCTGTGACGGACTGGCAAGTGCGGAATGAAAAGCTCTTGGCATTTACACAGCCGCAAGATCCTTACATGTTGCCTGGATTCGGATGATGTCATTAGGAAGAAGGCAAGAAGATGGGGTAGAAAAGTGAAAAACCGTTGCAGAGAAATTATTCCCATCCCCTGCAAGAACAAGGACTGCATTCCCTTGTCCTGAGCTGCCCATGTTACCCAGCCCTGAGCAAAGCCGGGTGGTTCCTGGGCTGCTGTACACAGCAGACTCCGGGGGCTACACTCTGTGGTGGAGGACCCAGCAGATGTAGTAGGAAATTTGTGAGCATGCAGGATCTTATGCACCACCTTACATGCTAAAAGGACCTTATCTGTACTGCTGCTAATGCACAGCATTGTGTATTCTTCTCTGCTATTTTTTCACAGATGGGGAAACTGAGGCTTGCAGCACCTGACTGACAGCTGGCCATTAAGGCTAAGGAAAACTATGGCTGGATCCCATAAGTCACATCACGGTCTATGTCCCATTGAGTTAAAAAAAGACCTATATATCACCTCATTTCTTCTCTGTCGCTTCTAGGATTGAGAGCTTCCTGTACAGAGCAGAGATAGACTGCAAGAAATGAAGTTGCTTTAGGGTTTTCTCTACCCCTTTTCTTCCCATAAAATGTGCTGCAGCCACATGAGGTAAGGAACCCACTGCAGCTCAGATCACCCTCACTGCTGTATGCTGGCTTACAGGAACGGCTTTTTGATTCTGCTTTCAGGTCTTTGGAAAGAAGAGAAAGAAAAAGCCTTTAAAAGTAGTATTTTTAATCCTCTCTCTTCTCCCTGTTTGCATTAACTGAGGTCCTCAGTTTGAAGGTGGATGCAAAACACTGGATAAACTCACCCTGCCTGCAGATGAGCTGCCTACCTGGGACCAAAGCCCCCCAGAGCAAGAGGGACACAGAGGGACTGAGAAATAGCCACTGGGAAACAGCCGCCTCCCAGGTAGCAAAATGATACCCACAGTTATCGCAGCTGTGAGATGCTTGTGAAAGGGGAATAAAAGAGGGGAAAAAACCCCACTGCCTAGGATCCATTTAAACCTCACCCCCTGAGAAAACATTCCCAGTACTGTCAGGAGAGACTGTTCTTTGCTTTCAAAGATGGATTCCCCCTTAAATCACAGCTGCCAATTATATATGAAAAAAATGCAAGCCATAAAACTCAGCCCAAATCAGGCTTCCTGCCCTCATTCCCTCTGTTCTCCTGAACATCAGACAGGCACCCGGGGCTGAGACCTGGCACCTCCCCACGGTGCCGGCAGGAGACGTATTGTTGGCAGTCGCAATCATGGGCTCAATCAGCGACAAGGAGATTATTTCTATTTTCTCAGCAGCTGTTTGAAGGGAAATAATCCTGGAAGAGCCTAATGAATTAGCGTTACGAGAGTTATCTGAACTAATGAGAAGGAGTGGAAACGGGTTGAGGAAAAGGGGCTGCTTTTCAAAGAAAGGCAGTGCCTTTATTGGCTCTCTTCTGGTTTGGATGTTCAAAGACACCACTTTTTTTTTTCTACAGCAATTTATTATTGCTATTTATTTATTGAAGAACAAAACAATTACAAACTGTACCAATTTCTTTTTTCCTATAGATTTCTCATTTTCACTTAGCAAGATGCTCAAGCTGATGACGCTCCCATCTTCCCTTTCCCTTCCCCCCTCTGCAAGACCAGAATAATTAGAGACTAGCTAGAAACAAAACCAATCCAGAGTAGCAGAAGTCTTCTGAGCTACACAGGGTTAGGTATTGTGCCATGGCATGCTAGTGAAATTAAAATAAAAAAGGAAAAGGAAAGAAAAAAGAAAAACATCTTTCTAGTGCTTCTGAGATCAAAGGAGCAATGCTTGAAATTTGATGGTTGGGAACTTCTGAGAAAGGAGGTTGTTAAGCCAGTCCTGACTTCTGCATCTGTTTTATCAGTGGGGAGACAGTGACACTGTTTGAACTAGATACTGACTTTTTCCCCACAGAGGTTGTGTGATGATTTCTCAGCATGTTCCCCAAGGCTGAGGCTTTGCTAGGAGAGTCAGGAAGAGGGGTTATCCTCACGCTTAAAACACATGCCTTCACAGACGCAGCTAAGGACCCGGGTGCTTCTTGCATCGCCCACGTCCACTGGCCTTTGTACGAGCAGTCAGATATACCTGTGGACCTCACATGTTAGTCTGTGGTCAGCTCCACACAATTATCGCACCTTTTTCTTTGGATCTTTGGAAGAGGCTGATGCTCATAGTTGAACGCGGCAGCCACTTTCACATTCCATGGCACAGTCAGTTGCAGCACCGGGATCGAAGTCCAAAGAGGTGTGTGCACGTGCAAAGCTGCTACTGCATTTACTCCAGGCTGATGGTTGCTGGTGCCCGGCCTGGCACACCCGACTTGGCTTCATTGCTTCTTCATCTCCTCCTGCGCTCACAACGCAGCCTTTGCTTCCCTGGAAAACATAGCCCTCCCTCCTTCTCAGGTTTTGCCTCTCTTCAACGCGCAGATTATTTCATAGCAAGATGTTTGCTGCTTGTTTCTCCGCATATTAACACTGAGAAAGCAGAGAAGGGTTGATCCATTAGGATATTAAGGGAAGGATTAGAGTAAATGCAGCCCTGGATCTGAACCACCTCTCTGAGCGGTTGGGACTGACGCTGTGGACACAGGTCTTCTCCTGGCACCAGCTGCGAAGGCTGGAAAGGAAAGCGTCCCCCCTGTGTGCCACCTGGTCGTCACTGCCCGTCGGCTGTGGCTGAGCTTCTGGTGTGGTCACTCTTTAATGACCTTCAATCAAAACAAATCAAGCTAGCAGTGGTCCTCTACTTAAAATAGCTCGGCTCCCTTCACTGAAAGAAGCTAAAGAGCAACCAGACAAGCACTTGGCAGGCAGAGGTGAGAGGTTGGTTGTGATCTGCTGGTGCGATAGCATTTCTGGCGTAACAGCAGCCAGACGGTTATAGACCTGTTGCTAACACATCCCTCCTCCCTGCATACCCTATATTTGCACTACATATGTTTACTTGTTCTTTTCCCATTGTTACTTTAGACAGTCTACACGTAGCATCTGCCCCACATGCTCTTCATTTCACTCGTGGGTACCTCTCTGCATGCTCAGGCTGAATTTTCGCTGTTTCATCTGCTCCAGCTCATGCCCACGCTCCAGCCCAGGAGTCACCCATACGTGTTACGCACTAAGCCGAGGTCAGCGGGAGCACACGAGCAAACGCACCCGCAGGATTGAGGCCGCAGTTAGGTTTGTTCACGCACAGAAAGAAGCAAATGGACTGTGTGACACAGGAGCACCCCCGCCTCCCCATGCTTCTGTAATTTGGGGAGGGAATTGCAAAGGGAACGGGGTCAGTGGAACAGTGCAAGAGCTTTCTCGTTGCTCGTAAAGCAGCGTGCCCTGGTTTGTCTGTGTGTTGTGTCCTGGGATGCCACGGTCTCCCCAGTGTCCTGCCCTTTTGCCCGCAAGACCTGGAAGGCATCCAGAGCTGGTTCAGTGGTAATTTTTCTGGCATGGCAGAGACTGGCAGGTGGTGCAGAACTAATATGTTCACAACTATCCACTTAACTCCGGTGCAGAGAGGTGCGCTGGGATGGGGAGAGGCATGACCTGAACGCAGCGTGCTCTAAGCGCACAGAGCTGGAGGATGATCCAATAGGGGTCATGGCCAAGCAGTGGAAATTAGAGCATCCCCAGGCAGCTGTGAAGCGTGCAAGAGCTTGGTGGGGGCCAGCTCTTCTCTAGGGTGCAGGAATCTCTAAATGGTATCCCATCTGCCTCCTTCACCTGACCTAATGATTAATAAAGTCTTTATCTTTTGTCTGGGTAAATGTAAATTCTGGGAAGGGAAAAATAGCAGCAACCATACATATGGAAAAGGATTTGGCAAGGCCTCCTTTGAATACTTGTTCTCTGCTTCTCCTTTACTTTACTGATGAAAGAAAGTCTCATACTCCAGAAATGTAAAAATAATACATGAAAAGCAGAAAGTAGCTTAAATAGTTAGAAATAGGAGTGAAACTGACTGATGGAGGTTCATCGCTCAAAATGAAATGTGTAAAGAGAACATGAAGCAAAAGAAATGGAGAAAAGTTGAAATGTAAATTCAAAGTTTAAAATTCTTGTCTCATTTACAAATCTATGGTGGGGAATTTGTTTAGAAATAGATTAATTTTATGTTCTCTGTCTCTCTGAAATTATAGTTCTAAAATTACATGAAATATTCATGGAGGATGGGGAAGGAACTAACATCACCTTTGCTTTGCTGTTCTAATGAAACAAACTGAAGTGAAAAAGACAGTAAGTGACTGAAGAGCTTTTCATTCCAGGAGAGTATGAAAAAAGAAAATTTTGCTTTCCTGTATTCAATGATTACAGTGATAATGGCTACATAAGAACCTAGACAGAGAAATTTCCAGCCTCCCTAAAATTCTCTGCAGCTTGCAATTACACATAGTCAAAATTATCACGGATGCCAGATGGCACAGCTAGCATATTGGCAGGGATTTTTGAAAGAAAAGAGGAAAAATAGCTGGCCCGTTCTGTGCCTAGCTTGCCTTCCTTTCTCTCTCCCACCCCCAATAACCTTCTCTTACTTTCTCTCTGGATGTAAATTTTCCCCCTTCTCTGTAAACCAGTAATTTGGGGAAAGAAACAACACAACTTATTTGGGGTTAGGCCTTCATCTAAGATACCCGTAGGTTCCCTGAACTGTAAATGGGTGAAATCACTTAGTTGAAAGGCTCTTTTTGCAACTAGCCCTATTATTTTCACTGGGACGAAGATGAGAAATGAGAAAAGAAGGTGATCTTGCAAGAAAAGACCCTTACACTGTAATCAGAGAGTAGGCTGTTCTCTGGACAGGCAGACAGGTAGGCATGCAGGTGCTGATGTCAAAAACCTAATGCAGCGAAGATATTTCTTTGTGGTGACAACTACATTTGCAAAAAACCCCAAATCAAAAGATGAAGTTGATTGCACGCACCCCCAAATGCCTGATCCAGGTTTTTGCAAGGGCTTAGAATCACATTTGTAAGTGCTCAGCAACCAGCTGCTTCTCTTGTGTCACTTGTGGCTAGATTTTCAAACCATCTCAATACCCTCCAGGAGCACTGTGACATGCAATCTGCTCCCTGTCTCAAAGGAGACAAAATTCCTTTGAAAATCTGGCCCAGATGGTCAATGCCAATCAATTCTGGAAAAGCCTATAATGCCCAGCAAGTACCGAGATATGCATCTCAGAACGATGAACAAAACGATGGCTCCGGGAGGGACCTGGACCTTATTATCTTTAATAAAGTGAGGAATTCATGCCAAATCTCAAATATAGTTCTTTATATTGATATAAACTTAGATCCTCCAAGGTATTAATTTGAATTACGCCTTTTGGTTTCTTTGAGAGTTAATTGCCTGACTGCATCTGGAGATACAGACCCTCGTTTATCTATTTATCTGTGCGTCTATCCATCCATCCATCTGCTTTATTTTACTTGATTATTCATGTCCCATCATTTGAGGGTTGCTTTCACAGCTCAAGGCTGTGTTGTCAGGTGTAGCATTTCCATACCTTTTTTTCTGAGCAGTGTTGATAATTCTTGTTATCAGGATATTATAGGTTAAAAGCTTTTGTCTTCCTGTGTGTGCACACTCTCTCTATATGTTTAAATGAACATCTAGGGGTAAAAAGAAGGCAGAAAGCAAATGATGCAATTACTCATGTCTTTAATCTCAGCCCTTATATATAGCACTGTTCAAATTAAAAACACTAACCCTGCAGATACAGACCTGTCACACCGCTTCAGTATTTCGATTTACATTCCCTTCCCTGCGTGGGTGGGTGTGGATGTATCTGGAGTCTGGCACAGGCAAGAAATGGCTGCTGCCTGCTTTCAGCAGCCTTTCTGAAATGTCTACAAGAGCGCTCATTCTCCAGCAAGCCCTGGGGTATGGACTGACTTTCCCTTTTGGCCAAGTCTCGCTGATGCATACCACTCGTGGGTATCTGGAAGGTGAGTTCTGCCCCTCTTGCACTCCGCCAGTCTTTTGCCCCTCAGAGGTCCACGTGCAGGCTTCAGCTCTTAAAGATGTAACAGAACCATTGACGTGCCTAAGAGAGGTTACCCCTCCGACGTTTTATGATAACGTTGCTAGTACTCCCTCTCGAAACTAATTTCTCCTGGACGCTTTTGTTAGAGACTAAATTAGAGACTGCTATACTCACGGTGGTCTTCCCTTATGCACTAATTTGCAGAAGCTCAGTGTTTTGCTGGTTGCTGCGTGTGTCTCTGTATGTACACACCATCCCTCCACACACTGACAAATCACTAGTGGTTATGAAGCAGTCTCCAGAGCACCATTTGATGGCAAATAAAGTAAAACAAAAGGAACAACTACCAAAACCAGAAAACCCAAGACTAAAAAGAAATATCTGGATGTAGAATGAATCAGTCATGGCTGTAGTGTGATTATGTAAGTAAGCTTCTTAAGACATAAGTAAAACCCAATTGAGATGATGTATCCTTCCCCCATGTAAAACAAGAGGAAAATAATACTGCCTATCAAAAGTCTATCTGCCCATTTCTCAATTACGCATGCAATCATGCTTCATTTCAGTCTCGAATTTACACTGCGAAGTCAGGTGTGATTACCTAGATTGTTTCTTCTAGGGCCAGGTCCTGATGGCTCTATTCAGCTCCAACAATAGCCTCTTAAGCACCTACCAGGAAGGTACTCAGAGCCCAAAAATTGGAATCAAGCAAACAAGAGTTTGTTCCTGGGCAAAGCTCTTGTACTGTCAAATTATACAGTGGCCAGTGCAGCTCAGTGCCAACAGTGCAATTTGGAACAGGGTGGTAGAGGTTTGCTTTTAACTGTTTCAGTGCCTGTAACAGGAGCTTTGGTTATGTCCTTTACCCCCCCAGGGGGAAAGACCAGAATCTGGTCTTTGCTTGATAGTTGTGAATAGTCTCTCTCAGGGCTGCAAGAAATGCCATTTATGTGCCATTCTCTTAATGCTTTCTCTGGTGTCCTGCGCTCCTTGTCATGAAGCTCTTGATGACTGGCAGTAACCCATACCCTGGTATGGGACTAAGGACACCTTTACTGTGGTCTAGATAACTCTGTTCCATGGAAAAAATAACGCGAAGACTGAAGCACAAAGGACGGCATCTCCATATGGACCCTCCTGCAACAGTTGTTAGGGGGAAGTTTCCACCAATGCCATCATCACTGTCACTACCCAAAAAAAAGACAACCAGAGCTGGCTATCACAGATCTCTCCTGACCTTTCAAGAGCCTGCTGTGTCCCAGATCAGGCAGATTTCTAGATCATTGCCCTAGGAATCATGGACTTTAAAAGCAACCCTCTTAGGAGGGTCAGAGCTGCTGTAGAGACTGGCAGAGATATAGAAAGCTTGTGAAAACCAGAGGTGTGAGGGTCCTTCTGTCCACCTCCTGAGCCAGCATGCTAAAGCCTTGGTACAGCCGAGACCCAGCTGACCAGCATTGGCATAACACGACCCATCTCTTAACGTTCTTTTCTTTGAAGTGTAGCAGGAGGTGGCTATGGCTGCCTCTGCCTCTGATAGCTTTTTGGGACTTTGAGGGAGCGTCTGGTCCTTTTTTGGCATTTAGCTTTCTGGATCTGTAGATTTTCACAAAGAGCTTGAACAGAGGATAGCGGACAGGAGGAATTTCCTAATCAGCGTGAGGATCCTCCAGGAGCAGCAAATGGAAGCTGAATTCACAGATCTGAGCGTTCAAGGTCTCCATGGGAGGTAGCGACTGTCGACACGGATCTAACTTAGGCACGTGCCAATGGGGCAAGCAAGTCTGCTTCTTCTCAGAGGTATTTAAAGCCAGCTTAAGAGCAATCGCTTCAGAAAATGAAATGCCTGTTTTGCTCTCTTTCTTGCTCATCTTTTGCTGCTAAACCTGTCACCTTTAGTGCTCTCTTCTCAGCACTTTGCACCATGTGCAAGGCCTGGGAAACTCTATGGATGTACGATGCACTTTGCCATAATACTCATGGAAACAGGGCAAGATAACAATAGATGGGTCTGCTTTGAAACTGCAAATTTCCCTGCCTTTTCTCTGTTTGCTTTGGTTTGAATCAAAGCATTACTGAGCAGTGGGGAGGCCCTCCTCTCCTCCCTGCATTTGAGCTTGTTGTTATTTAATAGTGCAATGCTCTATTTATTAACTCCTGCCACTGTAAATGCATTGGAAATGAGGAGGTTCCATGTGTGTGGGAGAACCCTTTGAGAAAAGGAAAGAAAGCAAGGGAAGAAAAAAAATAATGCCACAAATAATTGTCTTGGCATTCTAGAGAAGAAAGGCAGAGGTTTATGCCTGAAAAACAGCTTGCCGTTTGTCTTTAATAAGGAACAATTGCAAACAGATTTCCTACAGACACTGGCCACATATTGAACTGATTAAAAATCGTGTGCTTATTGATTGTTGCATTCTTTCCCCCGGCTGCTGCGCTTCGTCCCCTCTTGGGAGGTTTGGCCACGGCATCCCCTCGCTCCCAGTTCATTACCGAGGGCGATGCTTCGTGCCAGCGTACAGCCACAGACAGCAACCTGGCATATCTGCCAGGCTGCTCTGCTCTCTCAGGAGGGTTGGTGCAGGGCCCGAGGAAGAGAAGGGGTCTAGGCTTCTCAGCTTCCTAGTTGCCTAGCTGGAGGGATGCAGGTGAGGCACTTGATTCCTCCATGCTCAGTTGCCTTCTCTATTCAGAGAGCCTCGGTAGATTTTTTTCCCTTGTATTAAAGGTTGTGATATCTTTTAGGCTGAAAGAAGTATGTGCTTCTGCTCCTGCATCTTTGTTTTTTGCCTCTAAAGAAATACTGATATGGTTAACTCTGGGTTATCAAGGCTGAAATACACCTCACCTGCCACAGGGTAACAGGGCTGCTGGGAGCCTCAACCTTGAAGAGGATGAGTTAGAGCTGAAGGCAGCACTGAGAAGTCCCAAAAGAGGGGCTACAGCCCCCCCTACCATCCAGCTAAATCTGTGCCTGTCTTAAGCATGAACAGATGTACAAACAAAGCTGTAAATTAAACCAGTGCCCTAGACCATGCTTTAACATTCATGCTCCACTCTCGCTGCCTACAGAAACGAGTGTGGCATACCAGGGGTGAGTGGTCTCCTACATCTGGCCTCTTCCTTCCACCCTTTTGTGTTTTCACTGTCCTACAGATGGATCAATGTCCCAGGAGAGCAAGAATCACCTGCCCAGGCTCCATCCCCTGGGGGATGGTGACCTTTCAGGACTAAGGGACAACAAGAAAATCAGAGTGGACATTGCAGGTCAGGATGGGACTCAGGTTCACAGGGTACAGAGGAGGTTACTGCAGTCCTGGGCTGGTGGTGGAACGAGGCTGAATCTGGCCCTACAGAAAGCCCAGAGGGACCACGCTCCTGGTGTCACTGCCACAGCTCTTACCTAATGTGAGACCGGGTGAATCTAAGACATAGCATGACTGATGCCTAAAACACACTTCTGTCTTGAAATTTCAATGAATCATTTCACTCTGAAACCAAGGGTCTCACCAGAAATCGGACCCCACTTCTGAAGTATCTGAAAAATGCCTGATTGCTAAAAAAAAACCCCACTTGAGCAACCTTCTTCTGAAACCTGGATTCTGCCAAGCTAACCTGTAGGAGATAAGGGACTCCAGATCACTAGTCACTGCTGAAAACTGCACTTTCAATTCAGTCCAGGGTATTTTAATGAGAGAAAAAACAATCAAAGTCAGCAGCTCCGCAACCTGTATTCTGAACAACAACCAACTATGCCACTTCAGAAAGACAATGTCTGAGGAAAGGGTTAATTCTGTTTTCATGCCTTTTTAAAATAATTATTTGTTGTCACCATGAAGAGTGACTGATAATAATAATTACAGCTCAAGTATACTGTTCAGTTGCTTTCCGTCAAAGGGGCTAAGTGCAAATCAGCTAGTCCAGGTTTTTTTGAGAGCGCTCATAATTAGGTTCCTACCATCATATTCCCTCTTTTCTTACAGAAAGGGGGGAAACTGCCTTCTGAAGTATCAGAGAGAGTTTTGCCTAATAATAGAAGCTTGCTTGAGTGATGTTTGAAATCCATGGGGGAGGGGAGAAAATGAAGCAAACAAGGGCAAGATTTATCTCGCAGCATCTATGCATTGCCGTTCCTTTCTCTAGTTTTTTTTCCTAGTTGCCTTATAATGTTTTAAAGAGTTATAAAATGGTGCTTAGTTTAATACTGCTCAGAGCTCAGCTAAACCCCTGATCATGTCACCATTTCATTCAATGACTCCATTTCTCATCTGTGAAGTTGGGGTGATACATCCTTTCCCTCAATCTCCATCTGCCTGGTCTATTTAGCCTACAGAGTCTTTGAGACATAGTATTTCTCACCATCATACCGCACGTAGTACATAGAGATTGCTCTTAACTGGGTCTCACATATATAATTACGACAAAAAGCAGGCTACTGAGAGGTTGATTAGGGATGCTGAACCCTGCAAACACATACAGCCAAGTGAAGTGAACACCAGGAACAGAGAAAGGGCACAAGCAGATGTCCGCAGGGCAAGGAAGAAGAGAAGGTGTTTTGGTTGAGAGCTACATGGTGAAATAGTGGCAACGTGGGAGAAATTGCCATGTTGTAACTCAGCCTTAATGGAAAAAGCCTATGAAATAATTTCTCGACTGATATTTTAAAAACTGGTTTATAAAAGAAAATGCCAAAGCATGTGAAATGACCTGCTTTGGGGGTACGCATGGAAATCCTACAGCATAAGCTTCCCCCCAGAAAGCCGGTGCAAGAGCGGGGGGTTTTATGGTAATCACATGAATGCAAGACTGGTCTTGAGAAGAGAATTTTGCAAAATGCCTGGTGGACATGTAGACAATAGGGGAGTGTCTGCAATGACAATGGAAAGCACTTTCCCTAATGGGAAACATCCTCAATATTCATTCCATGCCCTTGCGCTGTGTGGTTCTTCGGGTGCTGAAATGTAGGGTGGATCCAAGACCCTGAGAGCAGCTGATCCAAGTTATCTAATTGCTGCTAATGTTTTTCTCGTTGGTGGGCACAGGAAACTTGTGTAATGAAAAGCAACATTAAAATAGCACTAGGATTCTGTCTTACAGCACCAAGGGAAAAGAGGCACTAGTCTTCCTGCATTAAGGATGCCAGCCACTCCGGCTCCCCAGCCAGCTCTCTTTGAACATTTTGTACAGTATCTGCAACAATACTAACGAATGCAATTAGGATGAATCACGTAACAAGGATGAATCAAGGGTACAAAGGGGATCTGGCTGCTCAATAAAAATCTAAAACTAAAACCACCCGCTGTATCCCTTTCAGAGCTGGAATATTTTGACCAGAATACATTGCAATCTAGTATTTTTTCTGTTCTTTGGCCCAACAATGGAGCTATAGCCGTGGAAGTCTTTCTTTTTTTTAATAATAGACCCATGCATAAGTTCTTTTAGAAGGGCTCACCAAACAGCATACTCTGAACATCCAAATGGTGTAACACCAATTTTTCACCAGAGACTTCTGTTCAAGGCAATGAGTGTCCTTGTCACTAAACAAGGGGATGTTCTCAGTTTAGTATGTTAGAGTTTGGCTGGACAAGTAAGGTGCTTTCAATGCTTATTCCCTTCTGGCAGATTTGTCTGAGAACCCAAAGCCCACCTTTAGGCTTGTATCCAAAGCCTGTTTGCAGCTATCAGGGTGCATTAACGCTATCAGGGAAGCGTGGATTCAAGTCCCTTTTGCAGACCAGACTAGTGGTGATGATAAACTACTACATCTATGCTAAGAGGCCTGTATAGCTCGAGTTCTGGAGCTCTACAGACAGGAACGTGCAATAGCCCAATGAAATAATGCTTAAGCATGACATCCAGCACTTACTCATTTGGCAGATGATCAGGACAGATCACTAGTCTGAGCACATACCCCGAAACTACCTTTGCACTGCATTCATGCAACTCAATCAACGCTAAGGCCAGGCTGACAGCCAGAAATATGGAGAGAACAAATGTGCATGACCCCACTGCTTTGTCCCCTCTTGCCCTTGTAGCAAATACACCTACCAGGAGCTTCCACCGTTGAGTGCCTTCCTGCAGACTCCCAGGAGAGGGGAAAAAGGGTGCAGGAATTTATAGTTATGACAAAACTAGAAGCCAGACATTCTGTTCAAAGCTACCTGGATTTTGTTGTGGACTTGAGAAAACATAAATCATCCAGAAGGACAGCTAGGAGACAAACCGAAAAGAAAATGCTAATGCCTTTACACAGAACTCATCTCTGTACTGGTGGGCAAACTCTGAGCAAGGAATTGGTTTACCTCTGTCACTTTGCATTCTTCACTGATACAGTTGAATAAATACTGTTGTTCCCTTTTTGGAATATGCATTAGTTGATTTTTAAGTATCAGGCCAGTAGCCCCCAAGGGTGTGCTGGAAAGAACCAACCAACCAATTTCACAGCAAATAATTTATTCCACAAATATTGCTCCCCTTCCCAGCTCCTGCATTGGTTCTGGATGGTTCACAAAATTCTCAGATTTATTTGTTATTCAGAATCGCTTATAAATTTCTTCCATGAATAACGAAATTGGGCTGGAAATTGTTCACTAACAGCCTTTTGTGAATAGTTGTAATTCACTATACAAAATTCATGTTGTGATTTGATATGTTAGCTATGTTTTGTGATACTGTCTCCGACTGGATGAATTATATAGCTCACCAGGGAGTGTGGAATGAATTGTGATTGTAAAAGTCTTGATTGGCCATTCCTAGGCAAAGTGGGGAAAATAATCTGAGCTAGGATGTTTGTTAGTGGCAGGTATGTTTCTCCATCCACTTACACTGACATAATTGGGAGATTGCTTCACTGATGTCAGCAGAAATGCTGACTGTAAAACTGAGGTGAAAAAGGCATTACAGTCAGTATTTCTGAAATAATACAGTCTCTGGGGGCTTCCTAGCTGGCATCTGGTCACAGATAAAAATGACAGAAGCAACAGAACACTCTTTCTACCGTTGTTTCGTATCATTTATATGGGATTTTTCCCAGTGAATCTGGTGTACTTGCGTATTTGTGAGTCAACAGAAAGGGTTCGTAAAGGCTTCTCTAGCTGCTATTTGCTTTGTAGTGGTACAGGCTGTAACAGAGCATTTTGTTCCAACTGCAGTGATAACTCAGGTGAACAAGAAGAACAAACATTGGATTAAACGACGTCCTCCCCGCCCCAAAATCCTTCCTCAAGTTCACAGCCTGGGCTCCTTTGCCCCACACTTTGCCCGTGTCTCCCCCCCTCTGCTATTAGCTGACTCTTCCCCCCAAGCCTGTCATTCCCCACCCACGTCCCCTCCAGCGCGGCCGTGGAGCTGCCTCTGCAGCCTCGGGACAGGCAACCAGAAACGACAGGGATCAGCATCTTGCCCGTGCTGCACGCAAGGCTGCGTGCTCTCTGCATCTCCCTGCAGCGTGGCACCAGAGGATCCAGGGCAAAAGCTGAGACCCTGATGCTCACTGTATTAAGGGTAACACTTTTTAACCTCGTTAAGTGGGGCCAAAGCCAAACTCCCCGGCTTGAGGTGTGCAACAGCTCTGCAGTCCCCCCTCCTCTTGCTTAAAGGTGGTAACAAAACTGCTCAGAGAGGGTGGTGGGACAATGTAGGCACCAACCTATTTTACACAGCAGAGGCTGTACATCGCTTTCTCCTTTTCTCTGTGTGCATGTGGCTTTTTTTTTTTCCCTAAAACAATTTGATTCAATTGACTTTTTAAATTACATTTATTTTATTTGTCACAAGGGTATAGGGCAGCCCAAGGTGAGAGGAGGAGAAAGCACAACCATGCTTTCTAAATCCAACAAACTCAATTTTCATGTCAGGAATATCGAACACTGAGGCTCTGCAAGCAGAAACACATGTGTACACAAACGGATAAAGCTCCATTATAACTTCCCAAATGTCACCTGGTCCTCCTGTAGTGTTTATATCACCAGGCCTCTCCACTATGATCACACTAAAAGGTCTCCCATTCCCAGCTCTCTTTCCCATTCTTTTCCCATGTCGGGAAAGGACACAGAGCTGAACTCTCTGTCTGTATATGCAAACGAGCTCATCTGAATGCTGAATGCGCTGCAACAGCAACGTTCACTCCTCCAGTGCATCTCCAGTCTGCATGTTTATGATCCCTCCCTCTCTGATTCGGATGTACAAAAGCATTTGCTGTTGTTTTTTTCTCTCTAAGACAATGATGTGAATTTTGAAAAACACCTTTACAAATGAGAAAAAATCTAAGTGGTCTTTTCCTAAAAAATGAGGTGGGGGAGGGAGATGCTGCTCTTAGTTTGACAAATCTTTTTTGATTTGGGGTGGGATTTTTTTTTTGTTTCGTTTCCCTCCCTTGCTAATGAAATTCCTAAAGATGAGATGGGTTGTTGTTGCCATAGAAACTTAGCGCTGGCAGAAAGTAAGACTGCAGATTTATTCATGCGGCTAGTTAGTCAAACTTGATGCAATAACAGAGAATTAATATTTCGGTCTCATCGAGATCTTGCAGCTTTTGCTTTTCTGCATAACCTGTGAGCAGAAGGAAATGCTAAACTCTGCACTGCTGGGCTAAATCCCTCGGTCCTCTCCGGTCATTGTACCAAGGGCAGCTCTGCTCTATGTACAGGGAGGGCTGAATCCCCTTGCTGCTGGCTGCAGCAGGGGTGTTATCACTGCTAGACACGGCAGGAGCAGGCCTGAACGGTGACTGCAGGAAATCTGTCCTGGTTTTCTTTTCAAAGCCTCTAGGACGAATTTGGCAGAGAACAGATTCTTCCACTCAGAGGCATCTTAATGAACAAAGGGTCTTAACCCTCTGGTAACACATACAATATATTCTTTATTCCAATAACGTGTATTTTGCAACTACTGATGGATGTATCCTTGCCCTCTTGGATAAATAAGCACTTATCCTCCTGGTGACAGAGAAACCGGGGTGGGGAGGAGTGATGAATGTGCCATACATATGGCAACTCCAAATCCATCCCAGCAGAGCAGAACTGGTGGTGGAATTTAAGATCATTCCTTTACTCTGAGTCCCTGTGCATGTTACTCCTGTCTGTGTTTGTCCTCCTTGAGCTTTGCTTTTTGCTGATGGGAATCAGCTCCAATCATAAGACGTGAAAATGTGTCTCTCTATGTTTTTCCCTCAAATATCACTCATGTTTACTTTTACATAGCTCTTCCAAAGATCTGACACCACAAATTGGGTTATAACTGTAGAAGGGGAAATGGGCAGCAGTAGCAAAGTCCTAAGGGGTTAGGGTTAGAAAGAGGAAGTATTTTGGTCATGAAGTCTGCTGTTACAGCTTAGGCTACTTACGGTTCTTGGGCACCAAGTCCAAGAGACACCATGGGTCTCAAACCACTTTTCTTCTGCCTCCCAGACATGAATGAGCCAATCAGCATAAATCTGTGACCAGAACTGCTCAGCTGTGAGTCAGAAGTTCTGCACCACTGCGAGTCAACACAGAGACTTGCTTGGCCAAATCACAAAGGAGTTGAGCCGTTAGTGGATGAAGGGTCTTCTACTGATAGCATCCCACAGGCTGCATGAAAAATCACAGTGTTTTGAAATATTCTCCCTGTTTCAAGCTTAATGATCTCCAATTTATTTTTTATTTGATGAAATAGGAACTTTATTAGATTCCCTCCCCCCACCCCTTTGCGCACTTTCCAAAACAACACACCAGGCAGCTAAACAACACACGGACACAGAGACCAACGGAAAGGGAGGGAGCACAGCAAAGCAATGCAGCAGTCTATCCGGCACACTGATTCCACTGACAGTTTTCACCCACAATAAAAACTAGCCAAAGTCACTACTCCTATCCCAAGTCCATCCAGATGCAGATGCAGATTTACTGCAGATATCTCAACAGTTCAGTGAGTTCTGGAGGAGACTGAAAGTGGTAAGGGTCATGCCAAGGACATAGAGAAAAGGCACCCCCTAATGTTCCCAGCAGCACCCAAATATGCCTATATATGCATGTGTTTGCTTAGACAGACACCAATTCGTTGTACCTACATAGATCATTTTGCCCTTTCACAAAAGGCAAACTACAGCCAAAGTCTGTCTGGCAGCTCCCTACTATAAGGGTGGAAAAGAACATGCTAAAGGAACTAGCTGAACTAGCTTTGAATCATAAAAGGTGGAGAATATTAATGCTCAGTTGGGATTTTAATTGCAGAGGATTACGCTGATATAACTGGACCTGTATTTTAATGAAAAATATATGTATTTCTGCCACAGGATTAACAGTATAAGCCCCTCACCAGCCTCTCCTTATCATCATTCTTCTCAAGGAAGCTAAGTTTTTTCTCTCCAAGATGAGTGGCTACTTTGATTTAAAGGTGCAGGATGAACTGGGAGATTATTTGTTCTTACGGAGAACTCAAAGCAAGTAGGTGCGACCCGTCCCCGTCTTCAAGGATTGTCAGTTCCTTTCACCCATCCCTCTCCCAGAAACACTTCCATACTGTACAGATACACCTACACCTACTTCACAGCAATTGATATAAGTTAGTGAACTCAAATCTGAAATCAATAAACCTCTGAAAGGAAAGTCTTTTATTTATAACTGCTTGGCCCTCAAATTACTCAGGATACTTCAGGATTAGGCATACTGGGCAAGATTTTCTGCTTCTCTATTTTACTGGAGTTCCTAGAGGTGCAAATCTGTGCAGCATCTGCCCTATAATCATTAGTAAAATAAATTAGAATGCTTGAAGGAGCAGCCTGATTAGGAAGTGAAGTGATCACTAGCAACTATTGTCAATGTTGTGTGCTTTGTTCCACTTACAAGGCTAATTACTGTAACAAAGTGGATCATTTTAAATGGAAATTCTGGATGACTCTCAATGCAAATGTTCATGATTTTTTCCTGGATGCATCACAGCCGCATACAGGAAACAAAGGACAATAGAAATAATCAAAACACAACTAAATTGAACAAACTATTCAATAGACTTTTGTTAGAGCTCATTAAAAATGTGCATTTGTTCTTATTCTTTATGAGTTCTTTGTCTGAGCTCCCCTATCAACTCTACAATCTCTACATCTCTCTGCAAACCAGCATTGTCCACCCAATAAGCCTATTATACTTTCTGACTTCAGCCCAAGGAACCCAGTCCACTTCCCAGGGGAATCACTGACTGATCTCCTGTTAGTGTCATGGGATTGAGCAGAAATTCTTCACTCAGTCATGTTCTTAACTTGTAACACACGTCCGCTCTTACTCAGCAATGCTCTTCAGCGCTGAAGTTGGACTTAAGGAAAAGCTGTGAGTTAATCGCATGTTCAAGTGTTTGGCACATTGAGCCTAAAGCCCATCTTGCCTGGAATAACCACCTGACAGTTGGGCAATGTCCTTCTCCCGCTTACATCAACTGAGCTAGTTGCTCAGTGATGTGACAGCTGGGTATGTGGAGAGTCTGCAGGATTCAGCCAAATGTTGTCCTGTTTTCTTGATTCATAGATGGGTTTTGAGGCAGGAAAGAATTCTAAAAAGGAGGATTAAGGAGAAATACAGTTTTCAAGAAGACATTCTGAGCATACGTTAACCTTCTTGAATGGTCTTCAGTATACTGCAGTCCTCACCCTTCCACTACAAAACACAAGGCTGTTTATAACAGTACATGTGCTTAGAGAAAGGTTTTTCATTTGAACATATAGCCACTCATTCATTTCTAGAGGGGAAAAGGGAGAGAAAAATTGTCTGTACATTTAGACAATGTATGAGAAAGCCGTGAAATCATTCCCTGCCAAGGCAAAATCAGATTCTGACATTCCCCCTTTCCTCTGCTGTATTTACTCCTGATTTGAGATGTAATGTTTACTCATGGGAGAAACACCTTGGAAAAACTGCAGAAGTCTTACTCTCCACAGGAAATTTTGGCAAGCTTGGACTGACAGCTGTTTATTCTTTCAGTGAATACCACATGTCTGGAGAGACTACTGAGTTGTAACAAGCACAGCAAAGCAACCACCTAGGACCAGTTCTCTTCTAAGTGGGGTTCAAAGGACGCAGACCAGACATGCATCCACATTCCCACAGTTACTTTCTCTGGATTTTAAAATAACACTGTAGGTTTCCTTTCATAAGCCTTCTGAACTGATAGATTTTTATTTTTTTTGGTGAGAAACAAGGGTAGCCAAGAGGCTTGCAATTAGTCACACCACTGTCTGCCCCTGACAGAAGTCTTCCTTTGTGCAACAGATACATCCTTTGCCATTGCTGTCAGAGCTGGGAAAGTAGCATCCAAGAGGCCTGATCTGAAACCGAAGAGCAGCAAAAATACATACATATTTCTTGTAGAGGGTACACAGAAGACATCCCAACTCTATTGCTTTAGATGGTCCACTACTGCTTTTAGAAATAATCTTCACATACACAAAGGGTTCAATCCATCCTCAGTACATCAGATGTGCTGCAAATGCTCAGATCAATTGTGCCTGCACAGCAAGTCTGCTTGAAACCTATTGGTCTTACCCTTTTTTAGGACGTGCCAACTTGGTTTGTCCATGTGTAATTGGATAGAACTGAAAAAACCAGCTGACTTGGACTATTTAATCCCAGGCAGTTCTGTCTTCATAGAGGGGAAAAAATGAGAGGAGAACACATTAAACTTTATCTTAAATGTACAATGTCAAACACTTTTCAGGCCACCAGTGTAGTGGTGTCAATGGTATTTTACTGGTCTGACTATTATGTCAAGCCAGTAAATGAAGAACAGTTACTGTGGTCAGTGTCATTATGTGCTGTAAAACCAGTATAAGTGCGATGAGAGTCAGCCTGGCTGTGCTAGCAGGAAAGAAAACAAATGTTTGTAATAAAGCGCAACTTCGACTGATGTGGCTTTCAGTGATGGTACAAAATGAATGTAACTTATACACCACAGGCAGAAGTGTGTAGCAAACAAAGCAAGGGCGTGAAGGGCAATCACTAAAATGCGTGATTGGCTTTTCATAGTTTTTTGACATCTGTGTAAATCCACTGGACTTGAATAGAGTTACCTAAGGCAACTAAGGATGGAAGGAGAAAACATTTTTATCATTTTAGAACCAGGAAATGAAAATTATTAGAATAAAGAGCAAAAGACATTAATCCAAGAGAAGTCAAACTCCTTGTCTTTCATAGAGGAGCCAAATATGACACTAGTTTCAGTTGTGCCTCCCTTATACATCACCAGACTCATTTATAGCATGTCCTCTCACTGTGGTGAATTAATTTCTGAGTTTGCCAAATGAGTGGCTTCTAAAGAGACTGAGGACAAAGAAAGGTAGGGAGTGTTAAACCTGGAGAAAAAAAAAAAAAGATTAATATGCCTTTGTCCTAAGCCAAATATTTGTTATTCTCAATAATATTAGCCTGCCACCTGTGAGAAGGTAAACAATTTGTCCTGGGTAAAATTGTAGTAGTCACCGGGACACTGACTGACAGCAAAATGCTTTTTTTTTTTTTCTTTTTTCATTTGTGGGAACATGTTTAGCTGAGTGTCTGTTCTGCTGGGCTCTGCATAATCAAACCAAGAGAAACAAGCTCTAGCCCAAATCAATCAATAAATAAATGGAGTTGATACCTACTGATATTTGGCCTAATTTTGGTCCAGAAAGTTTTATGAATATTCTGAGGTCTTGACTTCCACTGAAATCAGTTATACAATTAGGGTATTCCGGAAAGTTTCACCAGCACGGCAGAGGCATCGCTTTCAGTTTTGACATGAACGCAGCTCTATTCAGTGGACAAAACTGCATGGCTGCATGCCTGTGGCAGTTTTGGACACAGAAGTACATTCTTGATGAACCTAGTTGGGAAATCTAGCAGCCTAGCCAAGCAAATACAGATCAAGGACTGCGTTTGTGAATGTATGGGGAAAGAGTGATAATTAAGCCCATGTACTGCAATTGGACACCCCTGCAATGTTCAGCAGCTGCTGTCTAGGCATTTTCCAGTTGACAAACCACTTGACTACTGTCCTACCACAACAAATACTTCCCTCTTGAGAAAGCCTCATCCCAGTGAAGGTTAGAGCAAGCCAGGTTAGAGCACACTCAAGCTTATGGCCGCCTGGACCTGATTTTTGGTCGAGTATCTCTATTTACAGCGAGCGTAATGGCTGGGGTTTTACCACACCTTTTGTCAGATTCATCCACTTCCATTTCTTCAAGTAGAACATCACAGCAAGTAGTGCAATGCCCGAGTCCTTACTCTGTTTTTGGACAGTGTCTCTTCCCTATTCATCATTTCAGCCATCATTTACAGCTCAGTACTGTGATCCTACCAATACGGCGCAGAGACTTCCCTCGTATCTTCTGGTCCTCAGCAATTGCTAGGTACAAGACACCTAAGGCCTACAGACTACCTGGAGAGCTAGTACGTATATCTTGATACTTTTTTTAAAGAGAGCAAGAGTTGATGTGATTTGCTGCTACTCTTTGGCCATATCTTTCATAGTCCTCTAGACTTCGCAGTAGGAAACTCAGAAGACTAAAATTATACAGAGCTCAGTGTAGCCTCCTCCCAGACTATCCCCAAGCAAGTACACTCTTGGATCCCACCAGTGAGCAGAAAAAATCACTGCCAGACACAAATACAACATTCCACTGCCAGTACCATGACCATTGCAGTGGGTAACTCGAAGTCACCATGACCTCAGGCAGATCCCTCTGGGATACATGCCCATATTGTTGCTGAAGGTAATTAGCTTACATATTTTAGCAGCAATCCAAACAGCATTTCCTCCTCGTGGTGCTGACTTGGTAGCTCAGAGAAGCTTGTTTTGTCACAGACTGTTCTGCCATGACCTGCAAAGATGCTTGTTACACGGAAACGAAAAGGTCACAAATATTCCCCTTACATCACCAAGGAGACGTGAAAAGCAAGTGCTATTATATAACAGAGCAAAGTGGGGTGGGCAGCTCTGCACACTTGAGAACATTATCAGCAGGGCTGAGGAAGGAAACGGGTGGACAGGTGAGCCCTGGGGTGGGAACCTGCCATCTTCTCGCTTAATCTTTAGACTTCATGTCCCTTTCAGTCAACACACAGCAGACGGGGGCTCAGCCATTTCAGAAAGCTAATTATTCTGGAAGGCACCTCTCTAATCATTTGACAAAAAGCCTGTGATGCATGTTGAGGATAATTATCGCTTGCTCTGTGTCCTTAAATGTCTCTTGCAAATGTCAGCCCCATCAGATGAAGAAGAGGCGTTGAGAATCCCCATTTCAAAAAGCACTGGGAAAGCAGCAGCCATTTCCACGTCTGTTAGAAAAACACATATTAATGCATTTCGTTTGTGCAGGGGTATTTTTAGGTTTCAGAATTATGTAAATTGTTCTCCAAATTACACACAGCCCTGAGATAGCAGCTAGTAGCAGTTGCAGCTGTCAGTGTCATATGGTGTTGAGCACCCAGCAAGTTGCAGGAGAGAGTGTGGAAATGGTTCTGGGCATCACCGCAGCCCCAAATATCTGCTAATGGATAGGCAAATCACATAGAGTGCTGATGGGCCTGATATAAGAAGGGAGACAGCACTGAAAATAGGCCTCTCCACTAATGTCTTTCCACGGGACTTCTCACCGGTGGTGTTATTAGACTTGCTGCTTCTCTGTGACTCAGAGGGTATTGGATGCCGTTACCAATACGAACTAGAATGGACAGTTTTATTATCAAGGTCAACAGTGCCATTAAAATACTTCCAGGCATCAATCCTCCACTCCTAATGGAAAGCAACACAAAATAAATTAGCTGACCACTTAACCAGCCGGTAGAGAGGCAGGAGAAAGACCGGACAGAATGGCAGGTTTATTACCTCTGTTTGTTTTTTAGGAGGCAAATCTTTGGAGGGTATAAATCTGTCTGTCCTACAGACAGTGCACTGGGACCCTAAGCACGAAAGGAATTGTTGCAAAATTTTCCTGAGAAATTTGTCTGAAATGGCTTTTTCACGGGACCGATGGGGACTGCACTCTTGAAGGAATTGACTGGTGCTTGCCTCTGAAGCCAATATCCTTGTATGAAGTTGTAGCACGACCATTAGTGGGACTCTGTCTTGCTCCATTACCTGGAGCTGGAAACTGAGGCATGGCGCGATGGTTCCTTATTACTGGCTTGCCCAAATTCACCAAGGAAGTCTGTGGCTGAGCTGAGAAACTTCCCGAGTGCCAGTGTAGTGTTTAAGAGTTGATGAAGGGGGAAGTTGCTTGCAATTAGGCACACTTCCCTGGCTTACAAAAACAGAGTTGCTATTTTACCCCGGTGATAATCACACTATTTGCTATCTATAAAACCTTCTATATGGCTGACCTCTATTGAAGAAAACCCCAATGAACAAAAAACCAGATGCAAGTCCCTGATAGAAGATTAGCATTAGAGGTGCTTCCTGGTGGAGGTTTAATTCCACAGAGCTCAGATTTGTTTCCTTGTATGCTGGGGTTTTTTTGTTTGTTTGTTTGTTTTTTAAAGAAAAACGAGTTTTCTTCTCTTATTAAAGCAGCTTGACTGTGCAGTGGGTTCATGTAAAACCTTCCACTTTGAGAGACCTGAGGTCAGAGCATGACTTTTGTAAGCTGCTGGCATGCTCTTCAGGCTTACCCTTGCTCTTCCCCTTGAATCCCAGCCCAATAATCACTAGACTTCACAGAACTTGTGAGCTCGAGACCCTGTTAAGCAGGCAGTGAGTTCTGGCTAGGGCTGAGCCGCACTCGCTGTGCAGGGAAGCAGGAGCTGGAGCACAGAAGGTCAGGAGAAGCGGTAGGAGAGCACAGCCATGACACCCCATGAGCTTGGCAGGACTGCTAGCTGTTGGCTGACCAGCTTGGGGGGGCATGCACATCCCTTACTCATGGTTATCTGATCATGGCTGTTTGCACAGGGCTTATTCACATTGTTATCCGGTTCTTAGTCATAAGCAACGAAAATCAGTTACCTTTTTTTTTTTTTCTTTCTCTTTACAAAGAGAAAAACAGAAAATCCAGCAGCCAAAAACAGACAATGGAAGAGAAATGGTTGTAAATTAACAGGAAATGTTTTAAGGCTGCAGAGAGAGTACTATAACTGGGTAAACATGGGCTAGAGGGTCAGCAGCAGCAGATGTTAGGAATGAATGGGATAGAAATACAATGGTTCAGGAGGGATAGGTAGGTTGTCATGATAAGTCTTGTGGATTGTTTACTAAATTCTGTTTACAGTGTAAACATTTTGTTCAAGGGCTGCTAAAAAGATTTAAGAGAACTGTGTAGAAATGTTCTCTGCTCTATAAAATGCTACTGCTTTGCCTTTCTTGTCTGGATAGCAGAATAAATGCGAGCTACAAAAATACTGTTGCAACTAACACCACACATCATTTTTCAATTGTTGAAACAACCGATCTGTATATTTCTCTTCTTTGTGATGGAAAGAAATTAAAGGGAGGGGGAGACGTAACACTTTGCAGGGTCCTGAAGTGCTCTGACAAAGGGTGGCACTTGGGATCTGCTTGCCTAGTTCTGTGGTTTAATTGTATGAAGATGCCTAAGTGCATCGTGTGGTTGCAAAGCTCATTAGCCAAATTAATTCACTGTGCTCTATTCATTTTTTACAATCCTGACATAAAGCCATGGAGCATTTTGCATCTGGAGCTATTTGAAAACAAAGTTGCTCTTGAAATATTTTTTCTGGTTGATTTCAGAATATAAATCGGATTTTTATGGAAACCACAGATTTTTTCAATATGGGATCTCCCACATAACACCCTTCATATTGAACAGACAAATAGTACTCTACCAGAAGAGTGAGGACCACAGGGGCAAAACAGAAGCTTTATTAACTTAAACTTTAGTTCAAAGAATTAAATGATTTGCTCTGATAACTGATTTGCGTGGAGATGTTAGATCACCCGCTGGTTAGGAGGTGAACAGAAGTGTGAAGCCCTGGCTTCCCATATTCATGTGTTTTGTAACCGTATGCAAGTCACACAGATGCTTACGCTCTGCTGAAACAGAAAACGTGGCACCTAGCTGGAAGGAAGTTGCCTGAAAATCACGAATGCATCTGGGATTTCTTTTCTCAACACCAGAACATTGTGCCTGTGAGCTGGCAAAACCACGTGGCTATCATATCTTGTGGGATTCAAAAGAAAGATTCACCTAATCAACATGTGCAAACAATAAGAAACTCATCTACAAAGAGTTGGGGTTAACTACAAAGTTTTGTTATTGGTGTGAGAGATAACAAGAATAAGGGTGGAGATTAATAAAACATCCCCTGCCATGCTAAGCAGAAATCTAGTCACAGCAATTCAGAAGACTCCTTCCCTCAAAGTGGCTCTTCTTTTTGTTTGCAATCTAAGATTTGGGCCAAATGTTTCACTGCTGGGATAACTTTTTAAATTGGAAGCTCAAGTTCATCCAGTCAAGCCTGCAATAAAAGTAGGCAGTGAGCACTCGTGTATGGTGCTACACAGACATATTGCTTCAGGATGGACTATTCTAAACAGTTAATTGATTGAGATCTCACCCTGTGGAATTCAACAGGTCATTTGCTCCAAAGCCATTAATGTTCTCTTATGCAAGACACTCCTCCTGCACTTAATTAGCTATTTGTGTGGGCATTTATTTATCTACAGACATGAAGCCACAGCCAGACCCTCAGATGACGTAAATGAATCCAACTCACTGTTTTACTAGCGAAAGACCAAGCCCCGAAGTCAAACACGCAGGTAGCAAACTCCCAGCTCATGGGTGGTTCCCCGCCCTTTACTGTCATTTTCCTGCCTCATACAGTTTTGTGATCTAATTGCTTTTTCAGGCACTTGTGTTTCAGGGATATTTCTTTTTTCCTTCTAACAACCCAAATTGCTCTAGGAAGAGTCAGTTGTCATGACTCCCTGCTTTTAAGGCTGCTGCTGCCACCGTTGCCTGACAATAAGAGGAACGGAGGACCAAAGGAGACAGGGGGGGAAAAAACCCCTAATTATAGCCCAGACTGCTTTTCTCTCTCTAAGGTAGAAGGGAATGTAAATTATCATTCCTGGATACAGAATCAAATAGAATTACTTATCTCTTGAAATCCCCGCTGATCTGGCCACCACACAGTTAAGCAACATGCTGCCTCATTATTCCAATGACATCCTGCTGCAGGAGAACAAACTCCCAGGCAGTGCAATAAACCAGCTAAAATACAGGAGATGGCTTGCAGTTTTCCTCCACTCACTTTCCCAGGTAGATTTCCATATTTCTCTTTCAAAGTAAAACATATCTGTGGCACCTTTCCCCTGGATCCTGAACAAGTCTGTTCTAGGGAGAAATATGAGCAAATGACCCCTGGAACAGCAGACAATTGAGAAACTACAACATGGTCAGACTGCAGTAGGGACAGCCTGCATCAAGACCACCAGTTCCCTGATTAGGTTATTTTCTGGAGAGAACTGGAGCCTTCCAGTTCTCTTGCTGTCTTTTAGACATAGAAATCTCTAATTTTGATGGAGTCTCCTTTGCTAAGTGGAGAAGGAGGGTCAGTATCGTGCATGATTTACTCACATGATGGAATAAATCCATTGCTTATCTAAGCCTTTCACTACATTATCAATTTATAAAGGTATTTGGGTAGCTGAAGGAACAGATAAGTACCTATGTGGATATGCAAAACTACCACATGGTCCTTACTTCTCTTTAAACCAGGGGGGATTAGGAACAACGGAGAGTACTAGGACACTCCAGCCTGCAAAAAGGCAATTGAGGGGTGATAAAATATACTCAGGAGGGGTCTGGAGAAGATGAACAGGAAACATACATTTACCAAAAAACATGCCTTTGCCTTGCTAACACTTGCTGCCGGGTGTGCAAGGTGTGGTGGGACCCAAGGCAAAGGCTGACATTAGGGCAGCTTGGTGTGAGGGAGAAAAACCCACAGCCGCGTACGACAGAGCTCTGAGAGAAAGCACTCTCCAGGAGAGCTGTGATTTAGACCTTATTGAAAGCATTAGCAAGTGGTTGGAAAAATCAGAAGACGGCACACACTGCAATGGATTTCGTGACATTTCTATTGCAGGGTTGAGAACAAGGCACCAAAGGATTCAGTGTAAACATGAAATACAGCAGGGGAGCTGCAGCCTCAAAACACAAAACAACCCTCCCTAAGAGTATTCAGTCGCACTTTCAAACCCCCAGAAAATAAATCTCCTCTTCAGCCACGGCTTACAAATTCAAGGCGAGATCGGGGAGTGCGCACGCAGGTTATTCTCAGCCTCTCTGGTGGAAGTAGGTTAGCGCACGCTTGCAGGCTGACATTTCCACACTGCAGCCCTGCCTGCCTCCTCCCGCAAACAGCCCATGCAGAATGCTTAATAAACCACCCGCTGCAGTGGCTGCGCAGCCCACAGCGAGACCCACGCTTTAAGGATACCCCCCCCCCCGGTACTGCTCTGCACCCCCCGCATCCTCTTTGCTCTTTAATAGCGATGGGAGTGGTTTGCATGAATCGAGCCCGGTGTATTCATCTTACAGATCTCCATGTGCTTAGCACTGCAGCTCTTTTTATAGGAGCAGGTCCAGGGATTGAGGAGGAAACGAGCTTTCTTCTTTCACCCTTTACAGGATATACTTTGGAGGCAATGAAGAAAAGATAAGACCTTGAGAAAAAAAGTTCATCTGAGTAAATGATAACTGTGGGTTTCCCCCCACCCCAGATTGCAAAGAATTGTTCTGCATACTGCTCCTGAGGCACCTCCAGTCATCTGCTGCCCTTACTCATGTTGGGAAGATGCTCTGAGCAGTGTGATTGTTTCTGGGTGGCCTGTGAGACACACATAGTCACATCTGTGAGTTAAACAAACATACGCCTGCCCTTGGCTACCAGTCTGCACCTCTGCCAGCCGTTAGCTTTTAAGCACGGAATGGTTAAACACACAACACAGGCAAATATGGACACGTATGCGCGGTCACACTCACAAATACATGTGCACTTGTGCACAACAAAATTACTGGAGAAAATAATAGTGATAAATATCTAGCCCTGGCGCACCTGTGTTTCTCCCTGGCTTCTTGCTGCCTCCTTTATTGCATAATATGCTTTCCCAGTAGCCTTAACTGTTCCTCAGGCATCACCTCAGCAGTTTAAATATGGTGTGGCTCTAATATATTCTGCAAAGAAGCTATTTTCCTTCAGAGCAGACTCACAGAGGAAGATCTGATAGAACATAACACCCTATTTTTTTCCTTCTATCAGTCTCGGTCCTTTTATTTCTAGTTAGTACCTCAAAGAAAACTCAAGAATGAAATTAATTAGCTTCTGGTAATGGGGATTATCACTTTATCTGTGTAACAGAATTCTATCCATACAAATGAGATGCTGCACCAAAACTCCTTGGCCACAGCTTGGATAATTGCAGCAGAGCTTGAGGGGCAAAAAAGACCACTGGTGCTCTGCCCATCAGAGGGACAGAGACACTAAATATATTCCTTGGGACAGCCTTGCCGTGTAAGCCACCCGTTCAGCTCAAGGCTCCAGGAAATCACACAGCATCCACAAATTCCCTTGCAAAGGATCAGAATGAAGGAAGAAGATGGCCTAAAGAATTAATACTGTGGAACAACCAATGTTTCCATGGAGACTTTCCAGCCACTTGCAAAGGAAGACAGAAATGCTGTTTCTTTTCTTCTACTAAAAACCCCATCTATGGAGTTTGTGGGGGCTGACACTCCTTGTGTTATCTCAGAGATGGAGCAGCCATGGTAACACAGTTGGTGTTTCTGCAGAAAACAATGACATGCAACACCATGTTTCACTCCTTGAAGGAAAATGGGAAAAACCACTCATGTTAATGCAAAGCAGACACTAGTCAGAGGAGTTTGGGGACCTGCCACAGAGAAGACTGGCTTCTGGATGTAATTCACTCTCATCGCGCAACAAATACAGGCCAAGCCAAGTCTCACTGGAACCTCACCTCCTTTTGACCATCCCATGATCTTCCTTTACTAGGAGCAAAACTACAGTTTGATGCATCTGTGGTGTTGTGTGGATATAAAGCTCCTAAGCGGCTTGAAATGCTTTTTCACAGCTCCCAAGGCAAAGCAGTTGAGCAACTGTAGCATGGCTCCTGCAGTCCCAAGAAGATCTTCCTCCGTACAGTGTGGTCACCTTCCATTGGACACGTATCATTACATGGCTTCTTGCTCCCTCTGGCCTTTTGGTTGGGACAACACTGAGCAGTATGTATTTGTGTGTGCACTGTGTGTATGGGTGGGGGCATATGAACACATACCACCATTAAAAAAGGGAAGGACAAAATGAAAGAGAAGGACAAAACCATCCAGAGAACAGGGCTGTTTACCTTAAGACCTCCTTTGGAAAGGCTAAAGTCAGTCCCACCCCAGTGCATTACAATACAACATAACATGCAGAAGTTCGTAAATCTCGAGGAACCCCCAGATGCTGCTGAAGAAGAGGAGAGAGCGAGGAGGGATCTGCCAGGCCCAAGCAGAGGGGTGTGAGCCTCCTATGAATGGAGGCTAGAAAACTTCAAGGGCAGAGGACAGATTTCAGTGCAAAGGGCTACCAGAGCCCTTTGGGAAAGGACATTGACATGCACATGTAGCTGACAGGGCAGAAAGAGAGCGACAACTCTGTCTCACAAAGAGCAAAAGAGCTTGAAAGTCCCTGGCAAGTAAGTACACACGTTCTTATACCTCACTACCACCTTTCCAGTGCAGACAAGAGTTTGGCTTTCAAAGGCAAGTTTGAGCTTGCCCAGCTCCATACGATTAAATGCACTAAGACACAGGAAACCCTGCTGGATAGAAAATGCTAGGTTTTAAAGAACCACAATATTAAAAATAAACCGGCCTTGATTCAAATGCATCAGCAAAAGCATTTTCAGAGGGTCCCTACTTTCCTGCTACTGAACCTCCTGCGAATAATATATCTGCAGTCCTGAAGTTCAGCATATTACTATATTTTGTCTTGGCGGTAGAAATAAGTCCACCTACTCAGCCAATTTCTTACTTATTCCATGCTGCTAGAACACTTCATCTTAAAGACAATTATAGTTTCTCTATACGTCATCATACATTTATGTACATTAACCTTGTGCTAAATTCGAAAAGCTAGAAACAGCCACCTAAATCATGCTAATTAAGACAAATTATTGGAATGCTTTGAAGAACGCTGGGAAATGCATTTTGCTGCATACCACAATAATGAAAACAAACCTCAATTCCACCACACTTATTAGCTTTCTTATTTCATCCCTTTATTTTCTCTGGTCTTTTCTGGTTTCCCAAATCTCCTCCCCCTTCTCAAGGATGCAATTTAAATTAATTGCCCCAGCAAGACCTCAAAACAAGTACATCCTCACTAGAAGCTGGCCATTCAGGAAAAGTTAATGGACCAAATTCATCCCCAGGTATAATACTCGAGTTCTGCAGAGCTACATCATAATGAATATAGCCCATGTTTGAGAGATGTACGCTCCTTAATTTTCTGTCCTCTGCAATTCACTGGCATCACAAGTAGACTACAAAGAGGCAGGAGCCAGCCCACTGAGATGAAGACAACCCCCCACTGTCAGATTTGTTTCAGCTGGCTTCTTTACGACCTCTCGGTGAAGGAATTTGGTGGTGGGAAGAAGGCGAGAATACAGGAATGGTGCAATACCAGAAGCAGCAATGCCCTACGGGTCTGTTTCTTCTGCTTCAGGGATTTATAAAAAATTGAGCTAACTCTGAGTTTGCATGTGCAAATATCCCCAGTAACAAGGTTGTAACAGTAGGACCTTAGAAACACGCATGGAGATGGGACCCACATCGATTCCATGTCTTCATGTTATTAAGAAAAAGGAAACAACCTCCTGCCCCCAGCCTGCCTGAACAGCCCAACACTCCAAAAACTCTAAATGAGGGGAAAGGAGCAGCATGAAGTGGGGCAATACACCTTTCTAAGCTTTACAGAGGGAATTATAAACAGTGTGGCTTAAAGGAAATAAAGAGGCTCTGCAAGGAATCGGTATAGGACTATCCATACCATGCTGAGCATGTAACAGAAATTAATTTTCTCCTAGAAAAGGACTCTTTAATTAGACCTATATGTCACCCTGTTCTCTTTGCCACATAATCACACTTGAAGTTGCTGCTCTGGAAGTGAACTCTTCCCAGGGCCTCTTTTTCTCAAATGAAAGGAGAAACATCTATAAATTATCATCAGAAAGAAGGTAATGGATGCTGACTGCTCCCTAAAAGCCATTTTTGAGTTTTCTTTTCTGAGCAGAAGCTAAACAGTGTCTACTGATATTCATTAAGCAGTCAGCATCTCCTCTGAAGAGCTGACGTCAGTCTGCAGCCTAGGACCTGCAATTATCATCCCTTACCATTGAAGTGGATGGCTGCTTAGTTACAGCACGACGTGAAGTCTGAAAGGATCTGGCTGACACCAGCTGCCCTCCCTCAAAAAGTTTAAAGTGGGAGGTGAAAAATGGGAACTAGTCAAATCTAATAATTTTTGACCTTGTGAAAACTTTTATCGGGTCACATGTTTCTCCCCCCTGCTCCCCCCCTCCGTGTGTATCTCTTCATTGCTTGCAGGAAGGAAAGTGAGTAATACAGTCAATTTAAAGTCAGTTCAGATAAGCATCTGAACTTCTGGATCTGTATCTAAACTCTAGACCTTAGGAGTATTTCAAAGCTGTACTCATCAACACACAATGAAAAAGCAAAGCTTTTCCTCTGGCTTTGTAAATCACCAGAAAAATCCCCAGCAAACTTCTTTGCCATCGTGAACAGTGTCAGAATTGGAATCGAGTTCCCAGAACTGGTCTGGTGGTGAAATGGCAAACAGGACAAGGTGTGTTGGTAGGACAGCTAAGGCAGCTTGTTCTGGGAGAGGGAGAACTCCCAGTGTCGGACCCTAAGAACATTGTAGAGAGCAATGCCCATTCTGTGCTGTTAGCTGTGCTGTACCTCAGCTGGACCTGTGAACCTGGCTAGACCCATGCATTTTCCAGATTTCAGAGCTAGCCTGCGAAGGGTGCAAGGGGGAGTTTGGCTGTGCTCAGCAGGGTGCAGGAAAAAACATATGCTAAAAAACCCTCCACCCTAACCCTAAAACCTCTGCTGCACTGAGTGCTGTTTATTAGCTTTTCCCCCCAGTTCTACAGAAAAGCCTACAGGTCCTTAAAACCTGATCTGACAAGGCAGACACCCCCTATGGAAGGCTACATGAACATGGGTCGTACAGTTGGACAAGAAATCGCAATAACTTCTCACTGAAGGTAACGGGCAGGTGGGTGAGTGCGGCAACACCGAGTCAGAGCACAGAGGGACAGGTGATGCTGGAGAAGGGACAAAGCGAGGACTGTGAAGGTGACTGTGTAAATACCATTTTCCCAAGGTTTCTGCCATTATGCAACCAGAGTCAGGAGCCTTAATCACTTTTGGCACAGGATAAAAACTTCACCCTCCATTTGTATGTGGATGGTATTCAGCCTGGCCTGTTGAATGAGCAAGTTGCACCAAAGCAGGCTGTAGCATTGAAAGATGACAAAATATATTGTTTTGTAACTGCTGGGGAGTGGGGGTTGGTGCTTTGCATGAGTACTAAATGAGAGGCTCATGATGACTTTTACCTTACACCTTGCATGATACCACCCATTCTTCTTTCGTGACACTTTCCACTAACAACTCACATTTGTTTGATGAATATCTAAACTCTACCAGACTTTCCTACTCGTGTTCCTTTCAAGCCATCTTACTAACATTTGGTTGCTATTAACTTCAATACATAATAGCCTGGTATTTGTATTCATTGCACTGGGCCATTCATCATGTATGCTTATTTTTCCTTTGTTTTTGAGACAAGTACAATTATCCAACTGCTGCAAGGACTTCATTACCTACCTAGTCTACATTTTTCACTATTAGGTAGGCATATATTTAAACCAAAGTACTGCTTAGTGCAGCGGGGTGGTGTCTCCTATTTTTCTCCGGATGCTCTTTCAGCAAACCCCACAAAGAGCAACAAGAGTATCAGAAAATGCTGGAAACTTATGCGGTAGAAATGAAGCAAACTAGTGACTGGTACCCACAGAGAAACAGAGACCCAACTTCTAAGTTGTTTATATGCCTAATGCTGCAGGATTCTTGCTGGGATGATCAAAGATACCTGAGCAACGGAGGTGCCAAAGGATGTCTAATGCTTAAGAAATCCCTCTGGACATCTTATGGATGGTCCACAGTTTGATTATATTGTGTCAGACAGATCCCCAGTGTTTTATACTCAGTAGAGATGACATGAATCACTTAATTCTCCATTGAAATTCAGTATCTGCTAGATGGAAGGCAGGATATAGATTTTCTTTCAGGGCATTTCATGAAAAGAAATGAAGAACAACTCCATAAACCCCTGAAATTACGTGTGGAATGTAACAATGCAGAATGCAGGCTGACTAGGACAACTTCATTGCCAGGAACCATGCTACGGGACACTTAATGGCTTTGCTTTGATGGGACCTTAGCATCATGAGTGAACCCATGGAGAAATGTGGAAGGATGTAAGCAGACACTGATTTTTCCAGTACTGTGGGAACCAGGGCAGTTTTCATCCAGATGGGTCTGAGAACTGAAATTAGTGAGGCTAGGGATGAGTCATCCTCTCACATCCTGTTGAGCTTCAGAAGGTCACTTAATTAACCACACAGTGAAAGAAAGGTCTTGTGGATGGGATTACTGCACACTAAACGGTGGCTGCTCAGAGTACAGTTGCATGGGAGGCTCACTTTGGTACCAAGCAGGCCTAAAAGCTCCTCTCCTGTGTGCCCAACCCCGTCAAGAAGTTGCTTCTTAGGAGACCACATTGCTGAAAACGATCAGAGGAAGAGCAATTTCTTCTTTTTCTTGGCAGGTTATTTTTAGCCTGGATCATTTCAGTGACCTGCTTCACAGCACAGCCCTATGTAAGGTTGTGCTGCCAAAAGGAAGGTGATGGTGAGCCGCAGCACAGAAGTGGGAACAGGCAAATGTTCTGCTAAGCTGCATCCTCATTTTCTGCACATAGGAATGTGTCCTTCCCTTAGACACGGGTCACTTCCAGTTCTGCTTAGAAAGACTTGGCACAGTGAAAAGCAGTGGGAAGATGACAACCAGGTTGTGTTAATTCAGGTGTTCAGGCTGCTTCTCTGAATCAGAGACGGGCACATGACTAAGCTTCCTAGGATGATTTATGCTGTCTCAAAGGGTATTCTGTGGAGACAGGATATATAATAGACTAGGAGGAGGTTGAGTTCAGTGTTTTGTAGAGAGATCTCCTGTGTCACAATTTGTATTGTGCTTGAACACTGCTAAGGCATCTGAAAATAATTCAGGGAGTTGGGGAACTGCTGTGTCTGTCAGTTCCTGAAGAGTTGAGTCATGTAGCAGATCCAATCTCTGACTCGTATCAACAGCCTAAACAGATGAATTAGGCCAGGCTGATACTGAGCAGTTCCTGACGGGGCATCCAACCTGAAGATAACGTGCTCATGAAAGCAGAGACATTTGTGCGGTTGCTTACTCCTGTATTTCTTGCACAGATCCCAGTGCGACGTAGCCTCCTTTTCAGGCTGCATTACACACAACTAGCCTGCAAAGGGACTGGAGAGACAGAGCGGCTCGCGATGATGTGCGGTGTCGTCTGATCACAGAGACAGCAATCAGGCAGAAGACCATCCCTGAAGGGCTGTGCTGTCTTCCTCAATTTACCCCAACCACTCACCACGCCACAGATATATATGAGCTTTGTGGCTCACTGTAGTCTTGCGAGTCAGCCAAAGGGCTCCCTCTCTGTAAGAGACACTTCTGTTTCACCCCAGAAGCTTGCCACGATGTAGCGCAAAGGGGAAAGCTGAGCTCTGGATAAATCTTCTTTCCATTCCCTGGTGCCTGGGAAATGCCATAAATTGCTTTCAATGTGCTTGGAAGTGCAAGCGCGAGAGTTAACTGCAAATCCATGAAACAAAAGGCTCAAAATCTTCTTGTGGCAAAACTCTTCAGATGGAACATTCAAAGTCTTTGTATGTCCCAACATCACCAGTACAATACCTACGGCGCATCCATGGATGCCAGTATAATAGCTTAGGGAGTCAAGCTGACCAGCAGGGAGCTTTGAAGACAAACTGGTGACACTTGGCCTGTTCATTCTGCTAGCAGAAGGCTACTGGCAAGATAAGACTGAATAAAAATGGCTGAGCCAAGTGAGCTGTGAGGGCCAGAGGGTGCCTCCAAGTTGCATTCCCTATCCCAGGGAGATCTACAGTTCCTCCACAATTCTTTGAGGCAAAAGACCTTCCAAGTATTGTCCTAAACCTCTAGGTTTTCAGATTTTGGAGCTTCTCTTCTCCCTTGTCACTGGAGTCACAAAGATGCTGAAACTGTTGTAGTCTTTCAGTTGCTATTCCTCCCCATTTATCCTTTAATTTACAGCTTTCTCCACTTACATTCTTATTTCAATCACTTTTTTATCCTTCCAGCTTCAGAATGTTTTGCAGATTTTAAATCTTTTATTTTTATTTGATCAGCGTCTCCCTATTCTATATTTGTGCTTGCAAACAGACACCTGCGCGCACACCCACACTGACTGACTCAATCTTGTTTTTGTTTTCTGGACTCATTTTGCACTTTCATTTGTCTCTTGCCCTTCTTCAGTCCCTTTTCATTTATCTTCTTTATTGCTGGAGACTTAATTGTGTTGCTTATTTAGTATGTGACTCTTACCTGGTATCTCAGACTCTCCTCTCTCTCAAAGGCTTGCTTATCTCTACACATTTCACTTTATTCCTTCTTTCTCCCTCTCTGTGATGCAAGTACAGTGACTTCTCCACTTCATTATTTTCTGCCCATTTCTGTATTGTTTCATATTTCTGAGGACACACTACATTGATGTCCCTTCTTGCTAGAATAAGCACAGAACAACCTGTCCTAACAACACATTAGAAATTTCATGAAGACAATTTTGTTGGTATTTACAACAATTTATATGTGCCTTTATGTGATGCTCAGCACTAGGATGTAGGAAGACAGGACATCAAGCTGTGACACTTGCAGTACCATTGCATTCATTTTCAGTAGTCCTTGCAGGATAAGAGCAGTTGATATTAAAATGTCCCATTCACTTATACTTGCTGTTCTGCTGCATAGCAACTGCAGACTACCTTTTTCAGACTTATTGAACTATTTTAAGTTCAATTGCTTGTTCTCCTGACTCAGACTGCAGGGTAAGTCTGAGCTACCTTTCATGCAGGATGTACAAATGAACCTCATTGCTTGCACTCATCCTGACCCAGACAGCATGCAGCTTTTTACCAGGAAATTATTTTAGTTACTGAGGTATAAACTTGTATATTTGTGCCTTGTGTCTGACAGGTTTTCAGGCTAATTTAGTTCCCATCTTGCTTTCATAACCCAAAGTTTTATCATATGCGTAATCCTTGTCGCCTAACTTTGGTGACAGAAGCTACCTGCAGGTTGATTTACCAGCTTGAAGAACGGCTTCTAGCAGGGAAAGCACAAGCCTCTAGTGATGATTTCCCAATATGCTAGCAAAGTAAATCTTTAAAAAGTGAGAGGGAAAGACAGCAGGAAGCTTGTTTATTGTCTTTGGGGGCTGAAGTAAGATAAACCTTTTCTCAAACCCTGCAGCAGGAGCTCCAAGTGTGGTTAAGAGGAGGTCTGGGAGCAAAGCTGCAATAGCTTCTGAACACCATCAAGACCAGGATCTGCTCCTTGTCGCTGGATGGCTGTACTGAAGAGACCATATGTATCTGTGCACATGTATTGTTTAAGTTTAAATTATTCACCATATTCTCATTTCACTGAATACAAGGGCATTTAAGCTGACATCTCAGAATAGCTGGCACTCAGGCTTGACATCACAGAACTAGACTTCTCTACAGGTTTATTTGTGGAATAAGTGTTTGCTCTCTAACCTCAGTGACTGCCTGTACGGTTAATTTCAAAATTCAACAGGATGAGAGTATAGATTAGTGATAGAACTGAGGCTGAAAAATATTTGCATGTAATTTTGACTTGTGAAGAATCTGCATGGGTATTGCAGAATGCAAAGACATGAAGAAAACCTAAAACTGATATTGGCACATCAGTGTTTCCAAATTAATTCCTAGCTCACATGAATAGCATCTATTAAAAACCATTTCCGATACTGAAGTGCAAATCTACTATCAGAAGCAAACCCAACCTAGATTGCTCAGCTGTCCCTCAGAAATCAAGTGTCCACCCCAAGAAGTAACTGTTTGTACCTTATCAGTGTCTAGAAACCTGAAAACATCCGCTCTGGGTGGATGTTGAAAGGAAAAGTGAACATCTTTCAATCTGGGCAGTTGAAAATCATTAAAATTGTGTAATGGATTTATATGCAATGCTGAGAACTGTCACCTACTTCTGTTTTGCATTGCCAGTTTGAAGGCAGCATAATTAGACTATTCTTACTGGTAAGTCACCACTATATTAGAAAAGTGCTGAAGATAAACAGAGCTTTTACCTTGTCAAAAGCCACCAGGAGGTATCACAGGCTGGTGAAACACTAACCATGCATCAGGATGCACTGTGGAGCAAGTGACATGGTTCTTACATCAGTTCAGATCCCAGTGAAGTGCTGTAAGGATCATGTGCTAGGCACACTTGCTTTATTTTGCATTTCTACCTTTGTAGCAAGTGCCTGAACAGGTCATTTACGAAATGGTTGTCTTTTTTTTAGTGACAACTGGGTAATATCTATAAAAGCGTATCAAAGGTTTCAACTTCCATTTTGCTGTCAACTTCTGGGTTTCTCATCTCTTTGGTAAGATACCCTTTTCCTGGTTAGATGTTATTTTCCTGGTTATCCTCTTACTACTAATACCTTTAATCAATTGTGTTGTTTCTCTTTTCCTTGCTTAATGGATCAGAATTATGGGTTTGCCTTTTTAGTGCTGTCCTTTCCTATTTGTACCATTCTTTTATATTTAATCCTTTAGCCATATTCCCATTTCTTCTTCCGAGTTTGACAATTGATGAAACTAGGATCTAGTTAATATGGGTCACATCCTATTCTTCTCATTTGAGGGGACACCAAACTACAGAATTTCTTTTGAACGAGGCTGTGCTCAACAGCTGCCCTTACCAGCTGCTTGTTTAAGCCACTAAGCTCTAATAATCTCACTGATGCTAGAACTTAGTATCTCCTTGCATTTCTTCTAAGGAGCTCACTGAACCACAAAGACATTTAGCTCCGCTGGGATCAAATCATTTTTGCCCACCTGTTCAGAGTGGAAACAGAGGTGATCTGAGCAGAGAGAAAATTGTGCCTGGAACCTGGCACAAATAAAAGCCTAACTGGAAACACGGAGGAGAGGTAGAAGGATGGGAGCAGAAATAGGGCTGTGGTGGGTGTGGGTGGAAGGAGCAGGGAGTGAGGCAGAGCCTGTTCTTGCTGTGCAGCAGCACTGTCCTGCTGGAAGCAGAGCCTTGAGCTCCCTCCATCCCTGCTTTGCAGGAGAAGGAGTCACCTTTTCCCGTGTCACTGTGGTAGCCATTCAAGCACTACCAAAATACATAAAATTGAAAGGACGCTCTCCCTACTCTCCCTGTCACAGCACAGAGATCCTCTCTCCCAGCTTTCAGAAACGTAAGAATGAGTGTGGCTCATCTCATTAAGGTGGGTGTCCAAACCAAGTACTTCCAGAAGGTCATTCCCCCATTTGGCTTCACTAACCACAGCAGGAAGCTAAAGGACTGTATTACAATGGGTGCCAAATTCTTGGCTAAAATTAGGTTGGAGAAATCTCAGTCAGTGCAATGGTTGCTGAGGAAGAAGGAACAGAGCTAAGTTGGAGGAAGGGTGATGCAGAGCCAAAGCAGCGCTGGATGCAGGAAGCGCAGATATTGTTAAATGCAGTCATTTTGACTCTGTATCTGGATTTACTCACAAGTGCTAGTTTTTATATGCATATAGTATACTAAGATTTTAATTTTTAAGCAGATGCTATTTACAAAAATATTGGTGCAAGGAGTCTTTGCTTGAGGTTACGCTTTTGCAGTGTGGCCTCTGATTTTCTTATGATTACTTTTTATGATCTAATTTTTATTTAACAGTCCATTACATGAGCATTGCATATGAAGATGGTAGTGCACAGATTTTGACAGTAAATCCTATTTTCTTGGATATCCTTCCTTAGTCTCCTCATTCTTTTCAAAATTAATTCCTCCCCAAAGGGAAGATGAGAAAGACCAGTTCTCTTGCCAAAAAGAATCCTCTCTTATCTCTAAATCACTAAGTGTTCTTTGATTAACAAAATTGTTAATGCTAATGACCGATAGTGACTTCTTAATTGCAATAACAAAAATAGTCCAGAAACATTTAGATTTGGGCTGCTGTTAATGTTACATTGTATCTTAAAAAAACCCATAGAAAATCTGTTCTTAAAAGAAAATCTATTCTGTGTTCCAAGAAAGAATGATTTCTCTTTCTTTAGCAGGAAGATTCAGAGCATTTTGCAGCTCACAAACATTATACCAGCCCATGAAACAAACCAGCTGATCGGATGAGGTGACTGACCCATGTCCCTCCTGGTATCGACTCAGCTGTCCTGACAGCAACAAACTCCTCTGGATGAGGACACTGAAGCTGTCATTAGTGCCAGCTAATGTTCTGCCCAACATTACTTTAACCGGCACGTCTGATCTAGACAACAAAGAGGCCTCTTCCTTATTCAGCCTCTCCCTGCAGAGAAGCATCCTGGGTTGTATCGGCTGGCATGGGTGCAGCTTGGGGAACAATGTTTGTTCATTTATTGCTTATTACAAAGCAGCAGGGGGAAGTCAAATTTTAAGCCCAGTAAACAGGTTGGCAGATTCCCTGTAAATCTGCTGTGTTTTATTGCTGGCATAAAATGCAAATAACCCCAAGTACATTACGGAACAGGCCTGGTTTTTTGCAGTAAGCACAGTATTTCCTGTCTTAACAGGAACCTGCTTCAAATGTGATTCTGGCCATAAAATTGAGTCTGAGAACAGCTTTGTGGTATACACTCCGTGCATGTCTCCTGAGCAGCTCTATTTTTTCACTTTAATGGGAAAGTTAGGTCTTAAGGCCATCTAATACGGCTGCAGAGCTGTATTCCAATCTGCCTCGTGCAAACATTAGCAAGCCCTGCCAGGCAGGGTCTGATTCCTGGATCTTTCATGCTGAAGATGAACGCCACAAAGCCAATAGCACAGCTCGACTTCCCTGCTCCAGGGTGTAAAATGCAGCCCCAGCCATGTAAGAACTTTCTCTTGCCCTTGTCAGCCATGGTGTGAAAGTTGCTGAGAGCTATCTCAATCTAAGATCTCCCTTTGCAGGAGAACCAGGTTTTAGGGAAAACACTTCTGAAAGCCAAGGATGCTCAGGATTTCATCTTCAGTTTGCTCTGTCTTTACATTTTAATGGCTGCTTCACATTAGAGAGGACAGGACAGTCCGTGATCAACAGAGGAAAACAAGCTGCATTGAGATTTTGTACAGCTCAGTTTGCTCTGCTCACACCTGAACTTTGCAGAAATTGAACAGATTCTATAGAAAAACAGATTCTCTACAGGATCCACTTGGGAAAGCAACAAAACCAACATTACCTTTGGGAACCCTTGTCTAGTTTTTAAGAGTTTTGAATTCAGGGCCAAGCCATTCTGGACCTGGTAATGGTTCCCCCTTAGGAGTCTGGGACATGCCTCCATCTAAGCCTCCTAAGGCTTTCTCAGAGTTTGGGGGATTCAGGTTTGCTGGTCATTAAGCCCCTCTCCACTTCAAACCTGAAAGCTATACCATCCCAGAGAAGCTTTGTAGAACACTACTTTAGAGCTGACACACAGATGACCTTTGGGTACTCACATAGGGTGGCATTCATTTTTACCTATATGAAACCTAGTATCTCATTCATCTGAGCTAGTGGGACAGACTCCCCATAGTGATTATGAGGAGAGGCAAGCACTTCCAGAGGGTTAATCACCCTTGGACACTGATTTTAGCCTGGAAAGGATCACTTTCCCCAGGTACTGGTGACCACTGAAAGCAGCTGCATGACAAGTGCAGACTCAATGCCTCAAGTTTTGGTCCTGCCAGTGAAGTTAAATAAACAAAGCCCGCTATAACACCATTTTTTAAAAACTGCAGTCATCTAAAGATGCAGACACATTACCAGACTTTTCTTAAGTGGTAAGATTTTTTTTTTTTCTCCTAAGAAAAAGCAGCTTAGGGATTTCAACAGTCCCCAGTTGTGTCTGAGCATCCTTACACTCATAGCTGTCTTCTCAAATCTAGCCCTTAAGCTTTCAGAGTGCTCTTATTTTTATCCCAGAAATAAGAAAAAGAGGGAGATTTACTGGGTTAAACCTTTAATACCTAGATAAAGGACTCCTTTCCCCCTTTCTTTCTTAACCCTTAATACTTTCTTCCCATTGTTCTCTCCTTCTGCTCATCAGTCCAAGTGGCAGGCATTTAATCCTGCCTCTGTTTGCTTTGTGGGGTGAGCTGCTTTTGCCCTTTTACTTTTGCGAGCACCTTTGTTTTCCAGGAGTGGTGGTATTTGTTTTTAATGTCGTTTTCTGCAGATATCAAAAGCAGTTTGAATTCTGTCCTGCCCAATTACTGCTCCTTTCCTTTCAGATGGCAAAAGGTCCAGGCCATCAGCCCACCCAGTGCTGCTCGGAGAAATGCCCTGCAGCTGGAGAGGAGAGCCCAGGGAACCTCACAGCATTGCCTATCTGCATGTATACACACTTGCAGAGCATCCTTCAGTGCTGCGGCTCAGTGGTACAGCCATCATTTCCCCTTGTTTCAGAGAAGACAGGAGAAAGCACAGAATAAATTGCCAACATTGAAGTGAAAAATGTTTTTGAGGCAGCTAATAGGTTCAAGTCTACACTTACACATTTGCTACCTCCGTGTTGTGCATCTGTTTGCACTCAGACAGTTATTCCTAATAACACTTTGCCCATTACTTCTTGAAGGCAATATTTTTAACCAAATCAACCTTAAGACTATGTATTTTGTGTGCCTGCATGTTGCAGAGAGGAAGAGAGGCCTGAAAAAAAAGCAATGAAGTCACTCTATGTACAGAGCATTGCTGCTCCAGCTGCTCAAGCACAAGGAGTTCCCAAAGCAGCTTCTGGCTGGCAGAGTTTCCCATGCAGGGCAGCCCACCAGGAACAGGCAAACAGGACAAACATACCCACTTTGTGGATCTCTGGGGGTTTAAGCCAGACATGGCCCTTGGAAATACAAAGCAGGGGATTTTTTTTTTGTGTGTGTGTGTGCGCGTCTCAATTCCATGGTTAGACAAGCATGCCCCTATAGAAGCTGGGCCTTAAAGATGTGTCTTTGCCACGATAGAAATCCCTTGATCAGCTCTGCTGTGAACATAAAACAAATCTGAGAAGGAAACAGGACGATGCTGTGACTGGCAAGGCTAAATCTTAGCTACATAATGAGGCAGTGATGTAGGACGGTACCTACACCTGATCCATCAAAGTCCCAGGTACAGGAGCCCAGTGGGTGATACAGAGGCAGCCACAGCTGGACATGAAGCCTCCGGAGAGCTCTGGAGTTCAGCTGAAATCCAGCCTAGCTGTATGTTAGCATGAGAAAACTGGGGGGAAAAGCTAAATTTAAGAGTGGGATTAGACCTGTCCTTAACTGCACTTGCACTTTTGAGGCAGGAACACCTACTGTGCATTTACACAGAAATGAGAACTGCAACATAACTAGGGGCAGAGAAATGCCCTGGAAATCAACAGTAAAATCTGTCATAGGTCTGTGCCAGCAAAGCAAGCACTGGGTTCCCCCAAAGGCTGCCTGCTCCCAAAGGAGAGGCTGGCTATCTGGGGCCTACTGCTTACATCTTTTTTTTTTTTTTTTTTTTTTTATTTTTTTTTACAACCGCACTACTTTTATCCCTCTCCTCATTTTATTTTTAAATAGCTGCTGCCTCTGCTTGGTGCTGTCAAAGCATAATGGTTATTTAAGCGCTCCATGAAAATAATCACCCAAAAAGTGTGCAAATGTGCTAAACTATTCCTCTGAACACCTGCAAACTGTTACATTTTACAGGGCTAACGAGTCAGTCTCAAAATAGGATTAGGCATTTATGTGTCTTGGATTAGCACCTGCACCAAGCCACTGACAAGGATAAAGCAGCAGCTCTTGACCTTCATGTTTTGGGGCAGAGACAGGTGAGCACCTGCAGTGGAGAAGGAAAAGGAATAGGGATAGGCAAGAGTAAAACGTTATTCCTTTAGTGCAGCAGAGACCAAGTAATGCACTGAGTGGTTTTCTCCTCCAGAAGCTTCTGTGAACCAAGCACTGACATGGGGGGACACCAAACAGACCTCAGATCCATTTTACCTTGGCAAGTAGTATGCACGGCCACATGTTCCTGTTTGTCCCAAGCACTTGAGGCATTTTAGTGACTTGGGTAATTTGAAAGTGATTCAATACAGAAATTAATCATTAGGAAGTCTTCTAGTAGTAAGGGGGAATGCTGCCCTCCATATCCAGCTCAGCTTAACTAAGCTATCTGGCCTAATTGCCTCCACCCTTCCATTCCTGAATAGAGTTAAATCCAGTCGGTGGCCGGTCACAAGTGGTGTTCCCCAGGGCTCAGTATTGGGGCCAGTTCCAATATCTTTATCGATAATCTGGACAAGGGGATCGAGTGCACCCTCAGTAAGTTTGCAGACAACACCAAGTTGGGTGGGAGTGTTGGTCTGCTCAAGGGTGGGAAGGCTCTACAGAGGGATCTGGACAGGCTGGATCGATGGGCCGAGGCCAATCGTACGAGGTTCAACAAGGCCAAGTGCCGGGCCCTGCACCTGGGTCACAACAACCCCACGCAGCGCTACAGGCTTGGGGAAGAGTGGCTGGAAAGCTGCCCGGCAGAAAAGGACCTGGGGGCGCTGGTCGACAGCCGGCTGAGTACGAGCCGGCAATGTGCCCAGGTGGCCAAGAAGGCCGATGGCATCCTGGCCTGTATCAGAAATAGCGTGGCCAGCAGGAGCAGGGAGGCGATTGTCCCCCTGTACTCGGCACTGGTGAGGCTGCACCTCTAGTGCTGTCTTCAGTTTTGGGCCCCTCATTGCAAGAAAGGCACGGAGGTGCTGGAGTGTGTCCAAAGAAGAGCAACGAAGCTGGTGAAGGGTCTGGAGCACAAGTCTTATGAGGAGCGGCTGAGGGAACTGGGGTTGTTTAGCCTGGAGAAAAGGAGGCTGAGGGGAGACCTGATCGCTCTCTACAAACAACTACCTGAAAGGAGGTTGTAGCGAGGTGGGTGTTGGTCTCTTCTCCCAATCAACAAGTTGTGCCAGGGGAGGTTTAGATTGGAGATTAGAAAAAAAATTTTCACTGAAAGGGTTGTCAATCACTGGGACAGGCTGCTCAGGGAAGTAGTTGAGTCACCATCTCCAGAGGTATTTAAAAGAGGTGTAGAAGTGGCACTTCGGAACATGATATAGTGGTGGACTTGGCAGTGCTATGTTAACAGTTGGGCTCAATCTTAAAGGTCTTTTCCAAACTAAATGATTCTATGATTCTAAAATACATGGGATTGCCCCCTGTAGAAACATTTTTCTCTCCACTGACTAAAGAGGGAGCTGGTATCTCCTGCACCCACCCCCAGGCCCCAATGGCTGCAGCTGCATGAGATGAATCCTCCTCCCATCCCACTGCAGCACATACCCACAGGAATGGCTTTAATTGCCTCCTACTGGGATAACAGCTACCACTACAAAACTCAGCTAATCAGTGGAAGGCCTATTTCTTCGCTTTAAAGTAGTTATGTATTTCTCAGAGAACTTGTTTAAATTAGTCACTAGAGATATTATGGGTGATACTGTAAAAGTCTGATGGAAGAGGACTCTATGCTTTACTGAAAAAAAGTGCCTGTAGACCCAAATCAGATATTTCATCCTTACCACTAAGTGACAAGATGTATATTTTTCTCTTCATAGAGCACACTGTTTGACAGGCACAGCAGGCCAGAGAGTTGCTCTGCTGGGAAAGAACTGGGGAGCCATAGCAGATCACATTAAAACAATAATGTTGCACTATGGTAAGAAAGACCAACCTCAAACAGGGATAAGTGGATCAAAAGAGTCTGTGAGAACCTTGAACTATTTCTATTCACTCCTGGAAAAGCTGTAGCTGGAGTCACATCTGCTCACATGGTTTTGGATGCTAGACTTAAGAAATAGATCAAGTGGAGAGAGTGCAGAAGCAAACAAGTACAGCCTAAAGTCTAGAAAAGTCTGATCTTGAACAAACCCCTAATGTTCATAGAGGAGAAAACTGAGAGAATATTACGATCTTCAAATATTGAAGAGAGCTGCAATGACAAAGGAATAGTTTATTTGTATTTGTGCTAGCTAAGCCAAGAATTGGCTTAAATCACCGCAGGATGTTCTAGGTTAGGCATTAGAAAAAGCTTTCAATAGGTAGTAAAGCTGCAGAGAATACTTCCTGCAGAGACTGTGAAGGATTCATTGCTGAACGACCTTCAGCACAGGCAAACAGAAATCTGCCGCGTGTGACAGAGGTGTAACTGATCCTGCTTTGAGACAGGAGGATGGATTATGTAAAAATTTGAGTCTTTTCAGTCCTAACTGTGTGATTATCAGATTCAACAATGCAAATTTTAGGTGAATACATGTTTCTATTATCTATCTGGGTTTTTCTTCCCCCTCTGAGGCTTTTGCATCCTTACAGACCTTTTAATCTTTATCCCTGACCTTCCTTCTTTTTAAAATTCTCTGCCCAAACTGGTTGATTGCTGTTCTCCTCCTAGAAAAATTCAGCTTCTTTAGCATGGTTCAGGTCTAAATTGCAGTTCAGGACCCTACAATTAGTCACAGTAATTCTTTCACTCCCTGCAAGCAAAGCAAATCCTTACTCAACCTCGCGATGGTCCTCTGCCTTGCAGTCTAGCCAGGCAAGGGCTCCATCTCTTCGTGTTTGCCTCCCACTCTGTCACCCACACAGAGCTGCTTTTAACATGGTGAGATAGGAGAAGCAACGATTGGCTGAAACCCTGGCAAACCTGCTCTTGTTTCTGAACCGTATATATCAGACTAACCCTTCCCTTCCTCCATGGCTCCGCTGTGATTCACTGACCTTGTCCTGGCGCCTGTCAATTGCGAGATAGGATTTAGATAATTTTATGTATCTGAATAGCAGAAATTGAGCTTGAAGCCCAGACAACATTGCTTTTACTCATGTGTTTGTGCAAATCTCTCTGCTGTACCCTGGAAGCAATCTCAGCCTGCTTCATAGTGCAAAGATGATACACATTTAATCTTGTAGCTTATTACATTTTCACTAGAAATAGTGCCGTTGCTATCAACAGACACTGTTAAAGTATTATTTTTTTAATATATTTTCCTCTGGCCCTTTATTATGTGGCCTAGAAGGTCAGATTTGTTTTCTTCAGCTCTTTACAGACTCAGTGTAGTGGCACATCACATTTTTGCCCAGGCGGGAATATCCTTCTACCCATGACCACGCAGCTTGCTCAATTACCTTGGGCAGCAAGGCTGCCTGGGCTGCCCACAGGATACCTCATATATCTATCCCTAAGTTGCCCCTACTTTTAGTTTACTGTCCACACTGCTTCTGAGTTCAGTTCTTAGCCATTGCCCTTTCTGGAGTAGTTGGCATCACCAAATTTGCCATGTGTTTTGTTAGCTGGTTTGCCTGAGTAGTGACCAGCTCTCATTCAATTCTGTCTCTGGGATCAGTCAATGAAACATTTAATGTTGTCTTTTGCTTCCTGAGATTTAATAGCAGGTAAAAGTTCTCTTCCTCAGCTACCTGCCAATGAACATGACTAAGTCTACCAGAAAAAAATTAAAAGAAAGTGTGAATATCCTTCCAAACTGTATGCAGTCAGTGAACACTTCTGCAAACAACACATCTAATGCTTGTGTGGACACTTATGATTCAAGCCCATTAGTATCAGCAGAAAGGCTCGTCTTGAGTCAGGTCTTCAATGTGAAGGTTCACAAACTAGCAGATTTTATATGCTGAGATACCTACAAATACTTTTAAGGCATGTTTTCCCAGTTCTTCATAGTAATGCATCTCAGATACTGTATACTCTGTATATTTTAGAGGAGCTCAGACATATTGGGCTACATCTGCTGGTTTATTTTTAGGAAGACAAGCTCTGATAGGTTTTCTTAGAAACAGCATACGAAGAACTATGTGAACTTTGCAAACAGCAGAATATTTCAAGTTCTGGGCCTACGAACCCTGACAGCACTCTTTCAAATAAATTACTTGTTGTAAAACTCATGCTGACCTCTTCTCCCTGAAGGCTGAAATCCAAAAGTCATCCCAGTGTGGTGAAAGGTCTATCTTAAACCAATTTAAGCCTCCAGGAAATAGAGAATTAAGGCTGACACCAACTTTTCTTTCCATCTTTGCCTGTGACAGTACCATGATGATATTTGCACCTAGCAGAAGAACACAGTGGCCATATTAAGAAGGACTCAACTGTTCTGAATGCAACAAACACATACATCGTGAAAGAAACAGTTCAGTGCAAATATATCTTGCTATCAGTTTTGTCTCAGCAGGTTAATAGAGAATACAGAAGCTGATAGGATTTTGAAAGCAGCTTAAGCAGTAGGTACCCAATTCCCACCACAACTGGAGCTGGGGGCCTAACTCTTAAACTCTGATCTTGCAAGAGCTTATGTATGTGCTTCCCTTTAAGGGCTGCATATAGAGCCAACAACTTAGCAATGTATTAGAGCATGTATCATAGCCAGACAGCCCTGAAAATTCAAGCTGCTAGCTTTACTGGTTTGTTGTAATACAGCCTGCCTGTAAAACATTTGACTACAAGCCTGTGAACAAAGATGAACTGCACTTGGTTGGAACTTAACTTTGCTTATTCAGAGATTAAGCCCGGTTGTCAACTTGTAAAATCTATATTGCAAAAGCATTGATAAAGAAAGCTTCCCTCTTCCACACAGCAGTTTTGTCAATCTGTCTCTACTTTAGCCAGATAAATCATGTTACACAGGGAGAAGGCAAATCCACCCAACTTCAGAACAAATCCAGCTAGATTTTCAAGATTGCCAAAGTGCTTTGAAGGTGGAAGAGCTGGACTGTGAAAAGTAACATTTATTCCTCTCTGAAAAAAAAATATTAGAAATCAACAGTATGCAAGGGTCCTTGTGAATGCAAGATGACAAGGAGCCATTGGCCTATTCTCACATACATCTTTGAATGTAGCTTACACTGAAGAGCTGAAAGGACCTCAGAGGAGACACCTGCCTTTGGGCATCTGTGGGACTAATCAAGAAAACATTGTTTTGGCAGCAGTGTAGGTCTAATTGTACAGGGTGATTCTAGTAGCATGTTTTCATCTAGCATAATAAACTAGTTTTCACTTTAATGGCTGAGCTGCTAGCAAATTACAGTTCCTTTTTGAGCTGAACTGACCTCATTAGTTTTTGTTTTGTGCAGCTACTGAATAAGCACACACAAAGGATGCTTTCCCCTCCTGCTTGAATAAATCAGAATTTAAACATATATATCCAGGAGGCCCAATATGTCTTGTCCTGTCTTGCTGAAGTATAAATACAATGGCTCTACAGTTGCCCACAGTTGCCTTTTAACAGAATAGCTTCTCGAAGCCTGGCAGCTTGAAAATGTGAAGTTTTCTAACACTGTCTATTGGTAAGCATGACTCCGGAGCTGCTTTAGGGCTCAGAGGCAGGTACCCATGGTGCCAGCTGGGCAGCATCTTTCTTGGGGAAGGAGGTCTCTAGCCCCATCTTTTGGCAAACCTGAATTTCACATCATCTTTCTCCCTCCCAATTCATCCAGTAAGAATTTGGGACCCACCCTGCAAAGCTGCCTAGGGGAACTGCAGTGGGAGGCTAGAACAGACCCCCATATTGCACCCGGTGGTATTTTCCAGAGGAAGGACTGGGCTTAAGCTGCTTTCTCTACAGACGATTGCTGTAGAGAGGCTTCATTAGTGAAATGTAGCCCAGAGAGAACTCTTTGCTGTTTCCTTCTGGAAATTCAGCAAGGCCTTTCCTAGCCAGCTACTCCCTGTAGCTTAACATGTCTGTGCTTTGTGTAGCTTATTTACTGAGATACCGGTACAAAACCTGGTGTGAGAGCAGTTAGCTGCAATCTGGATATTCTTTGTAGCAGCATAACGAGTTACAGCAGTAAACCTATTTTGTGTTATGGCATACTTGTGCATGTATCACTTTCTTATACCAGCACCGTTAGTGGGACAAATTGTGTGAGAAGATGCAGTTTAATGCCCAGATGGTGTCATTATTAAGTTCTCATTAGCTGTGCTTCAAAGCACTCCAGATTGAGGGAAAGGTGCAACGTGTTATGCAGCAGGTACAATATTGGATCCCTTGTGGTGGGGACTAAAGACTGAATATAGTTATTTGTGGCAGGGGGGGATCAGGAGGTTGCAATGAGAGCAGGGCGGCTGGTGCTGAGCTGATATCGGGGGGAAGGAGAGCTGAGAATATATTCAGAGCAGGTTTAGCTCTGGCACAAGGAAAGCATGATGGAGGCAGGTATATATGGTCAGCCCCATTTCTAGGAGGAGGTAGGTATATATTAATGTCCCAGTTTGATCTGTCCACATTATCTCTCTGCTGCAAACTGGCTACAAGAGTAGGAGGGAAGATTATTGCTCACCCACATCTCCTGCCTCTGTGTGAGTTTGCTGAGGGCAAGCTTGTGAAGGATTAAGGTAATATACAGAAAAAGACAGAGTATACAGAAAAGGTGTGGGACAACCATCTCTCACAGCACCTGAAGCCATCACCAAGCCCCAGCTCTGCCAGGCAAGCAGGCGATTAGCTTATCTGGGCTGGGGCAGGGGTGATCTTGTCTCAGACATGGCTGCCAAGCAGTTAGCTGGGGAGGAAAAAAAATTGCTGATTCTTAGAGTGAGCGCCCAGGACAACTTTCCCAGCCAGGCTTGAAACTAAGCCAGTGTGTCAGATAAAGTGACCAGCTGGGAAGCAAAACAAGGAAAAAATAACAGAACTATCCCTATCAGGAGAGAGAACAGTGGGCAGCTCTTGTTTCTGCTGCTTTTAATAATGCATGGAGATAGCTAACAAATCTACCATTTTCACACCACTAATTGCAGAAATGTTTGCCACCTCCCCAGGGCATTTCTCACACTATCCTGACAGTTTATTATTTTTCCTTCCCCATGCCCCTTCTCTTTTCCCTCTCCTTTTACATGAGGGTTTTTAAAATGGCAGTCACTCACTGATTCAAAGACTGAAGGATTAACCACCATTGAAAAGGTTTTAAATACTGAAATGGTGTACACTGTCCACCAGTGCAACCTAATGATATGAAAGGGTTTTATGTAATTATTCAATGAGGACTTGTACAGCGCCTTTTCTGCATAAAAATAAATACCTATTAAGTTCAAATATTCAGCAAAAACTCTTGGTTCTGCTATAAGATCTCAAATCTCAAATATTGCTTGACAGAAAGAAATCACCTCAGGGTTTTCAGGATTTCACTGCCTCTCTGAAAAAATGTACCACCTTATCAAAACTCCTAAGCATCATTGAATACAACAGCTTTGCAGCTACTGTCTGCTTATCACTTAGAAATAAGACTTTGCTGCAAAGGCTTATTGATTTGGGGAGAAGACAGTAAAAATGTAAAATACAGTTCCAGAAAACTATCATGCTGATGTAATGTTTTAGGAGCAGAAGTAAAAGGGGCTGCTAATACAGAAAGAAAAAAAAAAAAAAAAGAGGGGTTTGTTTTGTGATCTGTAAGTACACAACATGATAAAGGAGAAACCACGAGAAAGAAATCTGCGTGCAGCCACCTTTACTGGCTAGACAAATACTAAAGCCAGTACATGTTTCACCCTCTTACTTTGTTAATCTACATGTCCAATGACTAATATAGCAAGGTAGAGTTGCTGCATTTAGCAGATAGAAGCAGAACAAAACTGGCAAAACCACAGACAGTCAATGTTCAATTGCTCTAGGTGAAGAAATGGCCTCTTCCAGGCCAGAGGAGACTGAAATAGCTGAAACCTTACATCTCCTGCATGATGTCCCTCAGATCTTGAAGAATCTATATATGGTGATCTGAGGGGATGATTAAATTATCAGGTGTATCTAATAATGTATATGTGTAGCTGCTTTGGGAAAAGAGCTAGTAAATCAATTAAGTGCTGATATAAAACCCCGTTGGAGTGAACAGGAAAATTGCCATTGACTTTGCACCAGATCTTGGAATAAAGCTGAATTAAAAGCCACAAAGAAAGGCTGAGCAGCAACAGAACCATCTCTGAAACAAGCAGCAGAGTTTCAGAGTAAAACCTGCATGTCTTGAAAACAGCTATTTTTTCAGTTCAAACAATTTTCTCATAGGGCTCCAGGGGCATTACCCCACCCAGTACAACCCAGCTGTTTGGCTTTGCTGGGCAAAAATGAGATAATACCTATATGAGATTCTCCCACTCCAGACAATGGTCTTCACTGTTACGCCAATGCAACAGAGCACCTCCCAAAGGCATGTCCCTCCAACTATGCTGGGGTGCAATGCTGCTTATGGGTGATATTCTTACTATTTAAGACTCTGATGAGTCCAAGCTGCTTTGAGCATTTCCCAAAAGGAGCCAAAAGGCACTCAGGGTCTGTCAGTGTCCAGCAGCTGAACAAGTCTTTTCTGTGGACCCTGACCTCCAGCTTCTCCTCCGACAAATAGATTATAAAATGAGCACCTCAAGCTGGTCCCTGTGTGCTGCTCTGCACCTCCTGGAGCCCAGGGTAACTGGGCACACCAAGTCCAAAGGAGTTTTAAAATACGTTTGTATCCCTTGATCCAGCTCCAGGGATGTGAACATGCAAGTCTGAGGGTCCCTGGGATGTCACTGAACTTGGAAGGACAGTGGGTTTCACTGAAGGATTTCCACCCTGACTTGTTCTGCTCTCACTTCTGATGCTGTTGCCATCTATCTATCTTTCCCTGCAAGTGACACCTGAAGAGAACTCCTCAGGGAAGTACCAGACTAACCCATACTTTAAAGGGCTTGATTTAAGTAGGGCTATGTCAGAGATGCAGCAAGTACTTTACATTAGCAGGGGACTGACACAAGTAAAGAAGAACCAGGCCTTATGCCATTGGACATGTTTAGCGGTCTTCTGTTGTACCAAATGCTTAAGCATAAGAGGCTGTCTTTGATTCAAGAAATAAGGACAGTTCAAGAAATAAATTCAAGAAGCAAAGCAGCAGTGATTTGAAGTCTGCTCACTACAAAACTCTATCCAATGAATTTCAAACACCGAGCTGGATATCCAGACTGAGGAGCAGTTAGCAGATGGGAAACCACAGATAGCGGATTTATCAGTGCTACACACTGATCCTGTGGAAGTTCAGTCTTTCTAAGGTAGCCTGGAGAAAATAGTTCTTGTGCAGCCTGAGAGCAGAAAACCATTAATTCTTACCAACTGGAAGATAAAAAGTTCAGTTTTCAACAGCATGAGTCCAACAAACAGCTGCAAAGAGCAACGCGTAGCAAGATAAAAGGCATTTGTATGGCAGCTCTGCCTAATTTGCTTGTTGCTAGAGGCAGTAGTGAGGGAAACTGAGGCTAATTAATTCTTGCCAAAAAAAAATAAAACCTTTTCAATTTGGTTCTGAAATGTGCTGTTTTCCACAAGTCAAGTTGTTATGCAAGGAGCCTCTCAAGTTGTGAACATAAAGGATATTTTTCAGATTTGATGAAGGAAAATAAGATGAAGCAAGTAGTTTGTTTTCCTTTCTTTGCTTCCCCTGGAATAGAAGAACATAGCTAAAGTTGAGGAATATGGCCAGGCAATACCTGTAAGTCAACACAGCCCAGTCCTCTCAGACATTCCCTTCATATAGTTTGACCTACACGTTGGCAGGTGAGCATCAGCCACCATCCCACGTGAGACAGCACCTTACATGTTGGTCTCAGATGCCGAGATGTCAACAGTGTGCATTAGAAAGGAACATAAAATAACATCCACATGCTTAAGTTGCCTAAGCAATGCACACAGAACATATGATCTGCAAGTAGCATTACATGATGCCAAAATTTGTATTAAAATCTGTTTATTTATGGTTGCATTCCTCCTTCTCATCCTGGGAAACTAAAGGTCACTGCAGGCCCTTCATGTGCTGCATTACCCCCTGGTTTTCTGCCTCCCAGTCATACCCTCATCTCTGCTGGTATCCTGCAGCTTGCCCTTTGAAGAGGGGGTATTGGACAACGAATGGTGGTCCAGAGCCATGATTGCCAAATTAAAACAGTTTGTTCTGAGGTCAAAGCGGTATAAATTTTTCATCAGATCACTCAAGTCAAGCAGGCTGGAGTGTGCAGACTCATGGAGGCATTTTTCCTCCTACAACACTCACTTCGAAGAGTGGTTATATCGGCTTCACGCTTTGAGCCCAAATGATTGTACACTGTATTTATCAGGCTGCCTGAACCATATTCCCTCCAGTTCCCTGTGCAGTTTCTGCCCGTGGGGAACAGCCAGTTAAGCTGTACCCTTCAGCCTTTTCATACAGTCTGTTCTTTCAGGGTGATGCTGGCACTCTTCCTTACTGTGGTAAAAACAGCACATATGTTTTGGGGATCCCAAAGCAATTCTGTTTACTGCAGTGCACTAGGAACTTCACCTCCTGGGTAGCAGCAAAGAAAGAACCAATTATTCCCAGGCCAGCTGCAAAAGGGGTGCTAGCTAAAAAAGTCACGAAGTACAGACCCAATGTCTCACTGTGCCTGCTATTATGGTTATTTACTATTGCCTTCTTTCAGTCACCATAAATCTCGGCAGAAAGGGCTTAGTTAAAATATGACTAGGTTGGGATTATTGCATATGAGATTCTTGCTGGGGCTTATAAATGTGACAAACTCTGAAATATGGTTTCCACAAAAAAGGAGAGGGAAGGGAGGGAAGTGGTGCTTTTACTGAAATATACCACAATTCCCTAATTACTCCTCTACTCTAGTGACTCTGAGTGGTGGATAATAACAATTAAAGAAACATTCTCTCTTTTGCCCTCTTATGCCTCCAAACTTATATTCTCTTCAGGGACTTAATTTAACAGCAGCTGCAGAGTAAGACTTGAATGAAATTAGGCTGATTTAAGGGCCTGCGTGGAGCACTGTAACAAAGGGAGATAGCATTGTACAATTTTAGAGATTAATTCCCATTGCTTGTGCTTTACTATCAGGAATCATTAAGAAGCTAGAACTGACCAACCATTTCTTAGTGAAATATCTTCAGACACAGAAAACATCCAACGCAAGAGCCTTTGCAGCAAATGCATTCTCTCAAAGTCTTCACTAAGGACCAGGCCCATCTTCCACAGTCCTACAAGGCATGCTTTAAGGTCTGAAGAAAAGTAAGATTATTCTTCTACTAAGCATTATTGTTACTTCAGTCTGGGAAGCAGCAATTGTCACTCCAGCTCATCTGGAAAACACTTAAATGTCTTAACATGGGAAAAATATTTAATCTACTTGTAGAGACAGATAAAGGGACTGTACTTTTGTATTGCACTGTTTAATATCAACAGATACTCTCCTTAAATCCCAGCTTCGCCTAAGCAGCCATACAAAAGACTGTTGACTTCTGTAATGGGATTCTGTAAGAATGTGTGTTAATATGAAGAGTATAGCAAAGCAATAACTTATGTATTGATATGTTGAAGAAAATTGTTTTCTTTTCTCCTAGAGTTGGGATGGAGCCAACCAATAGCCAGCTCTTCCTATACCTTGTCCATCAAGTTTTTTTCATCAACAACAGTAAAAGAACATAACAAGCAGGTATAAGATGTGCAAATCTGTCCCCACCGGGTCCTTTTGATCACAGTGACCTCAGTTTGCTACATCACATTTAAAACCGCCACCTCCTTAACCCCCTGTTGTTTTGAAATATTAGCCACTGGGGTCCTGGGACTCAAACATAGAAAGTTTTCTGCTTTGACTTCTTGCCAAAACCATTAAAATATTCTCTGCACTGTCACAGCTTGTGCCACCTCCCAGGGGAGTTGATTTAAAAGTAAATTACATGTAAGTGTCAGATGAAAAGAGCTTCATTATCTAATTCTTCCTACACCAGCATTTCTTTAAATTGCTTACTAGGGACGGGAGACAATTAGTCCTGTGTTTGAAATGAGAAGTAATAAGTATCTGTCATTCCCATTAACCACAACTATTTTTTTGATATGCAAATACAATTGCTTTCTAAAGTTAGATAGGACAGCCATGTCTACATGGGCCCAGGTGCCAAGTGTGCTTTGGCCAACTCCGAGCACACTCAGCCACCTTGAGTTTCAGAGGCTGTTGACTGGACTAAGTGTCTTACAGCACAGTCCGCTGATTGAATCAGCATTGCAATAATGAAAGAAAAATTGGAAGTCCTTCATGGCTTTGCAGTAGCTACAAGTACACAAATGTTTCCATGGCACCAACTAGCTTCCAAACAGATTTCAGAAACACCAGTGAAGGCCCTCAAGTCAGTAGGAGACTTCCTCATTGAAATTTGAATTGGCACAGCTCTTCCAGGCAGCCATCAGGACATGGGAGCTGATGCCAATAATGCATCATTAGCAGAGATTGACCAAACCCCCACTTTCCACAGTCCCTGCTGAGAAAACCTAATGCTGCCCATCATTCAGGTCCCAGTGTGGTCACCTTTTCAGAGGGGCTCACTTGACCCTTACCACCAGGTTTAATTTAAATATCTGGACCGTACCTAAGAGACTCCTGTTCATATCCATGCTTACAGGTGAAATTCTCATCACGCCAGGTCAGGATCAAAGAGCAGATTGCACTAATGCAAGCACAGACAGTCCTGCCCAGTTCACGTCATCCCAAATCTTACTGCAAGAGCTCTTAAGCTGCCCTTTGAATCATACCACCCATATTCTTTATATCACTTCATTTGCTTCCTCCTCCTCCTAGATCTGCCTGCCTTTCACATAAAGTAACTTTGAACTACTGACAAGACAAAAAGAGGCTTCCCTGGGATAGCAGACAAGTTCAGTGCAGAAGTTAGACTTGGTCCCTTTTGCAAACGAGCCAAGATGTTCCTCAAGTTCCAGAGTTTGGGTACAGCATCTTCTTTACGGGGCTCAGCATATCTTAATCACTTACCTAGCCTGTATGAGACATTTTTCTCAAGTTTGTAAGCTCTGTCATGGTTATATATGACCTTTTCACTCCAAGTATTTAAAATGCAATATAAACAAATCCTTTTAAATCTTTATATTGTGCATGCGTCTCTGGGACAGATTTTGGAACTGAGGTAAGATCTGGGCACCTGAGTGACACCTGGTTCTCGCAAGCAGCTCATGTGCATCTGAGCAACAAGGGCATATAGTTGCAGGACTGTTTTAAACACATTTTACTGCCTCTCTGCTTCCTTTGCTTTCTTCATTCAGGGTTACAAGATTACTACTTCCATATAAATCATTCTGCATAAAATACTCTAAACAGGAGGCTGATATTTTATAAGGTGCAGAACAGACTTTGCTGAACTGATGACATATCCAATTCTATAGTCAGTTATTAAACATGTATACTGTAAAACTAGCAGAGAGTCAGTAGCGAGAAATACAGTGCTCTCAAAGCACCAGCTTTAAAGCAAACTAACAAAAAGGCAGTATCTGCTGGGTGGTACAGTTAAGAATCCAGACACATTGGATTTATTTTTGGCTCACCCAAATATACACAGGAAGCTTTTGCAGAGTGATTAGGGCTCATTAAACAAAACACTTAAGAATGAACTTAAGTGATTTATCTAATGGGGATAAACTTGTTTGTGCTTACAGTTACTTTGCCAGAACATGCTGTAGAATTACATCTACCTTCATGCTTAAGTCAAGAATATTAATACTTAAGGGCTGCAAGACCAAGTTCAGTGCTGATGCCACTCTGAGACATGGCAAAGGTCAGGGCGCTAGAAGGACCTTTGAACAGAGCAGGACAGATAAGAAAAGCAGCAGTTTGCATTTGACAGCTTTGCCAGTGCATGGTATTTACTTCTTTCTCATGAATAAGACAAACCTCCCCTCCAAGTCAAAGCCGGCTTTTAAGCCCAGAAGGTAGATCTTCACACAAATCTCTGCTACGCACTAACTGTCAGTGTCTGTTTTGGAGGTTAAGTGGAAGTATGGAGAGAGACTGAATGTGGTTATTTTATGTGAAAGCCACTTGTAAATTCTAAAGCTTCCAAGTGCAACAAGTAAAAGCCTAGGTCACAACAATGATGCTTAATATTGGCACTGATGTTAAAGTCACCTCAGTTCTAATGCAGAAATTTTGATGTCAAGTGGAAAAGTAATATTCGGTAGACAGTTTGCATTTCCTTTAATGCACCTGGTATAACCTTTAGAAATGCATTGCCATCCTCTTCTATCCTTCTGAAGCACCAAAATTTGACTTTATATTTAACTAGTAAGCTTATTTCCCTTGTTTCTTAACTAATTTCTCTGAAAACAAGGCTTACGCCACTACGCTGTAATGAAGTCCTCAAAAGCAAAAGGAAGGAGGTCTTAAAGATATTAAGGTCTTTCAGGTTGCATGAAAAAAAATGGCTAAAGGAAAAGCTGCAGTATTAGCCTACAAAAGCAAGCAATAGAAAACTATTTATTCATGTCAAGGGTCTATCAGCAAGTAAATAGCACTAACTCTGCCAGCATACTAGCAAATCTTATCATGCCTGCCCTAATTCTGCCCTACCTCATTGCAGGCGCAAGGGTTGCTTGAACAGACTGCAAGTCATCTGCTGTTTTTATGAAGCACACATGGGTACTAGGATAACATGAACGAGATTTTTTTAATTTGTGATTTGAAACTAATATTTGAACAGATGTCTCTGGAGATGAGCATCCATTGTGACGCTCCTCTGCATATTACATAGGTCTCATGGGAAGGTGCATTTTGAGGGGGGAAGTCGAACCAGGGATTTTTTTAATATGTTTTTAGAGATAGAACAGACACCTCCCACATTACTTCCCTCTCCCCATTCCTTCCCCCAAGAAAAACCTCTAACCTTGCCTTCCTGTCCCTCAACTTCAATGACTGGATAAAGTTAACAGAAAATACTATGCCTCATACAGCAGATTCAGACCTGAATCCGACTCCTGTGTTTCACAGTTAAAACTGGCCCAATTCTGCACACAATTGTGTGTTTTGTAGTTCACACCATTCATCTGTGTGGGAGAGTGTAAAACTTGGGTGTCAAACTCCTACCTCATGCATGCAAGCATTCAGTATTGGAGAATGCTCAGGAGTGAATGTTCTTTTAATAAATGACAGTTTTCATCACAAGGCCTAGAAAAATTGGGGAAAAAATTATGTGGCTTTACACAGACACTCAGGTTAATCGACATTTTGTCTATAAAATAGTTAAGGTATAGTTCAGTAGCTATTTTAGAGAACTGCCATAGCCTGTTAATGAAGGACATGCCTAAGTAAAGTCTCTGAAGAAATTGCATTTGGGAAACTACTCAGGGGAAAGAAACCAGAGGCAAAGCTGACTGGATAACCCTGTCTATTATGGGCACATTCACCCAGGGAGCACCTCTCCTGACATCCCATCATGGAGAACCAGCACACTCCATCCTTGCGTGCTACAAATTTCCTACGAAGAGTTTGCTCAGCTGTTATCTCTGGTTTCCACAAAAGCTTGAAAGGAGACTGTTGAAAGCTTTTTCTGTTATCTGTGCTTTACACAGCCTGGTTGCTTAGCCCGCTTACCTATTCCTTCCCCTCTCTCAAAATAGAGCTCAAGTTGATGTGAAAATAGCATACCTTTTTCAGAGGGAGTGCAGGATTGGTAAGGCATTGGGAAGGAGTGAGGAAAGTTGAAATTACAGTGAACTGGCTGTATATTTGTGTTTGAAAGGCTTCAAGTAGAAACTAATTAATCCCATTGTTGATGCTAATATAGTTCTTTTTCGAGATTCACAATTCAATGCTCCAAGCAAATTTACCTTTGATCTTTAGCTCAGAGAAAATGATTGAAGTTTTTATCAAATGCATTGGTCTGCCCTTGGGCTCATGTATGGACTGGGGCAGGGCAAGTGGACATGCAAAGTGTCACCGTGGCAGAAAGGAGAAGGGAGCTAGGGGGTTTGGCTGTCAATAAGTGCAGAGCTCATTATAGCTCCTGCGACCCTTTTGCCTTGATTCAAAATGCTGCACAGAGACTAGGAAAGTGGAGAGTCTAGTAGACCACGCAACATGCAGCTTTGCAGTTCTGACAGCCTTTGAAGGCTGCTCCCATTGCCAGGCTCAATTTGGTCTGCTACCTCCAACGAAAAGATTCTACCTCCCTCACTTATCCCTTCCAAATAGGATTAACCCCATGTGCAAGGTATGAAGCTCCCACTTAACAGTCCTTCTTGATCCACCAGCTGGCAAAAAAGAAACAACTGAGCATCTGTCTGAATCTCTGCAGGTGTCTCTTCACCTTTAGGCAACCCAAACCTTGAGCAGCCCTTGCTCATCTGTTCACTGTAAAGGGCACAGACGCTGTGAATCCACAAATCAGCCTTGGCCTGGTGACATCCCCTAATTTACTAATCATGCTCTTTAATTGCAAGCTGGCAGGTGTCACCTTCCCCTGGCATTCAAAGAGCAGCTTTGGCACACTGGGCAGCCTGGTGTGGGAGCACAAGGCTTATCAGGAACAGAGAAGTGGACAAATATACGGGCTGGAGAGATTATGACTATCAGTAAGGCCCGGAATACAAGCAAGCGCTTAGGAAAAGCCAAGAGCACATACCTTTTCCCATTTTTATGTGTTCAACACCAGCCTCTTTCACTTCAGAGGAATGTTAATAAAAAACAGGTTAAACTCCTTAGGTTATGTAAACTTCTGTCAAGCAACAGAAATCCCTTTGATAAGGTGCTAGCTGTGGTAACAACTCCCAGCTTCTTTTCCTTACTATGACACTCAATGTCTATTCATAACCAGACCAGAGTGTTACACCCCTTACAATCTTTAAGTGAAGATGTACAAGTCTGAATTGCCATGAATTTGGTGCACTCCATAAGCTATCTGCCCAGGGACTGGCACTTTGCAGGGCGGCTGAGGACATCCTGTTCCAGCTAACTTGACATCCCACCAAGCTGCTTAATGATAAAATACTACTACTGAGTTGCCAGGTATGTGGTGTCCCCATATAACCTTGGGAACACTGGTGTCTGCAGGCAGTGACACTAGGAGAGCCACCGTCTGGATGACCAGTCCCAGGGTGTTCCCCAAAGGATGGCACAGCCATCCTCTGCGTGTCTGTGCAGCCATTGCTTTGTTTAGACTTGAAAATGCACTTGAACCCTTTTGCTTTATACCACAGATGCTCCTTTTCGGAAATTTTCTATTTCAAGACCCAAACAAGATCTTTCAGTGCCAAAACAAGCTCAGTTTGGAGGGACAGTATGTTTCCTTTACTTTTGCACAGTGTACACCCCTAAAAGATATCACCTGCTTTGAAGGAAGCAACAGTTCATGGATGTTAGCCAGAACAGGTCTTACCACAGCAGTATTTAGCCTTGCTTAGGCTTTCTGAACACTAGTAGTCCCCCGATTTAGGTTTAATGACTGTCAGAGGAAGGAACATTTTACAGAGCTTTGAAAAAAGCAACCCATTCATACCGCCCACCTTCCTGCAGCCTTGATCACACTAATCAGCATTCATGTATGCAAAAATTCACAAATAGGTGTCTAAATTACTGGCTAGCAACAGAGATTTGGCAAAATTTATGATGGAGCAAAACAATGGGTTGTACTGTATTTGGCATCCAGATCTATAGTAGCGAGACTCCACTGCTGGAGTTTTGGATGAGTTAGGGGAGCTGCTAGGCTGTGAGACTATAGATTATCTGATATGCCTAAACTCAAACCAGTGTAAATTGCATTTGTGAGATTAAGCAGTGTACAAAGATGAGTCTACACTGCCAGAAAGCAGAATCTAAATTTGACATCTGTTTTTTGAGATGGTGCATTTCACAGTCTAAGGGCTCAAAACGGCAAGTGTATTACCACCTGTAAGACAATCTGTCATCCCATGTAGAAAGCCAACAGTTTAAGGCACAGCTACAAACAGAAGTCATAAGCTTGCTAGCATTTTAGACAGGTCCAAGAATTGGCTCAAGGTACAATATGGCCCATGTTTCTAGTCACCTTGGACAGCCATAAGTCAGACTCTGTGGCATTTACAGCCAGTTTCTTACACTCCCGCAGTGCCAAGAAGCTGTAATGCATCAGATGACTTAGGTTACAGCAAGATGACTTATCTCAGCAAAATCTCAAAGTCAGCTTCTAAAAATCCAGAAAATTCTGACTTGCTCTATGATACAGTCAAACATGTCATGTGAGATCACTCAGCCTCATGTGACATGAACATTGTTTTCACAGGTCACATCGCATCCACTGTGCTTCAAAGAAAGAGTTCTCCACCTTTTCTCTTCACAAGCCTGGAGCAGCTAATTCTAGTTATTCACTCCAATGCAAGACATTTACTGAGCATTTATCAAGCCCAAAAGATTAAGTCATTGGTCTCTGCCCCATTGTCTGTACCTTATGGCTGGGCTAATTTTGCCTGTAAATTTTTGAGTACTGCCTATAGATACATAACTCCTCTTACTGCAGCAGATACTAAGCTCTGGGCTTTCAGGTCCATGGGCTCCTGTTGCTGATAAAGCTCAAGAATTTTGCTGCCTGGCCTTACTGTACCCGCACTGAGCGACTGGACCCACAGCTTGTCACACGTGACTTGTTCAGTTTACTTCAGTTCCAATTAGTTCCCCCAAACTGTCTTGTATTATAGACATTATCAGTGGTTTAATCTTCCCCTAGCTCTACCCCACCACTTCCTGGCCTTCACCTTTCTTTCACCGTACAAGGTTCCCACACAAAGCAGGGAGCCCCCATTAGACAGAATGATCAGTATTAGTTTTGTATCAGAGCCACTTTTTAGTTTAGCATAAACTCCAGCACAAAAAACCATGCTGTCCTCGGGGATGTTGCTACTGCAAACTGCTTAGGGCAGTGCTGCATGGCTTGGGTCAAGTTCAAGCTGGGGCTTAAGGTCACCAACAGTCCTTGGGAACATGACAGACATTTCACCGATTTCACAGCCACATTCCCTGCACTCAAGTGTTGATTTTTGTGAAAGCATAGGTTTGGAAGCAGTCATTGAAAGCTTCTGACATTTGAAGTATGGTATAAAAAGAGTCATCAATAAGAGTAAAAAATACCTCAGAGTAGATATGCAGAAACATAGTACTGTGCATGACCCAAGATGATAGCACTGTGACCAGGCTGGCATAGGGCTGCCTATTTAGATCTGAAATGTCTCAGGAAAGAAATCTGTCAAAATGATTGCATTGACTGCAGAGTCCCAGAAGAGCACTGGTATCAGCATTGTCCGTCCAGGACTGCTCTAGATTTGTCCTGCTGTCTTGCAGGGGAAGAGGTCTGTGCTTATTTTCTGGCAAAAAGGCAGGACAAGGCAGAGATGAAATGTGAAGCTTCCTTGCAGAAATAAATCAGCCAGTTGGGGTCAAGCTAGAGGACTTGCAGAGATGATTATGGATTATTTCAAAGTGCAAGGGCTGACGAGTAAAAAACATCCAGGATGTCAAAGGACTGTCACAAATACACAGAAATTATACTGTAGATGGGGTACCTTGGGGTGATTAGTGTAGGAGTGTAGCTGCCAGACTTGCAAATTGGCTGCTGCTGTATAGGCTCGGTCACTTACAGCCTCTGCCAGACCTTGGCTCCATATATGCGCTTTGAGATGCATTAGAAGACATTATAGCACTGTAGATTTGCCCAGCAGAGTTAGACCTTAAGCTGTGATCCCAGCTCTGGGGAAATTGCATTTTCAGCCAAGCTGAATAAACACAGCATGAAGAATGTAGCACTTTGGAAACGGATTTATTGGTGGTAAGGAAACAGGACTGCTTTAAAAGATTGGATTGAAAGAAGAGTAGATACATAGGGCAGTGCTTAGCAGATGAGATCTTTCACTAGTCTGGTTCTCAAGTGTACCACTACTACAGGTCATGCTTTTATACTCCCTGCAAGCTTATGCCTAAAGCTGCAAAGGCTTTAAAATCCAGATGAAAATTCAGTCAAACTCACAAAAAAACCCAGCAATAAGTCAATATAATCAGCAAGTCTCTTGCAGCTTTTAGCTCAGCTGTGATGCCACTTCCCCTGGATATCTGTGCACCCTTACAAAAGCAGTCTCATGGCTGGGATGCAACAGGTTGTTGTGTTGATGCTGGACAGGCTTTGGTAGGGAGGGATTTTGATTAATTCAATACTGCCTTGCCAACCTCACAGAAACTGGGCACTTTCAGGGAGATGAAATGCAGAGAAGACTCCATCTAAAAAGGGCTTTTACAAGTGGTACATGCACTAAATCCTGCAGGATACCGGCATTTCTTGGTGAAAATTGTGAACCAAGAAACAGTCATTTCGAAGATCATTAATTTTGCAGAGCTGAAGATGGAACTGCATCCTGCTCTTGTTTAATGGGGAGGTGGGGGCTTGCCATTGCCTTCACCAGAACACAGTTCAAATCCTCAGCCCTTGATGTCTTTGATTTTTCACTACCTGCCTTGAGCACACTTTGGAAGCACAATGATTAAGTGATACTCTTATCTGTGGTGCAGACCAAGGGAAGGCATCTAAGGATCTAAGTCCTATTGATGTGAACACCTAAATCCTTCAGACAGCTTTAAAAAGAAACTGAAGCCTAAATACCTAGTTATGCAGTCCTGGAGTACAGGCTGAAATAACAAGGGGATTCATTCCCATCCTTGTGGTCTTTCTGCTAGACCACACTGCTTCCCAGTTAATTAATTCTATTGATTTGTTTGTTTTTTATCAGCCTTTCCACACTGAGCGGTTATTCAGGACTTACATGGGTAATGCATTTTCCAGTTAAATTGATCCTACTTTTTATATCTTTTCATGCACTTACTTGAAATTTCCCTGCCAACTGTTTTAATGTTTTCAAGTTGAATGTTGATTCATATTATTTAAAATATCCTGCAAGAGGGGAAAATCTGTGTAGCAGAGTAACTAATAAAATGGGCTCTTTAAACCTGATTAATGACCAGTGAGGGTAAAGCACTTCCCTCCAGCAAAATAAACAAAACAACCCAGACCATTACATCTAGTGGTACCTGCTGAGATTGAATTCAATTTGCTTCCACAGGGCCATAATAAAACCCTTATCTGCCTTCCTGCTCCTTTTCCGAAGCTACTCAATTTGGTATCTAACCAATTTAGGTCAATGAATTTATACTTTGCGTGGTGTGTCATGGTGGCTGTTCCAGAAACCACTGTACCTTGCCAACATGGAGCCAAGTCACTTCTAATGGCCAGGCTGAAAGCAAGTAGCTTTGTGCACAGCAGTGGCATTGGCCTGTAGTTGAATCATTATGGGCTTGAAGTAATGAATTCCGTCTCCATTAGCAATAACTTATTCCTGATGGCAGCTGTTGTGAGAAGTCTCCACACATTTAGCAGGGGAGTATTCAAGGGCCTTGAAATATCGCAGGGTAGCTTAGTGTGGGTGATTTGGTTTGGAGCTTCCGCTGGTGGGTTTCATTATCTTTACAGCTATTGCTAACAGATACATTATAAACCTTGGGGGAGAGGGAAATCAAAGGAGAGATGGGCGTTTAGTCTCATGTTTACATTAATAGCAAAAAGAAGACATTAAGCTGTTGTCGTGCATCCAGGAGAGGCCTTTCTACAACTCATGTTTATTCATGCATATTAGGGTGGATACAGCTGTATTTAGGTGGCACTGAGCAAAGGTTGAACTCTTTAATGTGGAAGTCACTTTATAGTAAGTTAACCAGAAAATCCCTTTTGCTTCAGGCCCAAAGCATCTCTTCTCACAGATTATGACTTTTCTTTAGTCAGGGTCTTTACGCCCCGTCCCCATAGCCTGGAGATTGCCCATTTGTTTAGCAGCTAACCAGCCCCAACCAGGCCTGTCTATAGACAGCCACATTAAGTTCTGGATGGGACTAAACAGTTTTGGAAGTAACTGTGGACAGCTGCCATTCACAAGGAGTTTTAGAGACAGACCGTGCTGTCATTCCGTGATGCTCCTCTGGTGACAGTAAGATGGGAAATAACTTACCAGAGGTAGTTTGAAGTCTAACCATTTCAAACATATTACTCTGCTTAGTGGGAGGGAGTCTTCCAGGGTGACTGACTTACCCTTGTTTGGTTTATTTATGCACCCTGTAGTTTCCTCGTGTTCTGCTATTTTTTAAATCTAGTGATCCTGAAACAAGGTGTCAGGCTGATGTTAACCCCTTCTAGCCTTTGACTCCTGGGCTGTGATGGCCAACGTGAAATGGCACCAGGTTTTAGAACAATATTTTAGGTCAGTGGCTACAACAACAACTTCTGCTTGAAGTGGTCACCTCTTCACTTTGAGAGACCACAGTACAGCCCCTATATCGACATAAATCGCATAGCTCCCCGGCTGCACCTTGTACAGAGCTAATTCAGGAAAGCAATATTCAAGATGACAAGACAGACAGCGTGTCAGAGTATTGCAGTCCACAACAACGCCTTTCTCTGAACAGCACTGACATCTGTCTCCAAGAAAGTAGCATTAGGAGAAGGCTGTCCCTAGACTGTACATATCAGCGTGCATAAATAAATCCCATGAATACAAGCTTTGTCAATCTTCTTGACAAAGATCACAGCCTTTAGATAAGGAGCCCAGCCAAAAGCACATTTCTATTCCTTTCTTCATCATTAAACGTGATAGCTCAGTGATAGGCAGCTATTCAATAAGATTAAGGTTTGCAGCAAAAAGGAAACTCACACAATGACCGCAAACTTTCCTCCCCCCATTTCTTTATATAGACTTTTTTTTTGGTTCAGTTTACAGTAAGTGGTTATTCACAACAGTTTATCAGGTGGGATATCTTTTAAATCTAAATGAGTTTCCAGAGATTTTCATGACTGCATCCCCCTGGGTCTTATGCAGAATATGGGACTGGATGTAACTGGCCAGGACTCAAACTAAGCCTGACATTTTGATGATCTTCCTAAGCAGTGGACAATTGGCAAGTCTTAGAAAAACATTTACCGGCCAGGGATAAGAAATCTATTCAAACTTCAGATAACTACCTCAGTCAATGGGTCTGAGTCACTGACACACCAAATATTTATTTATAAATGCAGAATAAGTAGGATCAAGGGCACCTTGCTGCCAAGTTATTAACAGCAGCAACTGTGAGGCAGTATAGATACACATAGTATAGGGACTCATTTGTCTAATTTTAGACATCTATGAAGTTGACTGGGGAGGGCAGACACATCTGGCCCACTTTGGAGGTCTGTGTTTGATTAAGCTGAACTGTTCCACAGGAGAGTCTTCTCCAGTGATAGCTATAAGGAAGCCCAATATTAGATCTAATGAGCTGTCATACTAGATGAATCCACCTCAGCAAATTAAAAGCTCCCTCCAAAAGGATCTTCCAGTACATAGCTTAGTATTTTTAGTCTGACCTATGATGTGCACCAGCAGGTACACTCCTGTTAGTGCTTCTTTATGAAAACATATGATTTCCTAAGGCAAAGGCAATTCCCTTACAGTACAGTTATAGGTCACCTTCCCACACACTTCAGGGAAGTTGAACTGGCTACTTCATCTCTCATTAAAAAAAGTCTCTGCTTCAGTCAGAGCAGTCAATGCAATACAACTGTGCAGTGGCAACCACAGAGCTGATTGAAAGAGGAAGCTCAAACAACTTCATTGCAAATTCCCTAAGGCCTGATGGTGCACATGTCAGCAATCATCTTGCTGCATATATCCTAGGAGGGCCAAATGTACTAGGGAACTTAGAGTCCCAACCACATGGAAGCCAGCTACTTAGTCCAGGACAAATTTATCCTATTGTCATCTCTTCCAAATATACTACCTCCAGTTGGTATTGGAGCATCAGTCAGTGCAAGCTGACCTCTCTGGAACCACATTGACTCTTGCAAAGAGCTTTGTCATCTGAAGCCTCAGTGGACATAATTAGTAAATAGAGTTGCTTGCTCTCCAGATCTAGAACTTGGTTTTTTCCTCAAATTTTAGCATGGCTTTCACTGAAACATTTTAAGTGCTGGATGTACTACTACCTACTGAAGTTACAGCAAAAGGTGGGACACTCCACCCCATGGAGGAATTCACAGGCTGAGGGTAGATGATGGAGACTCAGTTACAAAGCAGTGGAGCACAGCTGTCAGCTACTGATTAACTCAAAATCAGAAGGCAAAATTGTCTATTTTGTCAAAGTTTCTTTAAACAGAGGAGCTCTGTCTTCTCTTTGCACCTCAGTCATTTAAGGTGTAAGTGCAGATACAAGGCCTATGAGAAATAGAGTATATAAGTATCTAGTAGAGGGCAGATTTAATCTTCAGCAGTGTTTACATTATGATTCCAAACTGCTGTGATACATTACATTTAATGTATTCCAAATGAGGTACTGTTGTGCCCATGTCTGAAAGAGGAGGAGTGGTGAATCTGGCATACCTCTGGCTTGCTCTAGCCTTACAACATGTCGTGTTTGCAATATGCAGCAGATGACACTATTTCAGACATGCTGGTTTCTGAATACATTCTAGCCTACTTCCAAGAGCACTGAGCTAGCTGCAAACAGTCACTGCTACTATATTGTGACATTGAGTCAAAGCATCTCTTCTTTACTTAGTTCACCAATAACAGTGAGCACCTCCAGTCAATTTAATTTACTTAAGACTGAGTGGTCTGCCCACTGTTGATTATGGGTACAATTAAAAGTGACTGGCCCCCAAATTGCACAGTGTCTAAGTCAGACCTAGTTTACTTCTGCAGAGTCCTTTCAAATGGGTCCTAGAATGACTCATGGAAAGTAGGAAAGCCTGTTTTAATAACCAAGCTAATAACCTAATAAACAAGAGGCCCATCTGTTTCAGTGCTGTGACCTAGTTGCCATGTTTTGACACATCCAGCTCCTCACATGTCTGGAGTTACATGACACCAGCAAGCCTATGCAAATGCACATGTCATCTTCAGAGCTAGAACCTGGGCTAGACCCAGGCCCACTGAAAGACATTCAAGAGTAATTACAATTTCAAGAAAGGCCTGTTCTCACCACACTTTCCAGGTGAATCACTCAGGGGACAAAGTCATTAGGACAGCTGGGCTGCCTGCAGGACCATTTCAATAGACCATATTTTAACTCAAATCCCTACTTTGAACAACCATTGTTTTTTAATAGGTGCCTCAGATAAACTGCAAGAGAACAACTATCTCTAGAAGATAACACCTAACATGACCTGGATTACATTATGCTTACTTTGCACTAAGGAGCAGTGGAAACAGAGCAGTATGTGCACAGTGACCGATACTGCTCTTAATGCAAGTGGCAGAGAGCCAACCACTAATGCTGCAAATGCAGCACATCACCTCTCCGTATGAGTCAGCTGGGTAAACAGGTCCAATTTCTTACTACTGGTTTTTTGGTATCTTGTTGCGCCTTGTCTGAAAAGAGCTGTTTGGTGTCCTTTTAGTGTCCTGAGATACTAGTCTTACTAAATGTTCAGCCTGTGCACCAGTCCTGGACAGCACCATGCAACTAAAATTGCATAAACACTGAGTGTGTTGGGATGCCCACTTCTTGGGAAATCAGATGCAAAAGTCCCTTCTGCCTTTATTGGATTAGATCTTCTGAAGAGGATCTCAGTACCTCTCACTAGAGCCTAATTGGGACTCAGGCAAGAGAAGCTTCTTTTCCATGTAGTACTTTGGACAGTTTTTCCACCTTCTTCATTGGCAGCTTTTGCCAGAGCCCTGCACTTTAAGCTTCTCTGCATATCTCCATGCTCCTGAAATGCTGTTCAAGTTGATGCTTATTAATATTCCTTATTAAAGTCTTCTAGAATAAAATCTTTCCTAATTAGTAACATTGGAGTGCCTTTTCCATTATTCATTAGAAAGAGGAAATGGGTTAGTCCTTTGCAGCATCTTCCAGAAAGCAGAGTTATTGAGGTTACTCTGTTACAGTTCAAGTGTCTCCAGCTGCAGCTGTAAATTTCCACTCAGATTTTCTGTCATTCCTCTTCCTCAGAGATCATGTGCTCTGGCTGCTAATCTTCTCTGCACATTCCTGCTTGTGTACTGCCCACTGAGTAGACAGGCACAGCACACGCTTCCAGATGCACATACATAAAGCACAAGTCTTTCCACACATGCAACACACTGCAATGTACCAATGCACACTCATCAGTGCAAATAGTTTCACATCAGTGCATAGTCTGTCATGTACTTGCATTTTCCCCTCTTTGGAAGCAATTTGAGAGGACACACAGTAAACACCGATTTGTGCATGTAGGAATTAACATCCCTACAGGCAACATTTAACATATCTAAAGACAGTACTCTAGTGCTCTGTAAGTCTTTTTGCAGGTAACAGGTGTTTTGTCATGGGAAAAGGCATTAGAAAAGAATTAAGGATGGTAACAAGAAATACCAGACTTCAACAGGTAAAAATAAAGTCTTTAGGCTAATTTCCTAAATTCCCATCCTAATTAGGCAATTACCTAATTCCCATTCCATCCATAGCTGAAGAGGACAGAACTATCATTCTTCTTTGCGCTAAAAATACTAACTGATCTGAGAAGTGTTCAATGTTCTTCACATGCAGAGAATATGATGGTGGGAAAAGATGTTTTTTCTCAGCTCACATATTATGTATTCAGGTGAAGAGAGGTAAGAAGAAATGGGGGAGGGGATTAGCAATTTAGGGAAATACCTCTCCTTGCAGAGGTGAATAAATTGTTTTTTATATATTCAGGCTTCTGGTTCTAACCTATTGGTGGAAGAAATCCACAGGAATAAGAAATACAGGCAGTGGCCATGAGCACCATTATGCTATCTGCCTATTAAGTCAAATGTGATTTAAGGTAAGCTTTTGACTCAAAAAAGAAGCACTGAGGGGAAAAGGATATTTAAAAGGCATTGTAGTTTTTTGCCTCAAATACATGGGAATCTTCTGCTGTTTTCCATTCCATCACAGTGCAATCCTGCCCAGAGCTAGGATCTGGCCACACTCAAACAATATTTACTTGAAGGACCTCAGGAGCCTTTCACTGCAAACCTCATCCTTTTTACCAGAGAAACAGCCCCTTGGAAGGCATTGAACATTAGCAAGTCCCCGGGAGATATAATGACAAGGGAGAGTTTCCTCCTAAACCAAACCACAGCATGTAAAGCGTATGCTCTGATCTTCCCAACTAGAGCAGCAGCCTCTCAGTGCCTACTTTTCACTGGGGGAAAAGGCAGGTTTCCAGTTTGGTGGTCAGCCCTTGGGCTCCTAGGGTCTTATCCAAAATCCAGCTGGGTCAACTGAACTGATCAGGAATTCATAAACTGTTTCCCCCCCCTTGGAAAGGGATAGTTTAAAATGAAGGCAATGTCCAAATTGCACCTATTTCTGACAGCTCCTTTTGCTATGATTGTGGGGGAGTTTGTGGTTTGATGCTAAGCATCTAAGTACAGCCACTCTTCAACTATACGGAGCTTGGGCACTTGACACTGGCTGCTTTTGTACCCAGTGCAGATGCTGAAAATAGCCTGGAGTCAACTGCTTGAAGTCCTTCAGCATTTCCCTGGAGAAAAGGGCCCAGTCAGTCACTAGCATCCTCTGCTTGTCATGTAATTATCAAAGAACTTCTCCCCTCAGGCTTCCTTATTTTCCACAAACATGTAGTTTTCCATGTAATCATGGAAGTAGGGCAGTTTCTTGACCTTGCCTCAGCACTTGAGGGGATTTACAGAGCTACACACACAGTCAAAAAGCTTCTTTTGCAGTCCTTGGTTACTCCTTGGTTGAACAAAACTCATTGAAATCCATATATGTTTTGACTGAGCAAGAACAAAGGAGTGCAGAATACATTTAAAGGAAATTAAAATTGTTTCTCTGCCACAGGCTAAAAAAAATCCCCCTTCCCTTGGGCTTTGAGTTTGATTTGTATTTCAATAAAAATAAATCAAAGTGGACAGATTAGTGCGTTTTGAAATGCAAATTCTTTGAAAACATTAAAGGACAAATAACAAGGTGGCATGTTCTCAGTTTATTTTTGGTTATTATTTTTATTTACCCTTTGTTCTTAAATGATCATGTGTATCCTATGTGCCTGATGGAAAATTTTGCTCTATGCAGTAAGAAACAGCGAGAGTTTCTTCTGCAATATTTCCTTACTACTGAACAATGCAAAGCAGCTATTTGAAATAGCTATGTAATTTAAATCTTGATGGCAAGGCACATCCTAAAGCCTCAGAAAGCTACCAGGTTGTTTTGGCTGAACCTGAATACAAGTAAATAGCAGCAAACTGGTTTTCAAGTGATACTCAGACCCTGGGTTTTGAGGGCTTATTTCTGATCTCACTTAAACAAGCAAAAGCCAAGAGAAGCACCTGAGTCAGTGATGGAGTTACCTTGATGCAGAAAGGAAAAGCTTGAACCAGACCCAGACATGGTTTTAAGAGGCAGCGTGCCCATTCATAATTAATAAGGCAGCATTGTGGTTCCAAGTTAATGGACAATGAACAGACAGTACACAAAATACTTGCAGAGACTGCTTAGGACACACTGTCCTAAGCTCAGCAGAAGTAGAGGAGAATAGATATGACCTTCACAAGTTTCCTCACAAAGCAGTTTTACACAGACGAATATTTCATATTTTGTTACATTTGTCTGAGGACGCTGCAGCCCTGAATACCCCTCTTATGCTGCTACCAGAAGCCTACTAACACCCAAATAGAAGTCTCCCCACACAGGGCATCCAATGTGGAAACTGTCAGCCTTACCCTGATGCCAGCCTCCAACCCACAGATCTCCATCCTCCACTGCAAAGGTCTCAACACACACGAAGAAAATTCCCAACATCTTCTACTTGACCACAACTGAGCCAAAAGTGATGGATTTTTCTTTATGTGGAAAACTGAGCAAACAAAACTTTTAAGCTGTTTGCTTTTATTTCTTCAAATAGCTTTTTTTTAAAGAACTGAAGGAATGCTTTCTCTTTGCAGTGGATCATAAGATCTTATGAAAGCCAAGCAAAGAGAAGGAAGAGAGCCAAAAAGGCTTTCAATGTGTCTAAGCGCTGAGAAACAAAGACCTTTCTAAATTCCTTAGACCACTCTGCGTTCCTCCCAGGATAATTATATATCAGTATTAGAGGGAGAGCTTTAAGCCAAAGTACAGCTCCAGCTTCAAATTATTCCAAACCTCAGAGATATTCAGAGCCGGGCTTTGGGATCCAGTCTCACTTGGAATATGGATATTTCACAAATTGCAGACCTAGATTAAGTGTTAAATTCAGCTTGAGGCTGTCTAGCAATACAGATTTGTCTGGTATCATCTGCAGATACTCCAAGGAAGCTGACAAACTTCAGTGAGCTGTTCTGAGACTTCACTTATTTCACAGAATATTTGAAATCTTTCAGAGAGAAAAGCAGTTGTGTATAGAGATTAAAGTTCTGAATTCAGATCTAAGAAGGAGGGAGAAGCAATAGGAAAATGACCTTGTGGTCACCCACTTCCCAAACTTGGGATATTCTGTCCTGGGAAGTGATGTAAACTCGAAATGAACACATCTTGTAAAGAATAGGATATGGATTACTTTGTTGATCTAATAAGGTACATTAAATCTCCCTATGAAGAAGGCCTGGGGTAGATAAAACACCATTGCTTCTCCTCCTCCTATTGTTGCCCAGGAAGCACAGAAAAGAATGTGCCTCATTAGGAGATCTCAAGAAGGAATTTGGCCCACTAAGTACGTGTCATCTACACACACCCACTAACTTTGTAAAGATAAAGGACAGTCACCAGGTTCACATTGTACAGTCACCATCTTTGCAGCCTCATTTCACAAAGCAGAGGAGTAGTGGAAGGTATCTTTAGTAGTCTAGTCTGCCTTCCAGGAATTACCTCCTGTGAGATAAAGCAACTCACTCCTACATTATGAGGACTTTAAGTGCTCAGTACCACCTTCAGACCTATAGATAACTTCAGTATGACAGGGAATAGCCACTTAGGCTGTTCTTAAATGATCTTTTAGGATGCTATTTGCATACTTGGAGCAGCACATCTGAAACTTTCTATGCAGCACCAGTTTTTCTAACATAAATGGAATTTATGTAGAAGTTGTCAGAACATTAAATTTGTCATTGCAGCTATATAGCATTTATCAGCCATCTTAAGGGACATGAAAGGGCTTAAAGACCACCCTTTCCATATTATAGCTTCAGGCAAAATTAAAGGAGGCTGCCTTGCAATGCACAGTGCTCACCAGCTGGACGCTCAGATGTGCCCACACTCAGCCCTGCGCAAATCCATGGCCACCAAGCACTCGAGTACCCATGAAGGTCCAGGTCCTTACTTATTAGCTAGAGACAGACTGGCATCAAGACCCTTGCTTCATGTAACCACAGCCTCATTACAGTCACAAGAATGCCATTGAAATAAAGGTACTGTTCAAAAGCTGAAAAACATTAATTTCACATCTATAAACGCTTATAAGGCGTATATAGAGGGCATGCCACATCCCCAAGTGGTATTGAATACTATGTTAGTTAAAATTCAGAAATATGCTGTTTGCTACACTTTCTAGGAGGCCCTGTCACCTTGTATTTACACATAGAATTTAGAAATGCAGCTATGGAGATAAATACAATTTAAAGGCCGAATTGGGGCTTCACTCTGTAGAACAGCACACTGAGAAGCCAGCCTCCACCAGTACTCCCAGCTCTTACAGCACTTGGCTCTGCACCAAATGCCCTTTAACTTCACCTGGAGATGCACCAAAGAATCATTTTTAACAAGCAAAGCGGATTTAAAAAGTTGTTCTGGTACACTCTGGACTTGATTCTCTTCCTTTTCTTTTACATATCTTTAAGAGGTGTTTAATACAGCTGTGCTAGGCTGCGCCCTATCCATCTATCAAGAGCAACATACTGACATTGAACTGCAGCCCTTAAGAATTAAATGTGTGCGTCATGACAGCTTGCACTGGAGAATGAGAATGAGCTGGAATTAGAGGAGCCTCTATCCTCTGCAACTGGAGCATAACAGGGACTGTGTAACACTGAAGTACAATTGCATTTTATAATCTCTTTTCACAGATGTAAATACCAGACTGGCATGAAAATGGGCCAGTAGTTTAATATACCAACAATGTTGAGATGATGAATATGTTTTATCACATTAATATTTAATCCATTACCTTTTAGGATAATACAGCATCATAAGAAGCAGCAGTTATCACAGTACATAAGACACTTTCTGAACACTAAAACTTTTGGGAGGCAGCCTTAGTAGCTTTTTCTTTCCAAATATATTTTCTCTTTATAAATTCAGTAGAGAGTATCACTTGCCCAGTTTCAGCAAAACTGCAGCCAGATGTCAGCTTTGATCTCATCACCACATAAAGAGGACAGATAAAGGACAAATAGGTTACACTGCACTTCAGCAATAGGAAGAATTAACTTCACTGTTCCTTGCAGCACCATCTGGGTTTGGCAAAGTTAGTTCTCCTCCCTGTCAAGAGTTCATTCAAGAAAATAGTTTTGTTTTCCAAATGCTGTTCCTTCCTGTTTCCTCTGGATATGTAATGCCTGATCCCTTGACCTACTCCTTCTGTCCTCATTATTCATATTTCAAGCATCTTAAAACAACAAGTACTTCAGACAACTGCTAGAATTAGTCCAAGGCATTTAAAGCACATTTTTAATATGTAAAGTAACACGCTGTGATGTATTTCCCATAAAGACTGAAATGAAAGGAGAGGACCACAACTCTCTAGTCAGAGCTACAGGCCAGGAAAACCAGGATCCTGCATTTCAGATCTGTTTTCTGATTGATGCCAGACACCTGGCAGACCTCAGCTTCCCTCCCACAGAGGGGAGCTAGCCACATGCTACCTCCCAACACCACAAAGACAGAAATTGCCCAGCAGCACTTGAAGATCAAGCACTACAGAAACACAAAGCATGACTACTTCACCAGACATAGCCCAAGCTCTAAAGCAAACAGGTCACAACCACTCCAGCCACCCACCTTTCAGTCTCCTCCATCAAGAAGCCACTGGGTCACCAAGTCCATCCTTAGATGTACACTGCATTTCAGAGGCTCCAAAAGCCAAAGGGTTTCAGCCACCCTTGATCTCCTCACCTGGATGCTCCCAGCAATACCTTTCTCTCAATAGTTGCCTCCACACAGCTGAGCAGTCTTTGTAGTGCAGCAACCCATCATCCCACAACATCTCCTGCAGTAGCTCAGACCTTCATCGTCTGCCCTAGGCCACCTTGCTGGCTTATATACTGGCTGTAGGGTGGAGCTGGAGGGCAGGTAGTTCCCTTAAAGGGCCCATTGCACAGTAGAAGGCCTTCCTTGTGTCAGCAGGGTCATGGGTCCCTGCAACCACACCCTTCCAAAAATGTTTTGCTACTGGCAGAAAAAAATTCTTCTGTTTTCTAAAAATGTATTTTAAGAAAATTATATGGAAATTGGTTGCACTTTCCATTCATATTATTTTTAAATGGAGGGGGGTTGTGTATTGAAAATATCATCCTTGGTCATAGCAAGATGGATGACTTAGCCAATTGTTAGAGATTGAAATTTTTTAATTTTCACTTTCATATCTCTAATTTTTTGTTTCAAGTTGTACAGCACACTGATGTCTAGATGATATGTCATATCACGTCAAATAAATGTTCTATGATCTTCTCATACTAAGCATATAGTAGGCATGACAGTTCATAATATAAATTCTCATCAAATTTATTGTAAAAATCTTTAAGGACAGCTGCTAATTAGCAGAGATCTAAACCACCTTATTTTTTAGATCAAAGTGCCCCCTATTTGAGTTTGTAATGAAATACCCTAACACTTTGAAGAAGAAAAGAAGTATATTAATTAGAGAAAAAAAAAATTGTCAGTGTCTGTGGATTAGCCAGCGATCTTTTCTTTTAGTACAGTTCTATGGACTTTTAATTTCACTGGAAATGCTGACATATCCAAATTTCCAGAGAAATAGATTTAAAAGTTTCAAGTTGCTCTCATAACTTCTTGTAACTTACTCCCTTTGTGGTTGTTCCATCCTTATTGGTTCCAGACGTTGAAGGACTTCATCTACAAATGTGAGTGACAACCATGTTTCCTGCACTGTCATTTCTGCCAAGTACCCAACAGGTTTATTGGATAATCTTCATGTCACTGTATAAAGACTTAAAATATGATAGCATCAGGGCCATTCTCTGCCATGTTATGTCTCACTGCATCAGTTAAAATAAATGGAGAGAAGACAGGAAAAAGGCAAATCTAAAGTTACGTTCCCCCAAATGGATCACGTATCTGGGGCACTTGGCAAGGCACAAAGATCATGTTTGTGGTTCCTGGAAATCTGTGGGAGTCCCAGTGCCGAGAACTTGACCCAATGCATTTTGTGTTGTTGGAGACATATGTTTCACTTCTCCTGCTGTGAGCTTGATGGCATGGTGTGGTTTTGCATCTTTTTTCTCTTTCGCTTGCTGTCACAAGGAATATCTACAATAGCTTAGAAAGTGTACCTTGTTATGCTGTAGGCGTGTGTGTGAGAACACCAAAACCCAATGGGAAATCACAAATCTTAGCAAGGTGGGGGAAAAAAAGGTCCTCTACAGATATTTTAAATGCATTCATTGAGAATGTCAATCCACACACAGAGGTGCAAGATCTGAAACCGATTCTGACAGTGCTGTGAGGTTTCCCCTTAAGGTGCAGGAGTCTTGCAAGATGAGATGATATAAAGCAGCTCAGGATTTTAGGTGAATGGACAGCATTGTGTTAGATATCTGACCCAGAAATAGTTCCATGATATTTGAGATGACTCTGCTGTATAGGGCGGGCAAATTATGATGAGAAAGTGTGCTTGCCTCTGTAGTCATAGGAGGGTTTTTAGCACTGAAGCTATGTTTGATCTCACTTCTACTGATGTTAACTGCTTTTATAGGTCATTTCATTATTGCCTCATTGTAGAAGATTGAACTTATTAATATGCAGCAGCTAAAATCCTTTGCATTTTAAAATGCTAATTTTTAGGTGTCCATATGGCAATAAAATCAGGCTTTGAGCCATCCATCCATATCTTTATATGTCTGTCTATATAAAAAACAATTTTGTGGTCTAGTGAGTAGGGCACTGAACTGGGAGTTGAAACTGGGTCTGTTCCTGTATCTGCCATTGACTTTGGGAATAGGAACATGAACACATTATTATGGAGTACACTTAGCTATGAACTTCCCATATGCCATCTACAGTTGAGTAATGGCCCCCAAAATAAACTTCTATCCTACAGAAAAGCAAAGTAATTCAATGCTTTAATGAAAAGTAGGGGCTGCTCCTTGGTGTTCATAGAAAGGTACCACAGCTGACCATTGGCTCTATTACAGCCTTGGGCTGGTTGTTGCACTGGAGTTTCACATCCCCAGGCGGAGCTTTTTTATGAGGCTACTGTATTTCTCTGCTTTTTGGAAAAGCTGTGTTGGATCTCTGTGCATTCCTTCTCTTGCTGTCTCTTGTATTTGTACTGCTAATCCTTTTGCCAGGCTAAAATCTCTCCATGCATGTAAGCTTAGGGAGTGAGGGCAAGGAAGTAGGTTAGGGAGGATGCAGGCTCTTCCGGAGATCCTGACTACAGCAATATATAAATTATAAAAACAGTGAACACCATCTCTGACATTTAGAAGAAGGGTATTTCCTTGTAATAGAGTAAAGAAATTTACAGCAACTTCAGGTACCATAAAGTGCTGCTATTGAACCCATACAGACAAATGCAGATGCAGCATCTTTATTGCTTTTCCCCAGCTCTTACTCCTGAATTTCTACTCCTCTATGTTAACTTTCTTGTGATGTTTTCCCTGTTGGATTTTAAATTTGTTTTCAAACAGATAAATGAGGATGTGCTTTCTTTAGCTGAATACTTTGGATGACACTGGAACTGCTCTACCTGGTGAGATTGAACAGCATGTTCCAGCTGAGATGCCGAAGACAGATCCTGTTGGGATAGCTTAATTGCATTTCTGCTAATTATCTTTCTATCTAAGTCTTATTCATTTTGCTTTAGCAGAGTTGCTCTAAGTCAAAACCTGCTAAATTGGTATTTCTAAACTCTGCCTTTCATCTCTGTCCCTACTACTTATTCAGCCTCAGGTTGGAAGAGATAGAAAGATCTAAGTCTGTAGCTCTTCTCAGAAAGAGTCAGTGAATCATGAACCACTTGTATGGATTTGTGCTCAAAGAACATCACCAAAGCTGGCCTCCACTTCCAAGGAGAAATAGACCCATCTGTTCCACTCCTTGCAGAAAGGTTTCTTAGAAAATGGTAAACTTGTAATATTCCACCCCGAATCAGTAACCTCTAAATTACTTTTCCTGCTGTAGGAAACGTTTTGCCATGGGCAGAGAACATGGGCTATGTAGCCTGCAAAAGGCTATTTTTGCATCACTGTTATCTCTGAAAGTAGTTTGAGGCTAGTCAGTGATTAAAGATCGGTCAACATGTACCGGCTAAATGAGTGGCTGTTGTTTTCTCATCTGAAGTACTCTTCTAAACTGAAGCTCTGTTCAACAGAAAAGGCTTCTATTCCTGGGAAAACAAATTAATAAGAATTTTCATCTTCTCATTATTTAAGTCTTTTTTCCCCCAAACAAAAACACTATCTGGAACTGCTACAGCCAAGAAATGACATGAATAATTCATTCTAATTTCACACCATTTAAGCTACTTTACTAGCTTCTAATTAACATGTGTAGATTATTTAAGGACAAGAAAATTGCTTTTAAATGCAGGTAAGAGTGAGCTGACTATCCCCATGTATTATGTGATTTGAAGCCTTCTCAGAACCCAGCTGTGCTGATGAATTTCCCAGGGTCATAGCAGCTGAAGACAAAAGCTTATTTTTTCAAGAGGGGGCTAATGACATCACTGCAGATACCATGAAGTGTCTAGGATTCCATGCAGATTGGAATTTTTTAAGTACAGTGTTTAACTGCTATTTCGCCAGCCTGCTATGGCAGCACAGACATTAACAGTTACATAGGCTAACACTTTCTCTGTCATTCCCATGTTTCTTTGGAGTTGGAAATTATTTTTATGTTCTCCTCCTCTGTCACGAGGAGGGGAACATCAGGAGAACAAATCAAAGCAAGCCTTGCAGAACACAGGGCCCGTAAACAGGCATTGCAAGTGGCCTTTACAATTCAACCCTGTCATTTTTGTGTGCTCAAGATTATTTTTTTTTCTCTTTGAGTGCCCAGAAGAATCTAAGAGTCAAGAGTCAGTTCATCAGAATAAAAATCTGCCTTCCCAGGCAACTTGTGGCATCTACATCTGTCATGATGATGTGGTGAGGACAGACCTGACTGCCAGAAGGTCTTAAATTCCTTTTTTCCAGACCTTGTAGAGTAGACAATCTGAGACATCCCTTCCAGGGATGCTCCCTGGAAACCATTAATTGGGAATTACTTGAAATGAAATGGTGTGTACCTCAACCTGCTTTTCTCTTCCCATCTTTGAGGCTGGCTGGGAAATATGCCCATGTTTCCAGCTCCTGTTTACCCTAAAAGCAGCTGTCTAGACTTGGAGATCAAACCAGAACTCATGCTGCACTAAGCCAGAAACCTGCTGTTCCCTGAGAACAGGCAGCTGCTGAAAGCAGTGATATCGAAGCAGAGCTCAGCACTGCATCCTACTAACAGGACAGTTACATTTCCACTTCAGTTTACAAATGCAACACAAGCACCTAAACGTCCTAGTGAGAATTATCAGTACTTTCAGATAATGCCATGCTTAGGGATTACAAGCAGATACTTCTAAAGGTTTTGCCAACAAAATGCCTTCTGACACTTGGAGTTTACACTCCTCCTCTATATAACATTCATGGAGGTGTGTATACCACTGTCTTTCAATGGTTCTTCTTGCCCTGTATATGTGATTATTGTGCTTGCACAGTGGCTGGGCCACAGGTACAGCAAGAGTCATAATACTGCATTATTTGTAATGCCTTCTGCTTGAAAACCTGGGCATTTTAGGCTGTTTTCTGCCCTTACACACAGAATGGGATGCGTTCATCCTCTTGTGGAGGTTTGTAATAGAAACCTGCATGCAAACCCTTTGTCAACACTCCTTTTGTAGACTGCAGAAAGAGCTAGACCACCCAGAGCACTCTCTGTCTCATCCTATGGCAGTCTTTGAAAACAGATAAATCACAATCCAGGAGTGATTACTTCTTCCCCCCTGGAGAAAGAGGTCTTGAATAGGTAGCACAGAAATGGACGCCTGCACCAGAGGTGAGAAGACTCACATACAAGGTCCCTATGGTCGGCATCTATCTGCTCTGAGCAAGTCTCTGTAGACACAGGGTCATTATAATGCTTAAGGCTCCTGGGGCTTCCATGAAAGAAACAATAAAATGAAAGTCCAAAGCAATACGGTCACTTTGTCATCTCAGCTGGAAAGAAATTAGTATGGAGAACTGGCCTGAGTGTTGGCCTGGGTGAATAGTGAACTGACCCTAAGCTCAGTAAATGGGATAATTATACCTAAATTGCATTTTATAATTAAAAAGGTACAATAAATGAATTAGATCTTAGCTTCGAATAAAGTTAATCTGAACACCAGGGTTTGATCATTGCTAAAGGAAACGGTGGTTATCAGATTAATGGCAAATGCATTTTCAAGCTGATTAGTTAAAAAACTAAGAAAAGGGAAAAAGAAACAGGATGCTACTTATACAGAACAAGCTGAGCATTTCCATACCAGTAAATAAGAGGTAGTATAATAAAATTCTCATTAAGCTGCTGAGGCCTATTTGGTTTTGTTTTCTTTTTAAGGAAATGTTTTAACTGCAAACACGCAGAGGCAAAACTTGGGTTCACACAAGGTTTTAATTGCCTGTTAATGCTTTGCCAAGTCCAAATGCTTCTGAAAAGTTCCTACTTGTCAGATGCCCTTTATCTGGCTGATCCTTGTGGATAGATCAGAGGCACGCGCTGGTGTGTGTTTTGGCAAGCATTACCCTGATAAAAACCATGATTTTATTTCAATTTTGGATCATTGAGGGGAGACTGCACTGAATTCATTTTAGTCTGTGGAGGCAAATGGCTGAGAGGCTGAGAGGACCTTTGTAAACACCACCTATTCCTTTGTATCTGCAGCAGTAAGATGTTTGATTGTCAGCTGGTGCCGACATTGATGGCAATGGTTTAATACTTCAGGACCTAGAAGTCTCAGCTGGAATTGCATAGTGCTTGCTGCACAAAAACATGCCAAGAAACAGACCTTCATCTGAAGATTTGCAGTCCCAGGCCCCAGTCCTGCAGAAACTCTGTGCCTTGCTTATTTTTACGAATCTTCCTAAAATTAAACATGGATAAATATTTGCTGGATTGAAATGCAAATGGACAGAAGAGGCAAAAGAACAAGAGAGAGGAAGAATTATCCTCATTTCACAGCTGCCCTGATCTGCTGGCTCTGAGTTTATCTGTGCATAAAGCCAGCATAAATCACTCCTGATCTGGATCAGATGCGTCCTGCTGGGCAAGCAGCGGAGCACAGATCGAAGATTAATGATCGCTGAAGCAGAGACCTGGGCCCCTCCGCCAGGAGAAGATGAAGTACCCTCTGGGGGACTCTGTCTCTGTTTGACAACAGTGGGGGCCTACGCAGAAAGCTTGGACTAGACACCTCATTTTAGATAGCTGAAGTTAGGTCAGATGAATTTCTCTCCTGAGAAGTGACTTGACCAAAATCAAACATGAAGCCTTTTGCATAAATTAGGTCCTGTGCTTGGGAAAATACAGGAATAAGACCTAAATTGATGGCCAGTATTTGGGGGTTTGGGTGGAGGGTGTTGGTTTGTTGGTTTTATTTAATTGGAAGATTATTTTTATCAGAAATACACACACAGAAATAGAAAACTGAGGGGAAGAGTATACTTTTCAGGGCATGTCATACCAGTACCATAGGTTTCTCAGCTAAAACAGCAAAGCCTGTACAGTGGAATAATGCAGATATCATGAGCCAGAATTAATTGACCATTAACTCTTCACTTATCTGCCACTCGCTTCCTTCAGTTGCGTGCTGCTGGATAGCCTTAGTTGAATGAGAAAACACCTTACACCACAATCTTCTACTTTAGCCTTCTAGGAAATGGATAGAAAAAAGACCAGTTGGTTTTGGTAGCATACCCACAAGTTTTGGGGGCACTTCAGAAACATGTGATGTTTTGCTCGTGCTCTTCAGCTGAGCCTGAAGCAAGTAGAAGACCTCAGCCATGTCATTCCTTGGGACCTGTCTTTAGGAAAAAAAAAATGGAGAAGAAAACTGAACCACAACACTCCTGGTGTCCCCATGGACAGACACTGCTGCTGTATGGGAACATCTGTCATTCACGTTGCCTTCCCTCCACGGTCTGGCTAGAGGAGTTACTGAAATCCAGAATAAAACTCCTTAACAGCAATGAGAAGTTAAGAAGCAGGCACTCCTTTATTGCAGCGCTGGGCGCGCGGGGGGTCGCTCCACCTAGCGTGTGCACCTGTCTAGTCTAACTGTGCAGGTTAAATACACACCTGTTATACATATTCACTAGATTTCTAGAAAATGTTATATATAATCATTAACTTTCTGATAAAACATTAGCATATGTAAATATCTCTTCATGCAGGTGCCATGAAGGTCTCTGGTGGTCTTCAGAAGCCCTCTGGTGGTCTTCCATAGTCTTCCTCACTTGTCCGCTTCTTGACCTCTCTTAGGTGATTCTGCGCAGTATGATTCTCACTGTCATCTATATTAATTTACGTAAAAATGCATACTATGTCTATTCTTAAATGTAACCTTTCTAATAATTGGTCCTTCAGTCACACCATCTTATTAATATTCTTATGTTAAAACAATCATTGGTTAATCTCACTTAACTCTACTGATTAGAATCCTTGATAATTAGATTGAGGTGGGAAGGGTAAGGTGTTTCCAAGCAGCAAACTGGTGTCCATAACAGCTTCCTTAGTCTCCTAAACCAAAACACTACAAATCAACAAATCTTTGTCAGTTTCTGTGGTTAACTGATTTAGACAATACTTGAATTCTTATGGTACGCATACTACATTTTCTGAAGTTCCTAAGTTCCTATGACTACATTTCAGACTTAACACTCCCGTACCTATGCTTCACAATTTTCTACTTCTTAATCAAACCAAACTCTTTTATGTGATTAAATTTTGATTTCTTTACCAGAATATTTGCAACAGAGGGGAAACAATGTTATATTTCCATTGAATCCTTCAGTTCTCAAACGAAACATTTGGATCTAGTGGACACTACAAATGTCCTAATTTACTACAAACTGGACCCACACTGCACTGGCATAAATCCAGGCACTTTACCAGGTGAATGATGAGGCATGTTGCTTACCTTTAGTTCCCCCAAGCCAGTTGTTTCCCACAATGCTGCCATCTTGCAGTTACAGGTAATGTGATGTTTTACAGTCAGCACTGCTATTACCTCCTTGCCGTACCTTTATAGCCTGAGCATTCAGATAGAGATGAAACCCATTATACTTCACAGCAGTTTGAACACAGGTCCTTGAGTTGATTTATCTCCTTTATCCCTGTGCAGTTGGGTTCTCTTCACTACTTCACTCACATCTCTCTGATTTTTTAACTACGGGATGTGACTAGTGTCTGAATTGTAATTTTCCATGCTTTCAGACATGGTTAAGGTACAATAAAATCCTCATGCTCACTGACTGTGTTTGGATCAAGGTGAGTGGAGCTAAAAATAGTGGGTTTAAAAAATAAGCATTTTTTTTCTCTAAATTTGCAGTGCAGAGCACGTTTATATTTTGCTGAGGTTTTGAAAGCAGTTTTAATTGGGCACAGTGCTTTATGTCTTTTACACCCTTTCTTGTCCAGCACTGAAGATGTCTCAAAATACAAAAATAGAGGCCAGATTCACCCCTGAAGTAAGCTGCAGCTTGGTTAATGCCAAAAGACAGCTGTTCACAACGGCGTAAGACTGTTTCCTTACTGTGTTCAATGGAGGTTGGGCTGTTTGCTTTGTGGTGTTGAACCTTATGCCTTTCCCTCCGTTTTTCAGAGTGAAAAGTTCCAGCTGAAAATTCACCGCTATCACAGTAGAGTAACACCAAAAGCAAATTGCCAAACCCTCTCTTCTCAGGGGTCTGAGCACTTGTTCAGATCTTAGGCCCCTCAGGCCATTTTTGCACTTGGCTGGAGAAACAAACCTGTAAGGTAAAATTGGGTACCCTCACCCAGTATCTTCTCCACCGTCTCCTTGCTTACCACCACGCAGAGCACACAGGTGCGCACAGAGACAGAGCTACCCCATCCTGATGTACCCGGATTGCGCTTGGCACCACGGTGCCCAAGAGCCTTGCCTTGCTTTTGTGGTGTGACAATCATTCATGGGGTGGGCAGCCACTCGCCAAGGTGGCCAGGTCAGCTTTGGGCTCTCTGTTGTGTTTTTTTTGGTATCTCTACGACAGCCGTACCTCACGCTGGCGGAGCTGTGATGTGTGGCTGCTAGAGACGTTGGGTTGTGTCTTCTGAAGGTCACAGACTGGATCTGCTCGAGATGTCCCTTGCAAAATGGAATGTCAACAGCTGCAGAGAGGGGAAAAAACAGGAAAAAAAGCCCTCTCGAGTTTACACTTAAACATGGTGCAGTGAAGCCTGGTGTTATTATTAGCCAGCAGTGTTTCGGGCCATTATCTGGCTTGACAGCTCCAGGCCTCCAGGCAGCCCTTCTAAATGCTGCTGCTGATTTGTTGCAAATGTTGAACAGACACATTTCAATTATTTGTCAGCAATATAACTCTCCCCTCTTGCCCTCTGGTCTTCAGACACATATGGTGATGTGTGGGTTTCATGAGAAATGATCCACTCCTGCATCAGGAAGCATAGAGCTCCCAATGCTCGTCTCCATGACTGAGTCGTTAGATGACAAACATACATTAGAGAGAAGCAATTGCCCATCGCAGAGCCCTCTCAACCTGGTGGCAGATGTGATTGCAATCTTCTTTTAAAATGGATGCAAGGTACCTTCTCCGGTCAAGACTATTTGTGCTCTCATCGCTGGGGTTGCATGGCAGCAAGCTACCAGGCAGAGGGAAGTTTGCGTGGCTGGTCTTACTGAAGTCAATGAATAACAGCTGAAACTGATTAATTACTTGGTTGCTTAAAGTTAAGCATGTGCTTAAATGCTTCACCAAATTGATCTAGATTCTTGTACACCATTTAAAACTTTAATTTTGGTGAAACAAAGAGTAACAGAGGGAACATGCATATATTACTGAGATTTATATGCTGTTTGAGTAACACCCCAAAGCTTTTTTTGTTTCCTCAGGTTATTTTTTGTACGACTAAGGCATATTCAAAACCTAAGCAGGTTTTTGATATATAATAATGTGCTAGTCATAAGTAAATACTGTTATCCATAACAAAAAGTTTACCTAGCTCAATTTTTAACTAGGTGCAAGGACAGCTATTCAGAACTGCTAATAGGATAAGCTGAGGAGTTTTAATGTCTGGGACAATGCAGAAATCATGATAACAGTACTGGGATAGGACACTGGAAATAGCAAAAATAAAAACGAGAAGATTATACTAAAGACAATCTGAGTTTGGGTTTATAAACTTTCACTAAACCAGGGCTAGGAAGCTATTAAACTAAAGCCACCCTAAACACAAACAAAATACCCCTTTTGGATAGCTCTTGAGCACACAGGGAAAGGATTATTATTTTTTTTTTTTGCAAGTCTCAGACTGAGATTCCAAGCTGTGCAAAGCTGAGCTGTGGATCTGTCTCCGCCCTCCTGCTGTGGAGAAGTTTGGGGGATATTTCTGGAGACGAGTGCAGGAGCCAATGTGTGCCCTGTGGCTATGTGCCGTGCAAGATGAAGCAGCAACATCCACCTTCCCAGAGCAGCTATGGAGAGTAACAGCCCGTTGATCCCATCAGTAAGGCATGGGCTGCTTTGAATTGCTGAACTAAATCAGTCATGAAATGGGGAGCAGAGTCTTTCTGCCTCACTGAAAGATCAAGATGGTCAGAGATGCTGGAAGGATCCTATGCCTTTTCCATGTTGCTAAAGTTTCATTTAAATAATAAATAAATTAGAGTTTCTGCTTAGCCCTCAGTCTTGACATGATTGTGCTGCCTTCATGTATTTCGTGAACCTCCTACTGATTTTACTGGCAGCTGAGTTACATCCATGTTGAATATTTTTGCAGATCCCACCCAGAAAGCCTACAGTTTTCAGTTATTAGGGAGATCTTAGGCTGATGGCAATTTCTGAGTGAGAAACATTCTTGTTACTGACAGAGGAAAGCAGACCAACAAATTCAGCCACGGCTTTCAATGCCTCTGTAGCCACCGACCAGTGTCTGACTAATGACTTGCCATTATTATTCCAGAAACAAACAAATGGAAAGTAAACAAGTGGTTCTTTGGTAACATTTCCCAGTATTGATTTTTTTTATTAAATTAGTCTTATTGGTTTATAAATTTCATCTGTGTACAATGGGCACTGGAGTTCCCTTTTCTTCCTATTTAGGATATGCCATATACTGACATTTTGTTAAAACCTTTACCTCCCATTTACACACAAAATTTTTTAAAAAAAAATCAGCCTCTCCTTATGAAAAATGCTCACGCAAGCCTCATGGAGGGAAAAATGAAGGTTTATGTCAGCACTTTGATTAATGAGTGTCAACACTGTGTTTCATTTCATTTCTTCTGCCCCTGGCCCATCAGAGGTCACCTCAAGAAACAGTGCATGAAATCAGGCCAATAGTAGGTTTTAGATGAATTAGAAAGAGATCTGGGTCAGGTATTATCTGGTGCTGAGCCATCTCTGAATAAAGTCAAATTATCCACTTCAGAGCTGCTCATTATCTGATCGCATTTTTGAGTGGATGATGATGGTTTTTCACTTGGAACACAGTAACCTCCACTTAGATCCTGGCATTGCTGATGTATATAACGTGTGGTCGTGCACCCACAACACAGCACTTATTTGAATAAAATTAGCTTCAGAAAACCTACCACTAAAATTAAGCAGATATCTTTTCTGTTCCTCTGCCATGGCATAATTTGGCTATTTTATGCTCAGTAAATAACATCTAAATTCAGATGAAGAGGAGACAATAGGCCAGACTCTGATCTCATTCCTTGTATCACAAAATAGAACATTCAGGAATAGTTCCTCTGAGATGAGCATGGAAAAAAGTGCTGGCCAACAGATTTGAAAGTTTCTGTCTCCTTTCCCGACACTCAGATTTATTAAAAATACATTAAGTACTGGGAAGCATTCACATACAAGAGTACAGCAGGTCACAGAAGTACATTAATACATTATCTCTTGTCTGTGTTTCAGTTGCATTGCCTACACAGAAGTGGGTTCACTGATAGTGGGAAACTTGTGGATCAGTTTATGTGCGTTGTTCATATACATACACATATTTAATTGCACACGCATGCTGAAGAAAGGTCGGGTTTGATAGCCTTAATCAACTAAATTTAGGCATGTGGGTAAATCTACTGAAATCATGACCTAACACCTAGAGCTAGGGCTGTATATGGACCATAAAAAGCCCATTTCCAGACTTGCCTGTCACAAGAACACATGGAGGAGCTGGTCTTGCATGCATGACACGTGCCCACCAAAGTCAATGGTTCTGATGTTCAAATCTGGGAGGTGGACATGCTGCCTTGACTGATTTCAGACGAGCAAAGCTGCTTTGAAACTCTTTGCCCGTAAGAGCTCATAAGGCAGGATGGACCCTTGATCAAAGAGGTGTATTCCCAAAAGAGGCCTGAGACTGGAGCAAGGCATTTAAAAGAAGGATGGCAGAATGGGCTTTAAAGACTGAAATATTTAAGGACAGAATTTCCTTCCACCTGGGAGTATCTCATTATTCACAAAATGCCAACTCTTTAATTCTTATAAACAACAGTGTATCATCCCTCCATCATTAGTTTGAGAAAATGGCTAGAAAGGACAGGTTTTGTTCCAAGTGTTGAAGTGACATGTTGCTCTTTTCTTCTTGCTTTCCATGCCTGTTTCAGACTGCCCTTCTCCCTGCTGACTTTTGGGCATATTCTGAAAGGTTAGACCTTGAACAAGGATTGAACCATATTTATTTTTAAGCTTCCCCCCCCACCCCCCCAAATAAAAAGGGCACCTTGAAATATGAAGGAATATTTTATATAACTGCAAGGTAAAGAAGACTTTAGTTTCATGGATTAGCCGTCCCTGCCTTTTTAATTCAAGGACAGAAGATGAACTCTAACTGTACTAGTTCCCTAATAGCAGGGTTTTTACGAATATAATTAGATTTTTCTCTTTTTTGCTCTATCTATCCTGCTCTTTTTGTACTTAAAAAGATTTCTTTGTTTAGAATTGTAATGATTTCTGTTGGAAATGATATTCATTTAAGCTCCTGTCTTTTATAGTATTGATGGATGCCGTTAAAGGACAGCTCTGCTTTGTGCAGAGCTGGCTGCATTTTAATAGTACATAAAAGGATTTCTGCATAATGGTAGACTACAGACTTGCTAGCCTTGAACAGGGGCGATAGAGGGAGTCATTCTTTTAACAGCCCCGAGGATATGCAGAAAGTCACCCTTGGCAGTTTTTCATCTGTTCACATTCGCTGCTGGGCTGTAGTTTCTGTCAGCCCCTTGCTCTGTCCATCACTGTCTCTAGCAGTCTCAAGCAATTCAGCCAGAGACAAAACTCCCACCCTCAGTGCATTCGTTACCACCATCATACTGGTCTTGTTGCAGAGTCAGCTGAACGGATGGTGTGTTCATTCCTCACGTAGCCACCAAACTACCGGCCTCTGCTGCAAAGGGCAAGAGGCACGGGTGCACAGGAGACATGGGTGCCCTCCAGGCATTGGGGCACAGGAGACATGGGTGCACAGGGGACATGGGTGCACAGGGGACATGTATACCCAGCCTGATCACTGCAGTAGCATCTTCGGCAGCCCCAGCTCTTTGCTAAAGCAGTGTGAGCCAAGCCCTGAGTGCATGTTACAGGGTCAGCTGAAACACGGTGGCTCTTTGTGGTATAAAATGGGTGCAATTCACTTTGCGTGTTCTCATTACCTTGGTGAAGGTTGCAAACTGGAAGCTGTGTCCCAGCGAGGAAAACAAAAAGTTGACCACTTTCAAGAAAGCAAAAAGTAGACATGCAATGTGGCAAAGCCCAGACAGATTTTGAGGATTAGCTTGCTGAAGGCATAAAAATAATAATACAAACTGCCCCGAGCACTTCAGGAGCCAGAAGATTTCCTGGGAGTCTGGAGGGCAGGTAAGTGCAATGGAGCCCACGGGGAAGATTAATTATGTACACCAATGTTCACAGCTCTGGAGTTCAAGTGGAGTACCTCATCAGAGCCTTTATGGGGGAAAAGGCAGAAGAGCTGCCTCAAACTGAACTGCTCATAGAAGAGGTCTAGGGATGAATCAGTAAGATGAATAATAACAAATTGCCAGGAGCAGATGGGCTTCGCTCACGAGTTCTAAAGGAAATCAGATACGAAATTGCTCAGCTGTTAATGGGGGGATGTAAATCTGTGGTTTACATCATCCTCAGCGCAGAGGAAGCAAAGTTTGCAACTGGTCTGCTGTATTTTTTAAAGGCTTCGGGGAAGGGGACCCTGGAAAGCTGCAGGCTGGCAGGACTTCAGGGTGCGAAGGACAAAAACTATAATAAGGAATGGAATTAGGAGGCAGAAGGATAAAGATGACAAAATAGGAAAGAACAAGGCTTTACAGAGAGAAGCCATGCATCACAAGTATTTTTGTATTTTTGAGGAATCAGTAAGTATGTAGATAATGGTGATCTGGTTGCAAAAATATACTAGGATTCTTAAGAGCTTTTAACAAGTTGTCTTCCCAAAGGTTCTTAAGAAAATTAAGCTGTCATGGGGTAAGAGAGAAGGTCCTTTTGTGATTTAGTAAGTGAATAAAAGCTAGGAACAGTGGTCTCACGTTGGAGGGAGGTTACCCTATGTCATTACATAGGGACCTGCGTTTGGGGCTGTGTTATTCAGGGTGTTCACAAAGGATATGCAAAGAGCTGAGGTAATACCATTTCCTGATGACACAAGTTTGTTCAGGGCAGAGAAAGCTAAAATGAAGGTGAGGACCTGCAGAAGCTTCTTATGGTACTGAGGGACTGGGTGATAAAACAGAAGATGAAATTCACATAATAAGAAATGCAGAACAATGACCAGTGGGAAAAACAACAGTAATTATAACCTACACAGTGATGAACTGTAGATTAGCTATTAGCATTCAGGAAAGAGATTTTGGACTCGCTTTGAACAGTACTATGAAAACATTAGCTCAAGGCTCAGTGGGAATGAGTCAGAAGGTGCAGAGAATTTTAGAAATTATTAGGGAAGGAATAGAGAACATACCAGGAAATGTAATTAACCACTCTTCAGACCACTTGAAATCTATGTATAGCTTTGGTTCCCCTGAGATGTAGAAGAACATGAAAAAGCACACAGAAAGGCAATGACAATATCAGAAAGTGCAACCCAGCTTCCTCATCAGCAAGCCGAGCAAGCAATGATTCTTCATTCTTTCTTATTATATGAGAAGCTGTAGCCTCAAACAAAAAAGGCCAAAAAAAGTTTTGAAAAAAATCAAAGGAAACTTTTTCCTGCACTAGATATCTTTAAGCTGTGGGACTCATTGGTGCAGGATATTGTGGATGCTATATTCATTCATGCTAAAAATTAGTAGACAAATTAATGCAGGGAAAGTGTACCATGGCCATTCTGTGATAAAGGGCTGATAAATCCATGGATGGGTACAGCCTCAGTAAGCTGGGAAGATGGAATAGGAAAAGGATCAGTCTTCATTTAACCTGTTATTGAACTTTTTCCTTGAACATCTGGAAGAAGCAAATGTCAGAGAGAGGACTCAGGGGAGCGGGGACTTTAGTGCCATCCTGACTGCAGCTAATCTTCTGCTCCTGTGTGTAGAGAAATTTTATTTACTTAGAAGAAAGAAGCTAAGCCTCACATTACAGGAACTAATCTTCTAGGTGGAATCTAACAGGCAGCAAACAGATGGATTTTCTGTCACTTCCTCTGGGTACTGCCTTTTCTGATTGCATCCTTGTCTTCTTAACATTCTTTTTTTTTATTTGACCGTCTGCTGCCTGCAGTACCATGTGATTGCTCTCCTTAATTACGCATGGACAACATGAAGTGCCCCACCAACTGATCATATTTAATTTATTTCTAATTATACTGTTTTTTAAAATGAACCTGGCACACTGAGTGTAATTCTGTTGTTGTTGTTGACTTTGGTGTAACTCTGTGGGATGCCCATGGTAATAGCTAAGGAAATGCGACTTTTTTGAACAGAAAATCTGAAGTGAGTCATGGGCTTGTATTATGATTTTGCCATTCTGACTAATCAGCTTGAAGGCCATCCTGTGTCCCACTTTTGCTATTTCTTTCAATTTCTCTTTACTCCTGGATGAGTGGCACACACATCATTATACATTTTCAGAGGTTGCAGTGGAACTTTTTCTCAATACACTTGATCACAGGTCACTTGTACCACAAGCCCTTAGGAACCTGAGAACACTTATCCCCTCAACACCAACCACTCTCTAAAGAACCTTAGAAAAAAGATTTTTCTGCTTTTTTAAGGGTTAGTCCCTTTGCGTCTTTGCACCTCTGACCCTTCAGAGCACCAACCATACTCTGGGCTGCACCAAAAGAAGTGTAACCGGCAGGTCAAGGGAGGTGATTCTCCCCCTCTGCTCTGCTCTTGTGAGACCCCATCTGGAGTACTGCGTTCAGCTCTGCGGCCCCCAGCATAAGGACAGGGACCTGTTGGAGCGAGTCCAGAGGAGGGCCACAAAGGTGACCAGAGGGCTGGAGCACCTCTCCTATGAAGACAGGCTGAGACAGTTGGGGTTGTTCAGCCTGGAAGGGGAGAAGGCTCTGGGGAGACCTTATAGCAGCCTGCCAGTACCTGAAGGGAGTCTACAAGAAACCTGGAGAGGGACTTTTTACAAGGGCGTGTAGCAATAGGACAAGGGGTAATGGCTTTAAACTGAAAGGGGGTAGATTTAAATTAGATATAAGGAAGAAATTCTTCTCTGTGAGGGTGGTGAGGCACTGGCACAGGTTGCCCAGGGAGGCTGTGGCTGCCCCATCCCCGGCAGTGTTCAAGGCCAGGTTGGATGGGGCTTGGAGCAACCTGCTCTGGTGGAAGCTGTCCCTGACCATGGCAGGGGGGCTGGAACTAGATGAGCTTTAAGGTCCCCTCCGACCCAAACCATTCTATGATTCTGTGATTCATTCTCACCCACGCCAGGAAGTATTGTATATTCTGTGTTTAGGGCTAGATTTTAGTTGGCAGCTGTTCTTGCCATATGGCATTTTTTTGGTACACTAGGAACACATAAAGCTTTAGAAATTAAATCTTATAATTCCCTTATCTTTTATACTAGTTCCACTTTATGGAAGGGAAACAGCAGCAGTTGGAGGTGACATGAGAGAGTTTGAAAGGCAGCCAGCTCCTTTGGGTAGGTAGCCTGCCCGAAGACATCTCAAAACCTGCCCCTCACTTGTTGGCTTTGGCTGGGACAGCTCAGAGGTGATGCACCAGGAGGTTACTGGTATTTGGTGCTGGGGGAGCAGAGCTTGCCTGAGACCATTAATAACCAATTTGGGAGTCAGGCTGAGCTCTCTCCAGCATAGCTCTTATACAGTTGCAAGGCAGAGCCTAGAAACCAGCTTTTCTTTCTTAGAGTTTCTAGAGCATGCTTCCTCTCCTTGGGGATCTGTGTTTTGTGTGGTGCACTGATTTAGTTGTAGGAATTATATTGGCAGACTGTCGTTCCATTAATCAGGTAGGTCATATACAGAGACCTAACACAATAACATCCCCGTCGTACACACAAGCACGTACACACACACGCATGCACAAAGATGAATTGTCGAGTGATTCAGTTTTAATCTGAATTAATGTTTTCATTCAAGCCATGGCTCTGCTCATGTGAGGAACACTGGTGCATTTCTAATTTCCTTTTCACACTAAATTGTCAGCATAATCTGCTGGCAGAAGCCAGAACTGCTGAAAAGAGGACAAAGGAAAGGGCTTGTGGAGGAGGTGGGGAAAAAACATATATTCTGTCAAACACAGTTAGACTGTCACTCGGGGGGGGGGGGGGGGGGCGGGGGGGAGGGGTGTGTGTGAAAACAGACGGCTGATCTGTGTGATGTGAAAGTGAGCCCTAACGGGAGTAGGAGAGAGTACCAGGCAGATGGTATGCGGAGCCTGCTGCTGCTTATTGCATTGATGTTGTGTCCCCATTACCTTGTGCCCCTCATCCCACCCATCCATTTCTTTGTTTTACTGACCTTAGATGTGTATGTACAGCCCCTTGCCCAGCAGAATCCCCTCTCCAGCTAGACTTCTAGGTGATGCTGGAAGAAATATATTGAGTGCTTATAGCTTTTTTAAAATACTGTACTGTCCTTTGGTATTTTTGTTGTTTTCATTACCTTGTTCACAAGTTATTCCCTATTGCATTGTTATTGCTTCTTGCATTAAAAGACAACTTTTGATTAGGTCAGCTACTGCATGGGAAGTAAGATCACTGACCAAACTGGTGTACATATTCAGTTCACATCACTAGAGTGACTTTTTAGTCTTTCTATTATCTTAAGAAATTTTAATTATTGCTCATTAATTAAGGATGTGTCTGAGCTAAGAATAGATGTAGAGAACAGAGCTGGGAAAAATGAGAATTTCATTTCATGAAAGACATTGCCCAAACAACAAGGATGGGTTCCTGTTCAACTCCTTGCCCCAGTCACTAAATCATTCATCTGGGAAGAGGAAGACCTGATTTCACCTCAGTCCTGTGAAGGATGCAAATCAAGCTCTATCAAATTATAAGCTAATGACCAAATCTCCATGATTCAAGCTATGTCTAAGTGAGTGTCTCCTCTAGGTGTGATAAGTAATTCCAGACCGGGTGTGAATAATGCTCCAAAGGAAAATTTTATAAAATCCAGCAGATCTCCAGGAACACATTTGGGTTTGTGATTCAGCATTTTCTGAAAGGCTCAATTCATCATAGACATCACTGATTGGCTCCACATGAACTTCCTTTCAAAAAGAAATGTCTTGACTGTTACACTGAGCAGATTTAATCTTGATATCTGTAGGAGAAAATCAATACAGTACCTCCAGCCATGATGCCTAGCTGTCTTCAGAGTAACTGCATTATAAACGATTCCAATGAATATTTATGGAGAATGCTTTGCAGTTTTTACTCAATTCTAATCTCTGAGTGATGATCTAGAGGACTGGTGTAGCTGCTCTTCCATATGTCCTGGTGATAGACATTAATAAGCGTAATAACGCATGAACAAAATCTGTGATGGTAATGTAAAGTCTTTTAAGTCTACAATTTCTACTACCTTGACTCCATTTCACAACACTGTGATTCTGCAAGAGAAGATAATCCCAACCTGAAGAAAAAAAGGGAATGATGTAATAGATAGCTTTTGCTAGTATCAGAACTCAACAGGTCTTCATTTAATGATATGGACAGGGAATGTCAAAGCCCATTCACAAACACAGGGAACAGCAATTCTCCTTGCCTTACTCATCTGAGAGAGATGGGACCCTGAACAGCAAGTTAGTTTTGAGAAAGAGTACAGTGGGAAAGCTCTCAAAAATGAGTGCTCGTAAAATACATGATACATGTTTTTACTTCATTATTATGTCTGACTCAGAGAGAATAATGTTTTACTTGTTCTGTACTTCTGAACAACAAAACTTGCCTTCAAGAGTGCAAATGATGTTAACTATTGGGCTGTTTGTCTTCTGGCACCAGAAATAGGCCATGCAGCAACATGATGTGTCTCTGTGCTGGCTCTGGGGAATGACTTCCTAAAGGAGCTGAGTGTAAGAAAGCCCAATGTTTTGTTTGATACTGATGCTGCTCTTTCATCCTGCATCATTAGTCTGTCCCAGTTTCCTCTACTGGAAAAGGGTCATTTCTCATCTAGCCAAGCAGTACTTTCTCGGCATTTAGCAAGGGGAAATGGAAAAAAAGACAGGGGTATTTGTCAGGAACAGATCAGAGAACAGTGGGGAAAAGAAGATGAAAACTCTTTCCTGAGTCTCCTGAGATGCTCTTAGGACTGTGAATCTGGAGCTCAATACAGCAGACTTATGTTCATGTTTGAGGATATTTGAAATTGAGTGTTATGGGCCTTGTCCTTTCTTGAGCAAGAAGCAGCCATGGCTCAAACCCAGCCATCTCCATTGCAGTCTCCACCCTAATGTTAACCCCTCTCCATTGCAGAAATCAGCTGGAACAAAAATGTCTTCATTTTGTGACTCTGTACATGAATAATGGCACAAGACAGCACATAAATCCCCGTTACAAAACCCAACTGGTTGCCCACATCCAGTCTTTCCTGTGCCAGCAGATGGAAACATTCAACAATCCACCCTTCAGGACATCTCCTGTAGATGCAGATTGTTATATACTGAGACAGGATCATGCCCAAGCAGAACATGTTCGTGCCATGCAGCATTGATCAGCAAAATTACATCTGACTTACAGTGATTCCTCACTCTCCTGCAAAGCAACGTCAAATCCTACATGAACAAAAACCACCACCAAACTGTAAGTAGGTCTAGCAGCACACCAGGGTTGTGCATTTCCAAGTGTAAATTTTACAGTCGTGGCAACATCTCAGCCTCATGGGACATTTCCATGCTGGTCTGGAAAACATGATCCCATATTTCTCCAGTGAATATGATTTCATATTTCAGAAAAGTACCCATATTTCTGGTTTGCTTTGCCTTAACAAAAGAGAAAAATGTAGAAATGTTTTTCATTTTTTGTTGGAAACCTATTTTCATGGGATTTTTTGCTCAGCAGAAAGAATTCTTTCGCCCAGACTTGCCCTTTTTTTCTTTCTAATGGCAATTCTTGAATGCATTACAACAAGATTCAGAACTTCATCAAAGAGAGGAAACAACCTACCATTTCTCAAGAGGTGTAGCTTAAAACAAAGCCATCAGAAAAACTCTGACTTCACCCTGTGGCAGCCAACAGCTCGGACTAGGGAGAGCCAAGGGGACAGAGCAGCAGCCAGGTCCGGCAGAGCTCCACTGCCTATTCATCCTCATGATCCCAGCCACCAGCAAGGAACGTGCTTTGCTTCTAATAATTGGGGTCTATGGGGACAGAAACTAAAGGGCCATTTTCTAGGTGACTATGTGCTGTTGGCATCTATTTATTTGCAGACAGTGCCTGCTTCTGTAACTGCAGGGCAAGACTTGGTAAAGTTAGATTTTTGCTAATAAAGAAAAATGAGAGATGCCTTTCCATTTATGAAAAGGGAAAATACCGGACTGCAAAATACCACCAGGCTGAGTGAGACGCTAACAATACTGCAAGCCTGTTAGCCTGTCTAGAGCAACTCACAGAGGTCAGACTATGGGACAAATCTCTCCTGGTTTGTGCTCATTTACGCATTACACTCAAGGGAGGGAGAAGCAACATTGTTCAGCGCCCAGGTGAAGTAAGTGTTGTACAAGTGATGATGGAGGAGGCTCAGCCCTGCCTCCACTGCAGGGTAACATTTCTCAACCTTTTCAGTGCTGCTTAAAACACATGGTGAACAATCCGGTGTGTTACATTATGTGTAGCAAGGAGCCCTCACCCAGCAAACTGTCCTGTGATAGCTGTGCCTGATGCTCCAGCTGAGGCTGAGAGCCACTGCTGTGTGGACCACAGCTGATGTACGGTGGTGGGGAGCACTGTGGTGGGGATGGGGGATTGGGAGGAGAGTGTAGAAGAGGAGGGACAGGAGGAGACGTGGGGTGAAAATGATGAACAACCAACAACATCAGGGTACATGGGGAAAGCAAATGATCCAGAGTCGGTTTTTGGAGTTTTTGTTTGCATATGTTGTTTAATGCTGTACCAATATCCCCATACAGTTAGGCCATACATATGTATGTACATAAACACATTTATAATATAGCTAGGTCTTCTGCATTCAGGGCTTCGAGATGACAATCACTTGTGTGAAGACAAGTATCTGTAGAAGTTTTTTAAAGAAACTGCCTCTATTAAAGAGAAGGGAGCTGTATCTGCTGCTGTATCTGCCCTGTGGGCATAATTTCTCCCTTTTATATCTGGTGACTTTGAGTTGTAGTGGTGCTGGCTGCTTTGAGGAGGAAGCCCTAAAAGCTTGCTATCAACAGGCTGTCATTACGGACCCATGTATACGCATGCCAGGAGGCTTGCTGCTTTCCCATTGATCGTAGTCTTGGGTATTGGCACTGACAGATTCTCAAAGGAATATTTAACATATGTGGCCTGTGCTTTTTTGACATCTGTCTAGGATGCAATCTCAGAGGAAGCAACCATGGAATATTTTCCATGTAGCGTTTTGTCTGCTTTATGCAGTCTCAAAAATGGGTTGCAGCATGACAATCCTGAATCCTTACAGCTTGGGAGAGAAAGTTGTGTAGGAACAGTTGTATAAGTTATGTAGGAATAATCAGGTCCCTTAACAGACTCCACTCATTAGCTCAGAGGAGCAAAACATTGCCTGCATACCCCAGAGTATGATAATCTAGTCCCATTTGACTTCAGACTCCCAGGCATCCAGGAGCCCAAATAATAGGGGAACGCAGATAGAGGGATTCAATTAGCTTCAGATCAGGAAGAAAAAGAATTAAGGTTTCTGTCTTGATCAAGGTCAAATGCTTCCTAACTGGGGCTCTGCATAGTCTTCTGGAAAGTCATGGTCTTGAAAAAGCATATAGAGTAAATGAGACATTGCAGGTTTAGAGACGGGGGAAGGAGCGATCAACACAGGGCTGAAATGTGGCTCTCTTCACCCTTTTGTATTTTACCTCTAATTACACGTTGCACAGGCAGCACCACACACCAGCTAGGATAGTATAGCCTCTTGTGTTTCACGGTGGCAATGAAAACCTCTCCAAAAAACTATGTCTCTCTTTCCAGCTAACTGTATGTAATGCTCTGCATTATTTATGAACTTGTCCACAACACACAGTAGAGTGAGTTCTCTTTGGGGGCTCATGGTTCAAAGGGGATGGTTTCTTCCTTTGCTTCTCCATATTCCTTGTCTGAAGCACTAGAAAGGCTCATAAATTGCAGGTTGCTTGAGCAGTCAGAGCCAAAAGGTTGCTGCTGATGATGGAGAAACAGTTTGTAGGAAATAGGACACAAGGTTCAGCAGGGCAAAGGATTCCACTCAATTTCCAGAAATATACACTGTGATTAAAAACAGCTTTATGGCTCACCCAACACCTCCCAGGGCCAAAGCCACTGAGAGCGCAAGTCTTGGGAAGGGGTGTAGTTGGTGTGGAGGCCAGCTGCCCCCCAGCAAGCACTGTGGCTGGATGTGACAGTGCCTCCGAGTGGCATCCGTGGCCCGTGGTGTGCTTGTGTGTCTTGTGTCCACACCACTTACAAGACGCTTTTTAAATGTAGCTTGAGCTCATGGTGCAGACAGAACTGTCAAAAAGGAGGAGCTGCTGTCTGTACAGAAATAGTATCCTCCTCTGTGTGGAGTACCAAGGGATGCCAAAGATTTCTGCAAAGTGTGTCTGTCTGTCTGTCCTGGAGAAGCTCTTTCTGTCACTGACAAGCAGCCAAATGTGGGAAAAAACCTCTGTCATCAATGCACAGCAATGCTCCCATAACTGTTTCAGAGAAGAGTGATGAATACCGTGTCCAAATGAAGCCACTGGGGGAAATTAAACTGCTTGTAATGACCTAGATTGGAATTTGGCTGCGACACTGGGACTAATGACTTGTTCTCCTGTGGAAAGTGGCAGGGGAGCTCGTCAGAGATGATCAGCTCGCAGCTGCCCTGCAAAGGCAGCTCCAGCACAGTGCCCCTCAGCCCCACCCCGTGACACTGCCTGCAGCAGAATCACGTTTTGGCTTGATGGTGAGAGCAAGGAAGTTTGGGCAGATGGATAAGCCAAGGCATGAAGTTAGAGGCTGCAAAGGAATATGGGAGCTTTTGTTTGCTGTATCATGTACAGTGCATTATGTTTCACATGAGGGCCTAATAGCTTTTAAATTAGGTGCTTTAGGATATGGTCAGATGATCACAGGTGAAGGAGTTAGTGTGTTTTAAGAGGTACTGCTCATTACTACAGATTTCCATTGCTCAGCTGGGACATGGTAATTGACTGGAAGTGTGCTCCTAGTCCAATGCAGTGGGAAATCTGATTATTTTCAGAGTGCTGGTCACCAACTCCTTCACAAGGACTCCGAAATAATCTTAATACTCAGCTGACATGAGATTCTTCAAACTTAGAAATACATCAGGTATAGTTTGACCCATCCATAGGTCATGTAATTTAAATATTAAATCTTATTTAAAGGGAATGGTAGAACCTCTTACAGAAAGAGATCTGCAAGCATAGAGATATGATCATCTGTACCATGGAATATGAACCACCATTAATGAATGCAGTGAGTGCACGCAGTTTACACAATGTACAGGCCTGATGCTCAGCACGATCCACTGAGTTGCAGCATCATTAAAGAATGACAAATCTGATTAGCTGAAAGCCATTTCTGGGAGCTCTGGGCCTGGGCCACCTCTATGGTCCCTGTGCAGAGGATAACTCAGCTACAGATGCCATCATGCATTAGATCCCAGGACATATGGAAAGATGTAACCAATCTCCAATAAAACCTGTGAGAAAAGAAGAGCAAAAAATCTACGTACTGACTCTGGGCTGCGTATGGGAACTATTTTCCCAACCTAGGCAGATGGCTTCCAGACTGGCTTGGTGGTGAAGCAGAGTGAAACCTCTTCAAATGGAGCTGAGAATGATTTTCTTACATTCTTGTTCTTGAATGAGTCTGTAGTTATACGAGGTATCACACATTTTGGGCTGCAGTGATTAATTCTCACCGGGTGAATAGCACTGATCTGTGCTATGGCTGACTGCTTGTTTCTTAGATTGCACCACTAACGTCCATTAATATTCAGGCATATTGAATTCAAATGTGTTGTTCTCTCCCAAATGCTTGTCAGCGATGGATTTGACTGGAACACTTACACAAAACAAGCACTACAGGGAATGCAAAGAGCCCCTGTTCTTATTCTGGTCAGAACCAAACAGAGAAGGATTCTCTACAATTACCGGTGAGAAACCCCTGGCAGGCAGACGTAATGGAGATCAGAGCTGTGTACATGTGTATGTGCGTTGGGTGAAGATGCTGTGGATTCACAGCCACAGGGCTGGGCCTAAAACCCTCCAACCAAAATATACACAGAATTTCTTAGTGCTGCACAGCATTTTCCATGCTTAATGCATGGGCTGGAGCGCAGGCAGCTGGGTGGCTGTAGGAGGGGGAAATTACATTTATTTCCTCCTGACAGATCACTCTGTTTTACGAGGGTTATCTGCTGCACTAAGCAAATATTTAAATAAGGTGGCCCAGAGAATATTACAGAAGGATTTACTACAGTGCAGATCTCATCAGAGATTCATAGATTTTAGGGCCTGAAGATCACGTAGCGATTGCTATTATTATTACTAATTCATGTTTATTATTGCAGTAGTGTCTGGAGCCATCCCCACTGAGGAACCCCTCGGACAGGCTGGCTGCTGCCCCGAGAGAGCTGATGGGATGGGGCGGGCAAAGGGGCGCGCTGCTGGATGGTACCTGCCTGTCTCACACCAAACCATCACACCCTGCACCAGGCTGGTCACTGGGCAGCTACAGCTCCCTGCAGCACCATCCACTGGGATAAATCCGCCCTTAGCATCTCGGCACAGATTAGGAGGTTGTCCCTGTCCGCAGACTGCATATACCCTGTTTCTCTGATTTTCTGCATGAGAAAGGTCACAGATTCCCCTGCTCTATTCACATCTTCCCCACGTAGCCAGGAAAGAGATGAAGCATTTAGTGCCAGCAGCGACACCATCCTGCTTTCCCTCTGTCCGACGTGGGGTTGCTTCCTTGGAAATCTCATTTTCCGTCCTTGGTCTCCCAGGCTGGGCTCCGGGTGATGTCTGCCTCGCCGGGGAACTGCCTTGCTGGCTCTCCATGCAGAGATGGGGCTGAAACACACATCGCTGCTCAAGTTTACACCTTACCCCAGAAAAAACCGGTTCGGAGAAGGGGCTATTTGGTCTCGCGTGTGTACCTCGATTGCCCTCTAGTGCTGAGCTGCACCCCTGGACGGGATCTGCTCAGGATTTCGAGCTGCCGAGAAAATTCAGTTCACATTTAGGGTTTTATTTTGTTAATTAAAATGCTTACTGATGAATGGAGAGAAGCTGCAGGCTAGCCAAGAAGCAATATCCTGTGTCAAATAGCAGAAAAGCAGTTTGAGAGAGTGGTTTCATCATCACCCGATGGGAAATAGAACTCTGTAATGCAGATTATTCCATCAGATTGTCCAAGGCAGTTTGTTAAGATTGTAAAGGAGCTGCCAGCTATTTGCAGCATTAAACATACTGCATCCTGGAGAATTCAAAGATCCTTAATGTGTTAGACCAGTCAATATCAATTTGTTACCTTATAGAAATACACAAGCTACTGTCTTTATCAGAGTCTTGTGCTAAATTAAATACCTTTCCCTCCCAAACTCACAGCTCTCCATCTACAGTGTCATTCATAATGAATTGCTTAATACCCCATAGCAAAACCAACTTTCTTCTGTTACACATGCTGGAAGCAGAGAAAAAGTGGCTTTAAATAAATCCTGGTGTCTAAATTGTGATTATTAGGCTTCAGAGTTAAAACACGTGGGCAAAACAAAATTACTTGCTTTTAGGCTACTAGCTGTAGGACTAATCACTAATATTTCTTCTTGTGATCCTAAATATTTCCAGAAGAATAAGCTTCAGCTGTAAGGGGACTGCTTGCCCCAGCACTGTTTCGTCTTTTGGAGAAAATCTCCTCTCTCCATGCCCATTTACAGACTCAAATACATGTCTGGAACAAACCCTAAGTCAGCCCCACTTTTACTGCAAAAATATTCTTTTTAGTCAGAAGTTAAATATTTCATTGAAACTTTGTTTCCTCCAGCCCTGGTGCCTAACCAGGCTTACCAGATCTATGTGAATGACATTCATTTTAAAGATGTGAATTTTAATAGGCAAACTGCAACCCTACAGACATCCCTGGAAGACTATCCTCCTTAAAGGTGAAAATTAATGAATTTTCATGAAGACATTTTTATTTTAATCATATTTCTATACCATGAATCATCCTGAATGCTCCAGGGTGTTTACAAAAGCAAATTATTATGAGGGTTTTTTTTACGCCCAATATGGTGGAATCATGAAGATGGGCAATGAGAGCTCTGTTTTAGTAAGATCATGCAGTGTACAACACCTTCCTATTTTAGATAATTTGTTCAAATAAGACTTGCTAAAATTAGTGAACAAATCAAGTACCTCCTGTCCTTCTTATTCTTTATTTAGTTATATTTACATATCTTTGTATTTTCTGTAAGCTTCTGTGCCAAGGGGCAGTGGTTTTCCAGTATGTGCTGTGCTTTCTGAAAAATCATGATTGATATCTGCTGGCTTGTGAAAAAGAGGAAGAAATGTATGTGTATTTCAGAAATAATCTACCTGGTATCTTTAAAAGAGAAGGTGGGGAAAAAAAGCCCTAAAACCTCAGGAAATGCCTTTTCTATTTGCCATGCAGTGAGTGAACATGCATTGCACACCCTTAAGTCCCACATATATTTAACAACAGTGGCCTCTGGTGGAGTTTTGTCTAAGTAGAGTACTAATAATTTACTCGAGGTTGGAGACATCTGGGCTTGATAATAGCTCTGTGGTTATGGACTGGAGCTCAGGAACACACCCCTAAGCATTGGTGCTTCCAAGTAGGTTGGCTATCGGCCTTTCATTAATACTGACCCAATTTTAGCACGTGCCTCAGTGTGTATTTGATGCTGCTGCATTCCGAATCCCTTGGGATTCATGGGTGACACTGCCTGAATATGCTCCTTCCTCCTCCTTCCTCCTAATATATTCAAAGGGCAGTTTGGGGAGCATGGGAGTCCAATCTGGGCTTTTCTTTTTGCCCAGACATTGATTTACACCTACCTGGTAAGAATTAAACTCTCTCTCCAATTTCTGCATCTGTGTTACATTTGGTAAAAATTCAAAAGTTACTGGGAGATGGGAGGGGAGTGCCAAACTGCTAGAGACAAGGATAGACAGAAGAGCAGTTGCTTTTGTATTTCACAAAAATTTTTCTAGGATTAGTGAACCACCCCAGCTACTTTCTTAGGCTTTGGTTTGGCAACCTGTTCTCATTTAGTAAACATGTAAGCATATGCTTACCCTTAAGTACCAGTTTACATCCCATCTGGCTCAAGTCAACTGCTCACGTATGTGCTTTTCTAAGGGCAACCTATGCATCTGCTAAAATTCTTTGCCAAATTGCAGCCTCCATTTCTTATTTGGATATCCAGACTTATTTCTCTGACTTAGATCCATGCCTTGCAAGGCTTAGTCCAGGACTTAAACCATCAGGTCACATTGCTTATAATACTCACCCACGCCCTTCTCCATTTTAAAACACATTATGATAGTAGCAGAGCTTCATTTGATCTTATCACTGCAATATAGTTGTAAGTAGCTGATCAAAGTGAAATGTGTTCTGTTTAATTAGCTTTCCCAGTGACCTGAGTATGCTACCATGAGAAATCACCATGCGTCACTAAGGTCTTATGTATTTGTAAAAAGACATATACCCCTCCCAGCATTAAGGACACTGTCAGCATTCACCCTCCAGTCTGGCAGATATCTGGGACATGAAATACATTGCATGATACGCTATTCTTTACTCAGCCAGCACTTAATGACTGGAGCTTCAGGCCAAATACAGAATCCTAAAATGAGGCCATCAACATCACCCAATTACTGCTGTTATTAAAAATGCCAAGTGTAATCATAATAATAATTAGACACTTATTATGCGGCGCTACCTAAGGAATATACTCCATGTGTGTAAGATGTCATGCAAGCCTATTAGTAGAGCTGGGCAATCTCACCACCTCCACATTACTGCATGAGATAAAATTGCATTTGAATGTGAACTGCCTGTGTAAATCCAGTTTTCTTGGTCTTTCACTTTCCAAAGGTTTATTTTTGCTTTTTTTAATACTGCAAATGCTTATATCCTCTCTAAGTTTACGTCCTGCCCCTAATGCCCTCCCGGAGACTCTGAGCATCCAGAGAAGTATCTTCCTTTGATCTCTTATTTATTATCAAACAATTATCCAGACAGACAAGTTGCACCCACAGACTGTTGATGCCTCACATACTGGAAAAGCAGTGGTCCAGAAGAGAAGGAACACACTCAGTACAAAATGCTTTTTATTGACTTCAGGCAAATAATTCCCCCTCCTTGAACTTTTGTTGGTTGACCTGTAAAATGGGCCTAAACCCCACGGTCTTCTTTGTGAAAAGGCTTGAGTAAAAGTCCTACAGAAATGTACTAATTATAAATGTACTAGTCGTAAGTATACTAATTACACGGAAGATTACCATGTCCACAGTTTACCTGTTCCCAAGTTGCCATTTGAAAGCCAGGCTTCCAGTTAATTCCAAATGTATAGAAAGCAAGCTGATATGGCTCCTTTGTCCCAATCTACTGCATTGCATGCTAAGAGTAATCTCTCTGGTTTTGCAACATTCTAGCAAAATCACAGCTTTTGAAAGAGATTAGATGGCGTAACTTGGCTCCAGTGATGGTTCAATCCTGGCATCTGTTTTATTGCTTTATGTATTGTAGAATTAAGAGAGATTATCTTCTAATTATTCCCTGTGGTCTGCAAGACAGATGGAAAAAAAGCAAATTGGATTTTATCAATGTGTTGCCATTATGTGCTCAAACTTCAATCTCTTTTCTGGTCATTGTCCCAGAGTGACAGAAGTACAGGAATCATCTGCAGGTGAGATATGGATCTGTAAGACAAGGGTCGATACAAGGTTCACATAGATCATACCTGCATGACTGGCCACAGCATATTCAGGTCTTCAACAACTCTTACATTAGCTTTCATTTTTCCAGCACGGATCTAATGGTCGTGAAAGAAATCCTGTTGAGTCCGGTAAGATCATGCAGTCAATCTTGCCCAGCAATGACCTCCCGCAGAAGCTCTCTCAGAATACTTTAGAGACTACATCTGAGATAGATAACACCTCTGGAGTCAGAACTGCTGTACTTGTCCATGTATTACCAGGCCAGGCTAAAGTTATCTCTTTCCCCAGAGCATTCCTTGCTCTTTTCTCTGTTTCATTCTAGTGTGTGCCAGGACTGTATATTGCCTATGAAGCATGGCTGAAGGCGAGGCCAAGAGGGGTCTTTTTGGAATTCATATTCCCACAGAAGCCACGCAGGCAGAGATGGCCTTTGGATAAAGCACTGACCTCTGGTTAGAAAACTGGCTGACCTGGAGGAGAAAAAAAGGGAGCAGGAAGCCATGGTGAGGCCCACATACCACCTTCATGGATACCGCTGGTACATCATGGGCCAGCCCATGGATGAGCCCTGGGCTCAGTGAGTCCGTAAAACTTTTACAATAAGGGCTCTGGGTCCCTTACCATGAGATGTGTGCAAGCCTTCAAAGCAAAGGTGGGCCGTCATGATAAATTACTTTTTCCAGGAGTGTGAAGAACAAAACAGGTCCCTCCTTCCTCCCTTCCCTTACACCCTCCTGGCTCCATGCTCACAGGCCTCTTGCCCCTTGCTGGAGCCTTGCCTCCCTGTGATAGCCACGCTCCTTAACGGGTCATACTTTCCCTGCCTGCACTTGTTGTACACAAACCACCAGTGCCTCCACAGCTTAGTACAATGGGAATCAACCTCACTATTTATTTGGGGGGTTTGTTTTCTCTCCCAGCCACCCACCCTGCCTGATTTTCCTTGGATGTTATCAGCCTGGAAAGTGGATTTAGGCCTATCCTTTGATTTTCTCCCCAGCTTTCCATCTGCACAGCCACAATCATCTTCTCCAGATGAGGAAGTGCTCTGTGTGGATTTGAGGTGGAAGTATCTTCCTTTGCCTAATTGTCTATTCCAAAATAGCTCCTACTCTGCTGTAGCTAAGCAAAATGAAAAACTGCTGTGAGGACCAGGAATGAAGAGCAAGAGGGACAGATGAATGTAACGGTGAGAAAAACATGATGGGGGAAAAACAATCCAAAAAGAGAGTGAGAGGACACAAAGTCTCAGCTGAGGAAAATGCTAAGTTTATACTCCAAGCATTTCAGCTGAGTCCAAACTTGCTCCTCAGTACAACTTCAGCTGTCCCTAACCATTTTTGCCCGAAACAAGGGGTGAAGGGATGGCCATGGGGGCATTCCTGCTTTTTCTTTTCAGGCAGAGGCTGCTAGCTCAGGGCCCACCCTCACCAGGTACATCCCCAGAGGGAGGGGAGCTCGTCTGAATGTGCTAATCCCCAAAGTAATGATGCGTCCTGTGAGTTTCATGACATCAAACACTGGGAGGGGAGGGGGTAATTAGTGTCCCAGTGACTATAGCAAGCCATCAGAGGTAACGCTAGTTCTGAGCATGCAGCTTTTATTGGGTCATGAGGAAATGGCACAGGGCTGGTAGAGAAGTCTCTGCTCAGCAGGAACAAGAGAAATGGGAGAAATTAAATACTGTAATGAAATATCAACGAAATGGCAGCCAGTTTGGTGCAGGCTGTGTTCATATCCAGGCCTCAGTGTAGCTGCAGTGGGAATGGTCGGGCTCATGGAAGTCACCACCTCTTAGACCCCATTTCCTACAAATCCATACCTATCCTTATCTATAGAGATATTTTTGCATATCCAGGTACGAATTTGTGCTTGTCCTCCTTTAGAATGGCCTGAAAGAAAACTCCCAGGAACCCTGAAGATGTGGAATGAGGTAGGATTTGGTATTAAATCCTGTGGCAAGTACCATCTGCAGTAAAAGTCATGTTCACATGTCCTTTGAGAGGAATATTGTCAGAAGACTACTCACAGGAGAAGACAGCTTACCGCAGTTCCTTATTCCTTCTTATTATGGGACCTTCACAGAGGGTGGGCAGTCCTGACCAGTGGTTAGAGCTAGGCCTGAAGTAAACATGGAGGAGAGAGCCAGACAGACTGATGGGGGCAAAGAAAGATCAAGAACAGGAGCCAGACTGCCAGTCAAAAAGGGAGGGGAAAAAGAAGGTTAGAAGCCAGACCGATGCTCAGGAATCCTTCAAACGCTGGGTGCTGAGCAAGGAGCAGGCAAGACTCAAGCAAGACCAAGGCATTGCCCTTGAACTCAGGAGTCAGCAGAGCTCCAACCAAGGGTGACACTGAGCCACAGGAGCAGTCAGTGAGAGTCCCTACACATCAGGCTTTAACCCGGCTCAGAGACCAGTGCCTCTCTGGGCAGGTTAATCAAGCCCATAGCTCCAAGGGGGCCTGCAGGACTCACAGCTCATGCAGAGGCTGGAGGTGGTCAGGTAACCACCCGCTGATCCAGATACAAACTTCGCACACAGGCCCGGTGCCATGAAAAATAAAACATGGCATTAACCAGTGCTGAGAGAACTCAGCACTGTGTCAGTTGCTTTTTTGGTATTATCCCTTTGGCTAGAACATTGGGCAACAGTTTTCTGGGCCAAGCAAAGGAGAGCACATTGTGACGACCCAGTCTAGTGATAAAAGCAAGATACGTATGAAAACCCCATAACAGTTGAAGCACGCACACCACTTACAGCTTCTCCACAATGATCCTTGTCCTCTCCCTTGGCTATTTCTGCATGCATACAGACTATGGAGAAAATGAGAAGCACCCATGTGTCAGGTCTTTTCTAATGTCCATTCAGTTTCCTCAGTCTCCAGGATCTGACAGCTCTTTCTTAATCTTTGCACTTCCCTTGCAGTGTAGCAGAACCCAAGGGAATGGCTTGTCCATTGGAGGCTTCTGACCACTGTGTGACATGGGTTCCTTTATAGGAAACCTGCACAAGGACTATGGACCAAAAAAAGCCCTATTTCTGAAAGAAGACTGAACCATTGCAAAGTTCTGGGAAGTAAATGATGTATAAAAATGAAAGCACTTCAGCGTAGGTGATTAAAGGAAATTATGTCATTTATCTAAGCAAACATTAGGAGGCAGCTTCACCAAGACCTATAAGAATCTGTTTCTGAGTCTGGAGAGATGCTCTGGTTCAGCCAAGAGTGATCTCTCCAACTCTAACTCCTTTGACCAATGTTTAGCAGCAGTTTGACAAGGAGATCACACAGGTTTGCCAGGTTCTTGCATTCTGCCAGCTGATGAATTCAGCCTTCTGACAGCTGAAAGACCAGCATGGTTTGCAAGAGAGTGGCAAGGTGTATCAGCAGAGTGAGCTGCAGTACAAAATGAGTGGCTCGGAAGGCCATAGCAAAGGGAAACTGTGCACAAGCAGATGTAGGAGATGGAGAGACTGGAGTGCAGCAGGAGGAGAAAGGACCATTGGGGCACTTCAGGGGAATAACAGCATGTGAGATTTCAGATCCTTTTAAAGAACTATAGGTGGTACCTTCCACAGCAAAACCACCTTTTGTAAATGAGAACCAAGAAAGTACTCTCACACCAAACACCATCTTTAATTTATTCTATATGAGCTCCATTTGGGGGTGGGGGGAGAGAGAGTTGGTTAAGATGAAAGCTAGTCATTGCACAAAATGTAATATTATTATATTAAATGCCACAAGACTGGTGTCCAAAAAAGTATTTGATTTCAAACCATGCTGCTCAGGGAGGCCAGGGTTTGCTTGCTTGCTTTTTTCTTTTTAAAAAAAAAGCTCACTTTGCAAGTGTCGTTCACAGCCCATGATTGCTATCTCATCAGATTCATGTCAAAGCCTCTAATGAGTTGTACGACACAGGACATTGGACCCCCTCCCTGGCAGAGAAATGATGTGAGCACAGATTAGGTACCTGACATGATACATACACTGGACTGGACTTTCACATCCAACTCTGATACCAGACTGCAAAAAGAATTCAGCATTGACAGACCCGTCTACACATACCAGGCTCAGGTCGTCTTAATTTTTCCAGTTAGAAACCAGAAATCTAAAACACACTTCTGAGCATATTTGGCTTTCCAGCTGAAGTGAGTGCTGCATGTCATCTGTTTCGGTGGAGCAGCCCAGCATGGGAGAGTCCCAAACACATTGCTGCATTGAAACAAAGTTATCACTGACTTTGTGAGATATTTGTACAACCTTGCACCCACAATTAAAGGAATGAAATTAAATGAATAATAAATTCATAGATTTTAAGGCCAGAAGGGACCTTCTTGATTATCTTGTCTGATTTCTTGGTCTGGCATAATATAAGCTGGAGAATTGCACCCTGAGGAACCTCTGTCTGGCCCAGTGTATCTACTTGGACTAGAAAGAGCATGCCTTTCAGAAATACACCCTTTCCTGGCTTTAGGCCTTCACATCTCCAGATAAGGTTATCACTGAAGATTTTGTACTGTGCTTCTCAGCTGAATTTGTTGAGCTTTGGCTTTGAGCAGCTATGTAAGGGTTTGGTCACACAGACTAATAAATGTTTCCCTCATATCTCTGCTTTCTTAAAGATTCTTATGATCAAATTACTCTTTAACCTCATCTCTGTTCAAGTAAATAACCTTTGTTCATTTGGATGCTCACAATATTGGTGGTCTTGAATACAGTTAAGTTACCCCAGATCCAAAAAAGTTGTCTCCACTGGCCTGTACTAGTCACAATTTCTGCTTTTTCTTGCCACTGAGCTATCTATGATTATGCCATACAGAAATGGCATGGACCTGTTAGATCCAAGGGGAAAAAAAAAGTCCAACTAATCCATTTAATCTAATTCACTTTTCTGTGGCCCCTATACAAAGACACCTGTGGTTTTTCTAGTCAGTCAGAATAATTTGTACAACATTGCAAGCAAAGTTACTCCATCTGGTAAACTCCTTGCTGAACAAGGGTGTATTTATTTTTGCTGTATGATTGCTTAATCCCTTTGTACTGTTTGTGATCTGGTACTGCATGAACATAACTGAAACAGTGTTTAATTACATCCACAAGCTTTTGATGCTCTTAAGAAAGGAGTGAGAAAGACTTGTGGAGTTAAGAACTAGGCCAACAGCGTGTAGAAAAGGTAGGTTCTTTTAAGGCTTCTCTTTCTTGAGCATATGAATTAGGTTTCCCCACAGGCATCCCTGCTAGAAAAAAATTAGTCTGTCATACATAGAGACTAGATTCAGAGCAAGTTATCTGCTGTGAAACAGCAGCAATTGAGCTCGGGTAAATTAATTGATACAAAATGCCAGCCCTTTCCAAATCAATGGATTTTACTGCATCTTACACACAAAGTTAATTTGGAATATTTATTTATTTTCCAGAACCAAATCTGTAGTGCCAAAAATACCTTGACGCTGAAAGCAAGAGGGGTACTAACATAGTGGATTTGAAGTCAGTGCACAAAGTACTTTCTCCTCTGCTGAGTTATTTCTAAGAGGTATTTCTCTCCCCATTCACTCTCACAATGCAGTGCAGCCGTGTTCCCCTGACAGCATATACACTCCTTTATTTTCATATAGCACGCAGGCAGGGGAAATCATGTCTTGATCCTGTACATGACTGCCTTAAACACTTTTACGAATAAAGTGCAAATTACATAGCAAAAGCAACCAACAATCACAAAAAAAATCAAATTACTGTAACTTGGTTTCAGTCATGGAAAGCACTGTCACATATTTAGAGACTTGCTTCCACCATCCAAACCTGGCTATACTTGAAGTATGATAAAAGAAATGACATTTCCTATTCTATAATCCATTATTCATCAAAGACCAGCACGTAATGAAAACAGAAGTACAAACATCTGTTTTCAGGTTAGATCTTTTTGGAGATCTAATTCCTCTGAAGAACTAAAACCCAGAAGTCAAACATCATAAATAATTAGACAAAGGGTGCTGAAAATTACAGCAGAGTCAGGAATATCTCCAGTGCCTTTATATACATCTTTGATTTTCCTTTCATGGGAAAACACTGGCTTTCAGGTAAGAACATCATATAACATACGCAGCTGCTCTGACCCATTTATAATTCGCAAGCAGGCTAATATTTAAACTGCCCAGTCAATTGTGTCTGTTTCTATACGTTCTTCTAATGACAGATAAAAGGCAGTTGCAAAGAGGAGGAGAGCTGTGATATTAAATACAGTTTCTCACGTGGAGTTATCTCTCTACAAAGGGACAATAGGGCAACGAGCTCAGCTTTTAGTGTCTCATTATTGGACATTTATGCTAGAACAAATTAATTCTGCCTGAGATGTCCGCAGTAACCTGCAGCTATCAAAAGAGTAGTAATCTCTGCGATCTGCATCATATTTCTACACCCCTCAGCAGGTGAAAATATGGATGAAAAGTGCATGAGGACGCTTTAACTCAGCAAAGAAACAGCTTTAGCCACAGTATTTTAAAGGTCTTATATAAGGATGAGATGTTATTGGGTAAATTTTGCTTTCACTTACATCTGTAGATTCATGTGGTTTCTTGAGAGAGAGCAGAGTGCAGCCTTGTCTTGTAAATATTTGGAGTATACATTATACCATATGATAGCAATTCATGTATGACTTGCCACTTGTCCTTTTGAATAGGTGATTTTGCAGATGATGAGAGCAGTCCCTTGTCATTAGAGTAATAAAGAAAAGGACCTGTGGTATTCTACACTAATAGCCCCAAATCCCATATCCCACAGCAGCCAGATTGCAAGGGTGTGGATATATTTAATTGAACTATATTTTTACAAGGGGATAGCTCGTCTTCCTCATGGGCCAT